>NC_080846.1:44076324-44379630 GCF_030435755.1 Ochotona princeps | reverse complement strand
AACCTCAGCCTGGATCCTTGAGTATGAAATTTTGAGGAGTGTGCATTTCTACTTCCAGACAAAGATGGACTTACAATGAAACTGTTTACTGTATCTTGACAATAGGATGCTGGACTCTCTGCCATTGTCCATGCCCACAATGAAGGACGTATGACTATGTATGAAGAACTATACTTTAGTAATGAGATAGAGGAACTAGGTGGTGGGGGAGCGGAATTGGGGCTAGGATAAGGGAGATACCAGGAGCCTATGGAGCTGCATCATAAAATGATAATAATAAAAAATATATTTAAAGAACAGATAAAAAAGAAATTTTGAGGAAAAAACAAGAACCACTTGAAACTAACAACACAGAGTACTGAATTCTAGTGTGTGTCGAGAAGTAATTTTGAACTTGGGCAGGTTTCTCAAGCTTGCTGATTCTCATAAATATAACAGAATTTGACAAAGGAGATCATGGGGGTTTCATAGTCTCTCAAAAGAACTTGGAATTCCAATTTCAGTTTCCTTTTCCATTCCATTGTGCTGAGCTTCAAGCCATTTCTAAATCAAACACTGGTGATTCCAACTGTAAAAGTAGCTTCAAAGTTGTGATAACTTAAGGTAGATTGGCACATGTCCATCCATAACTCCTGCCTTTTGAGCCTTTTGAATTATTTCTCTTTTATTTGAGTTTATTCCCCACATTCCTGCCAGTGGTTGAGGGTAGACCAGGCTGAAGTGAGAGCCTGGCACTCAGTCCAAATCTACCCCTTGAGCTAGCTCTACGCTGTCGAGGATGAGAAGTAGAGACAGAGTGTGAGCCCAGGCACTCCAATGTGGGTCATAGACATCTCAGATGCCTGCTCTGAATCTGAACTCCTACGTGATAGCCATCCTGGTCGCACAACTCTGAAGATGCTAAAACTCCTGAGTTGTACACTTGCAATAAATGAGGGTAAATTGTACCATAATGAAACTAGGTCAGAATTCTTTTATTTACAGACAGTAGAAACCAGCTTGCAGGGAGTCAGAAGAGAGAGAATATCCATAGCCCACGTCACTTACAAAGCCCATGTGAGCTGTGCAGGCATAAGGCTGTCTCAGCTCACATAGTGGCACCTGCCCAGCAGGTTCTGCATGCCTCTCAGCTTTCCCTCCTCTGGTAGTTTCATGCCCAGGAAGGCCTTCTCTTCCTCTGCAGGTGGACCTGGATACTGTCAGCTAACTTTTTTGTGTTTAAACCAATCTAAACAACTCTAAGCAGAAACACTTCTTTCTCGATAGTTGAGTGAAAGTCCTGGAACTAGGTGCTTCTGGCTTGGTTTGAGTGACATGACCATCCAATAGTAGTAACAGCAAGCACTTATGTTAGGGTGGGTGTCCATTCTGTTCTTACAGCATTCACTGATACAGGTCGAGACACACTCCCCTAAAAGATGCTCTCTGGGCACATTGAATAATTTAAGCTGGAGGAATTTAAGAATCATCACTCTGAGACCACCCTACTTTCCCCAGTGGGTCACAAGACCCTGATATGAGATATGTCTTCCTTGTGTCCACAAGGAAGGAACTTTTTGGTAAGTTTTATTTATCTAGAAGGTAGAAGAAAGAGGGAGAGGGTAGAAAGATCCTCCATCCTCTGGTTTACTCCCCCAAATGGCCACACTGATGGGGGCTGGATCAGGCCAAAGCCAGGAGACAAGAACTCCAGCTGGGTCTCCCATGAAAGTGTAGGGGACTCAAGCACTTAAGCCATCTTCCTCTGCTTCCCCAGACCTATTAGCAGAGAGCTAGATAAGAAGCGAAACATCTGGGACTTTAATCAGCGTTCACATGGGATGCTGATGTGTCTTTACCTACTATGCCACAATGCCAGTCCCTAAGGGACATTCTAATCTCCAAAGAAGAATCTAACCAAACAGGCCTTGCTGAGTTCCTTAGCCAAACCCCACCAATATTTTCATAGGCTTATTTCTTATTTCTCTCTAGTTATCCATTCTTCATCAAACTGCTATGAAAAAAAATCACAGCTTTAATTGAGTTTTCACTTCCTTATGAAAACTCCTGGGCCATGTAAAGCTTATATGGACTAAATTTGTATGCTCATTCCCTTATTCATCTGTCTTTGTTACAAGAACCTCAGCCAGTGAACCCCGGATGGTTAACAGAAAGGTATTTTTCCTACCAGTACTGTTTTATAGATGAAAAAACGGAGTCCCACAGAGCTGTAGTGACTCACCCAGGGCTGGTGAGGAGCCTTGGGACTGGGATTTGAAAAGCAGGGAGCATGCCTGGACCGTGTCTGGCTTTACAGCTCTTAGATGCTGTGCTGCCCAGACCCCCTGGAGTTCAGAGAAAGGAATGCTCGGGCTAGGCAGACCTAGAGCTGATTCAGTGACACAGCTGCATTCTTATTTGATGGCCCGTGTTCCAGACTCTTGATGACAGATCGTACATGTGTGTATCATGCATAAGCACATGTCCATGATGCTGTGCATTCTCTATGCAACAATGTGTATGAATGATGGGTCAGGTGGTTATCCTCAGTACCAGGTGTCGGTGACTTTGAGGCATCAGCTTTGCAAGTGCTTTCTGCTTCCGAGACTTGACCATACCTGCATGATGTTTCCTTCTGTGGCTATCAGCACCCTGCCAAAGCCACTGGGAAACTTGGACCTCTGGACCCAGGGATCAGAAGAATGTGTCCAGATGCTGGCCTGTCTTAAGAGAAATTCTGCCACTGCACCACCTTGGGAGGCAACTGCAGATTGATTGTTCACCCTTTCATCAGCAGGGGATTTTCAAAATGATTCATTCTGGCTTTGGCCATTGTGCCCATGTGAAGAGTGAACCAGTAAATGGGAGATCTTTATCTCTGTCTTTCCCGCTCTCTGTGTAACACTTTCAAATAAATAAATACACCTCTAAAATAATAATAATAATAATGATAATAATAACAATAATAATAACAATAATAACAATAGACTCTGGAATAGACATTTGGCCTAGTTCTGGTTTAGATGTTGGCTGGGCATCTCTCATCTTACAGTGATGTGAGTCCTGGCCCCACCCTTGTTTCTGACTTGCTGCTGATACACACTGTGATGATGGTTCAAGCAGGTGGATCTCTGGAAACTTTGAGTTTGGTTCCTGGTTACTAGTTTCAAGATGACCCAGCCTTGGCTGTTGGGGTGTTTGGGGAGTTAACCATTGGATAGAAGTGTTTCTCTCTGTCTCCTTCTGTCTGTATTCTCTCTGTCTCTCTCTTCCACCCTATGAAGTAAATTATTAAATGATAACTGCATTTAAAACATAATTCATGCTAAAGCATAACCTTGCCGAGTGACCTATATCATGCCCTCTGCATACCTCACTCTGTCCTTACATTTACTTTATGCATGCTTACATGCTGGTATCACATCAGTTTTCAACAGAGAGACTGGGATACAACCATCACAACCATGTGTCTCACTCTTCAAATGACCACAATGACCAAAGCCAGCTGCCCAGAGCTGCTTCTCCATCTCTTGTGAATGCAAGGGCCCAGGCCATATCCACTGAATGCTGGAGCCCATTGGTGTTTACATTCTTGAGCCATTCTGGCTCATTCACTCAACGAAAGCTTATTATCCGCCTGGCGATGGAACTGGCTGCAACAAACCTAAGCTTTATTAGACATCTGTCAAGAAAGGCTCTATTGTAAGAGAGACAGTGATGTGTGCAGGGCAGATTTCTGTGTCTCAGCTTACCGTCAGCCCAGTTAGGAAACAGCAGGTTCGGGCAGTGCTTTCAGAGAGTTTCAGGATCTTATTTTGGATCCCTCCGTGGATCTTGAGTAAACTTGATTCTGCCAGTCTAGTTTACTTGCTGCTCCTGATCGTCTCTGAAAGCCTCTCAGCTTTACAATGTACTTTCTGGAGCAAGCATTTAGCCCAGCAGTAAAAACTCAACTTGGTGGAACCAGTACAATGGCTCAACTGGCTAATCCTCTGTCTGCAAACTCCGGCATCCCATGTGGGTGTCTGTGTCGTGGCTGCTCTACTTCCCTTCCAGCTCCCTGTTTATGGTCTGGGAAAGCAGCAAAGGAAGGCTCAAGTCCTTGAGACTTTGCATCCACACGGAAGACCTGAAGAAGCTCCTGGCTCCTGGCTTTAGCTCAGCTCAGCTCTGGCTGTTTCAGCCATTTGGGGAGTAAACCAGTGGATGGAAGACCTTTCTGTCTCTCCTCTCTGTAAATCTGCTTTTCCAATAAATAAATAACTCTTAAAAAATCTCAGCTTACATCCCCTGCCAGTGTGTCTGGATTGAGTCTCAGCTTCTCTAATTTCCATCCAGCTTCCTGCAAATGCCCACCTAAGGAAGACAGTAGAAGAACATGAGTTCCTGGCTGCTAGCTTTGGCCTGGCCCAGTCCTGGCTGTTGCAGGCATTTGGGGAGTGGCGCTAAATAAAATGAAAATAAGAAAAAAAATCTAAAAAGAAAAAAAGCATGTTTTGGGGCCAGTATTGCTGTATAGTATGTAAAGCCTCCTTCTGCAATGCCAACATCCCAAATAGATACCAGTTTGAGTCCAAGCTGCTGTGTGTCTGATCCAGCTCCTGTTGGTGTGCCTGGAAAAGCCTTGGAGGGTGACCTGGGTGTTTGGACCACTGGTAGCCATGGGACAGGCCCTGGATGGAGTTCAAGCATGTTTACTTTCAGGATACCATGAAGGTTAAATGAAATAAAATTCTTGTCCCCAAAGAGGTGCTCAATAAGTAGCCTTTATTAAAATGACTCTTGCTATGGGGCCTGAGGCAGGAGAGAAGGCCCCTGGAGGTCAGGAGAGATTGGTTTGAGGAGGAATATCTGATCTGGACTCCCAGTGGGAGGAGTTTATGTTCTGTTCTCACAACAGGAAGCACAGCCTGAAACCCGCGAAGAGGCTAGATATGTACAGGAAGGGTGGAACAGTGTACAGTGGCCGGGCTGTGGGTGAGGGAACTGTGCAGGGATAGGGGAGAGGCTGGGCAGAAGGGCTTAGTGCAAGGGCGCAGTTAGCATCACCTTGAACTCCTAGTCTGGGTGCTGAAGACCCACCAAAGAAGAATCACCCTGGTCTTGTTTTCTCTCACCTTCATGGTACTTAGGGCTTAGACAGGACCTCCCTGGAGGCAAGGATTCCCTGGTGGGAGGACCAACAGTGGGGTAAGCCACCACTTGCAACACAAACATCCACATCAGAGTGGCAGTAGGAGCCCTGGCTACTCTGCTTCTATCCAACTTTCTGTTCATGTGCTCGAGAAGGCAGCAGAAGATGTGCTTGAGCTCCTGCCTGCCCTGTGGGATGCCAGCGTGGAGTTCCTGGCTCCTGGCTTTGGCATGGCCATAGTCCTGGGTGCTGCAGCCATTTGGGGAAGTAAACCAGCCGATGGAAGTCTCTCCATCTCTCGCTCTCTGCTTCTCTCCCCTTCTCTCCTTCTCTCTGTTGCTCTGCCTTTAATGTACATAAATAAATCTTACTTTTAAAAAAATAAAAGAATTCCATGGCTTCAGAAGGTGCCATGACCTGCTCATTCCTGAGGTCTCCAGTGTCTCAGCTTTGGGTGTACCACCAGAGCTGCTGCGTCCCTCATGCCTGCCCCATGCCCACCCCAGCCCGTTCCTTGTCACAACCACAGGGGCCTAGGCAGCCGAGAAGATGGTGCTGATTTGCTTGCTATGGTCAGAGGGCAGCCAGAGAGCCTGGCTCTGGAAGACAGGAAGAGCAAGGAGATCTTATCTCCCTTCTTATTATTTTGTTTCTTTGCACAGATAGAAGAATGGCTACAAGAACTCTGCTGAGCAGGTGGTTTTAGTTGTTACCTGCTTGGATGGGGGATTGATTCACTCTCACTCTCACTCAAAGGTTTTTGAAGCCCAGAATATTACCTAAGTGGATCACCTGTGCAGTTGATCTCTGAAACAACTAACCCACCACTCCCATCCCCCTACTCAGCGTTTTCACTGTTTGCATGTAAGGTCATGGTGAAAGGGCGGGACTTGAATCCTTTCGAAAGAGTTTTGTTCCGTTTTTGTCTCTGTCTTTGGAAAAGGTCAAATAGCATTCCCATAAGATATGAACAGTTAGGGCACTGGCACAAGGCTGGCGTCGTGTGTAATCTTGCCCTCATTGCCTGCCTGCTGATGTCCAAAGTGTTCAAGGGAGAGTCTTGAGGCTGGGCTAGTCTATAATTAGACTGGTTCTACTGGTTTGTCCTTGGTTGGCAAATGTAGGAGCCAGAAATGCACAGTGTACTATCAGAGGGGAAAGTGGGCCATGCTTTGAGTATTTTCAGAGAGCAGGCGTGGCCACAGGCTTAGGCCTGGGCTAACCAGATTTCTGACATAACTGATTCAAGAGCACCCATCATAGTAATAACAAGTGACCCGAGTACATATTTATAAGTAATGCAAATCTGAATTGTTTGTAAATATAGAATGTTTGGTGATATTTGGCTGCCACTGATTAATTTTTTGTTAATCCAGAGTGCTTACATACATGTCCTAGCAGGTGGTTTCTAAGCTGAGTAGGATCTCGGTTAACTTTTGTGGTCAGCATTGTGGTATAGCAAGTTACCCGCCACCTGTCATACCAGCATTCCATGTGAGTGTTGGTCCAAATCCCAGCTGCTCCCCTTCTGATCTAGCTCCCTGTTAATGCATTCAGGAAAGTAGCAGAGGATGGTCAAGTGCTTGGGCCCCTGCACTCATGTGGGAAACTTAGATGCAGTTCCTGGCTTTTGGCTTTAGCCAGGTCTAGCCTCCAGCCACTGTGAGCCTTTGGGAAGTGAATTGATTAGTAGAAGAGCTCTGTCTCTCCCTATCTTTTTCTGTTGCTCTGCTCTCCAAATAAATAAATCCAAAAGGACTGTCTTTTCATGTTTGCCTTCAGTCGCAATACTGGGAATACCTTGCATAAAACCATTTTTCTGGTCCCAACTCATCTGATTGAGCCCAAAGCCAAGAGAGGTGGGATGACTCTTGCTGCCCTGTCCTCGGAAGGCCACTGACTCTGCACTTGGGCAGCTCCCATGAGATCACAAGCTGCACAGTGGCAGTGTGCTGCACCCATGGATCCAATGTGGAGGCCCCTCCTCTGCATCACTGCAGGGTAGATGGTTTAATGGATTTGTCTAAAGCCCTGAATGTTCTGCTTCCAAAGACCAGAACAGAGCATCTTTTGTTTCTTTGTCAGTTCAGTTCTATGCATGTTCTCTTCTGTAGGTGTTCCCATTTTATGGGCTATGGGGGAAAATGTTGTGTGTAACCTAGGATTCTTGTTTGACTAAGTTTCTAAAGCACAATCTAAATTATTTTGGAGCAGGAAACAGGGCAAACAAATAACCTTATCTATTCTGATTGCACCCCGTGACCTGCCTAAGGGAGTTGAGTTTTAGAGATCCAAATGATTTCTTTTCAACTAAAATGAAAGCTTCCTTCTGGGACAGTCCTTTGGCACAGTAGTTCAGACACCTCTGGGGATACGCAAATCCCATTGTAGAGTACAAGTGTTAGAATACCAGCTCTGCCTCCAACTCTTAGCTCCCTATTAATGCACACCCTGGGACACAGCACATTGGAGCTCAAGGGTTTGGGTGGGAAAGCAGGGTGTTCATTTGACCCCAGGTTTTGTGGTGCATGAAGACAAGCGTTTTTAAGTGCTGACACATAGAAGGTACACAATGTGGAGAAAAAATTCTTTGAAAGTAGAGAAAGAGACATACTCATGTCAGCATGACTTGCCCCACACAGGACAATATCTGTTGTGAGTAGGCAGTGGGGACAGAAGCTTGTCAGAAAAGAAGAGAAGCATGGGAGGGAAGACAGGCAGCGGCCAGGAGCCATGGTCTGTGGTGGAAGCAAGGGTCGCTTCTGGTTTCTGGTTTGCTGTTTGAGGAAGACGGTGGTGCCTCTGGATGTGAGGCTGCCTGGGAATTCTATGGAGCCTCCTCAGGTTCCATGTGGAGTTCACCATCCACGTCCTTCCATAGGCCCGGATGAGAGTGATGCGGCCTGTGGAAGGTGTTTTGAGTGACAAGTAGAAGGATAGACAGCTCAGCAGACCTGTCTAGCTAACTGTCTGTCCCATGTCACTATCATCCATGTGAGAAAACTGTGCTGAGTCCTAGGCTCCTGGCCATTGCAGGCTTTGGGAGAGTGAACCATCAGCTGGGAAGCTATTTCTCTGTCTCCCTGACTTTCAAAAAATAAGTATGTAAAAAAAAAAAAAAAACTAAAAACCACTCATTAGACATCCCTACCCCTTTGACTGTAGCCTTGGCTCTCCTGTTCACTGGCCAGCTTTGGCGAATGTTTCTTCATTTCCCTCTCTGTTCTCACTCTTGACTGTTCTGAACAGGGCTCAGGTTTTTCAGGGTCCCTCTCAAGGATGTTGAAAGTTCCTTGCCCTCTCCAGATAATTTGTGAAGTAGGGACAGCACCTTTTCTCAAAGGATTTGTAGCAACGTCTGCATGACATAGTTTCTGCGGAAAGTGGTGAGCAAGGGTCAGTTGCAGTGATAAGCAACCATGAGAGTCAGGAGTGCTATTTTACCACTCTTCCCTCGCTTCCTATGACACTGTGTTTTCTTGTGTCTCCATATCTCTGTCTCCCTTTCTCCTCCGTACTATCATAAAATGTCAGAATGTATTCATTGCACAAATAGCAACTGCATATTTCATGCCAGGAAATATTGTCTTTTGGAGTTACATTTGGGGTGGGAAACTGTAAAAATTACAGATAGCAAATTACAGTGTAGCTAGATGGTATAAGATGTACTGTAGCATATAATACAAAGGCCTCCCCAAAGTTCATGGAAAATTAGTGTTATGAAAGACTGTAAGGTGAATTGCAAAATTTTTTTGTGGTAAATATATGTTTTAATGTTGCTTTTCCATGTACTTTTTAAGCACCCTTATATATAAATATTTATAATTGTAACAATTATAACAATGTTACAGATTATATGGTTATCACATGTAAATAGTTTTATGTATTTATAGTAATACTGTATTATACATATAACAAAATATGATGAATGCATACCATACTAAATAGTGTCAAGTTTTAGAAAGCAGGGAAAAGGGATGACTGTTGCCATTTAGAATAAGATGTTCAAAGATTAAGCCACACTGATTGGTTAAAATAGTAAGCAAAGATTTGAAGGAACCGATGAACTGGTGTCTATTAAATAGTCATAAAAAGTTCCTTCCGGGCATAAGGAACCTCAAGTGCAGAAGTCCCCAGATAGAGGAGTACAAATTTCTGTTGTCTCCTAGAAGGAGCTGGTTCTAGGACCTCTACAGATACCAAAATCCTCAGACATTCAAGTTCCTCCTGTAGCATCTGAAGCACATGGCCCCGTATCCTTTAAGTCATCTCCAGCCTACCTACAGTGCCTAATACAGTGTAAATGCTATCTGTGTAAGTAGTTGTCACGCAGTATTGTTTAGAAAATAATGTTAAGAAAAAGATGGCCCTGCGTGTTCAGTGATAATGTGGTTGTTTGAAACTTTGCCATCTGCATTTGGTTGAATCCATCTGCATGATCCAGCTGGTACAGAGGACCGCCAACTGTACTTGACCCTTGGGAGGAATAGTAGGAAAGTCGGTGTGGCTGGAGCCCAGCAGGAGACAGGTGGAGTGGAGAAGCAGCCTGGGGTCAGGAGAGGGGCAGGGCCCCAGCATGTGGCATGTTCCAGACCTCATAGGAATGTAGTCAGGGAGAAATGAAGGAAGGCAGCCAGACAGTTTAGGAAGCTGTTGGAATATTCCAGCACTTCTCAGCATCTACCTGAGGCCTTTCCCTTCCCATCTTGCTCTCTCTTAGACCACACCTGTCTTGAAATAACATCTTGCGTACACAGCTTCCAAACTGAAGTCTCCTCCTGTCTCTGAGGACTCCAGCTCTGCTTCTCTGTCCACTGCTTTCTACCCATGGTGACCACGTCGTGTGGCCAAAGCAGCCATGCTCCTCCACATGCCTCTGCCTCTCCTGGGATCCCACATTTTGTAGCTGGGTGAAATAGCCAAAGCTTCTCGCCTGGTTTGTGCACCAGTTGGAAACACAGACATTAATTCTAGCTGTCAACACAAAGGAATTTGTTGGGGGTTGCCAAGCCAGGAGCAAGCTTCTCTTGTGATCAAACACCAACCTGCCCGAACAGTCAGAAGTTATAGGTCGTATAGGGCTTGCGTCTGGGGGAAGTTCTGGGAAACGTTGCTCGTATTCACAACAAGGTGGGTGTTCATGCTCTCTAAGCTATTAGGTATTTTCCATGGCATGCCAGGTAAGGAGTTGGTGGTGTACTGACAGGATTTTAGGTGTTGACATCAGAAAGGTGACGTTGAGAAAGTGATCACTGCTTATGCAGACTGCTTTACCCAACTTCTGTCAGGTCCTGGCGCATACTGTCATCAAAGGGAGTTCTCCATTGGACCACGTCTCTTCTCTGTCCACCTGGGTTCAGCAGCAAGGACCCCTGGTTGTTTTGAACTAGAGTTAATACAGAGTCGGGTTGTTTTCCTTCTGGGTGTTGGTGCTGCTGGTGTGTGGGTGTCAATTTCAGTAAATGGCACCGCCACCCCAGCCCGCTGCTCGAGAGTCCCTCCAGCCCCTCACACCGAGAGAGTCCCTGGGTCCTCAGATGTGCTCTACTGTCTTGGCTCTGTCACTTATGTGCTTGGGCCAACTGCATCTTCTGGGGTAATTGCATCTACTTTGCCCTTCTGGTTACAGTGCGGGTTGCCAAATGATCTTTTGCACAAAGCTGTATGACTCTTTGAGGGGTACTGCGAAAGGCTGGGTTCCAAAGGAGGGCATTTCTTCTAACGATACTGCCTTGCAAGTTGGTCAAGGGAGGTTTAATAACACGTGAAACGTGTGCTTGTGGATCCCATCATTGGAGCAGAGCTAACCAAGGACAGTAGTTCCTCCCTCATATTTGCATAACCCAGAATATTCCTTCCCAGAACAAACAATGCATTCCCCCGATTAAGAGTCTCAGCATCTTCCCTTGGTCACAGGAAGCTTGTTTTTGTCAGCTTTTGAATAATTATTTTATCTTCTATCCTGTTACTCAGAGCACACCATTGTGTATTAGTGAATTTTTAAATTGAAAAAAAAAAGACTGAGGGCATGATACTTATGCATGTTCACATCTTCATTTAATGTTATGAGAACACCATTGTCCAGCTTATCCTGTACAGTACAGCTGTGACTGCAGTGGTCTCAAACAATGGCGCACACTAAAAGCAATGTGATGGTATGGCTGCTCTAGAAAGGACTGGCCAATGCTCACTAGTTGCCTTGGCCATTAGTTCTGGAGTCCTTCATCTGATCTGTCAGGTCCTGTCTCTTCTGGTTCTTGCCTTCTCCCCAGCCTCATCCCTTACCCTTTCTAGCCATGCTAGATTGATCCCCACTGCTGAGAGCTCTAATCCACTGGTGGAGACCAGCGTTAATCCTTCAGTGAGACAATCATGACGTAACTGCCTCTCACCAGGTTCCCCCTCTTGGGAAAGGTCCCGCCAGCTTCCATGACCATTCCTTTTGGAACCAAGCTTCCAACACATGAACCACTGGGGGACAAACCTCACCCAAACCATAGCATCCAGGAATCCTTTCCAGTTGCCCCACCTGGTTAGCTCTCCCATTCATATCCCTCCCATCACACCAACTGCTGCTTTCTCTGAGCTGCCATCACACCACACCTCCTCGTTCTGTATCCATCATCCTTGGTAGTGATCCCTTTGGTCATGCTCTGTAGGTGAGAGCTGCTTCAGAGGCCTTAGCCTGGCAGCCTGGCCTCAGCCTGGCACAGGAGACACTCCATGGATATCAACTGGCTGACTTGCTTGGGTTTTGATGCAAATTGTAGAAATGCTTCATAAAGCAAAATGTTTGCCAAGGGAACATTGAAATTTCTACTCTTAGTAATTTGATGACCCATTTTATTAACAGGGGAAAGGTATACTAGTTGAATTTACTGTACCACTTCAAAAATGGAAACTGATGTTCCTGAGGTCTGGTAAAATAAGAAATAATCCTGTGGTGGTGGATCTGGGCCTTCTAAGAGTCTTTGTTTTGCTTGGTCCCATGAGTCATGCTAATAACTTCATATGCCTAATCCTGTAAAATAACAGGTTATTTCAAAAAGTTGGCAGAAAAATAGACTGAAGCAGCTTATTTTGGTGCCAACATTTTTGAAAGTTGGGCATAGATATGTCCTTATACATATCTGTCTCTATCTGTCTAGCTAGCTAGCTATCATTCTGTCTTATTTGCAAAGCAAGATTTATTGAAAGGCACTGAGATAGCCCCTACTCAAGTGTGTGTGACCCTGTGGGAACGTTGGCCCCATCACTCACATGTCCTGGGGACTTTTTGGAGACCCACCACATGCAGGGATCCTAACTGTTCATCGTCTTTTCATTCAGTTTCCCATGAGCTTTTAGCAGGGCCCTTGTAGGGTCCCTCACGCAGCAGGTTTGAATGAATCTTCAGAGTGTGTCCCCTTCCCTGTGTGGAGGGCCGGAGGGGTCAGGGAGAGCGAGGACAGAAAGCCTCTTCACAAACCGTCCAATCTGAAATGAAGTTTCAGTCCTCCCCATGACTGCTCCCTGAAATTGCAAGTACGGAATGTGGGGTCAGCCACTGTGGTGTTGGGGTATCTTACACATTGCATAGCAATGTCTATGGAATGAAGGACCTGTTTCCCATTTCCATTGCTATAGGAGGCACTGAAGTCCTGCCGAGAGGGTCTTCCCTTTTGAATAGATTACCTAAGCTTAAAGACATCAAGTTCATTCTTTCTTCTCCTTTTTGTCTTCTTATTTGTCCAAGACTTTTATCCTTTCCTTCAGGAAATGTGTGTTTCTTTTGAGATACAAATCGGCTTTAAAATGGGGAAGTAAGTCAATTTAATTGGCTGAATATACCCTTGGCTGCTGAGAGAAGGCTGAACTGAAAGAGAATAATAGACAGGTTTGCTGCTGTACCACTATAGATGAACAAACTGTAATAAAGTTGCTGAGCCTACAACATTTGTGCTGTTCCCTTTTGAAAGCATGGCTGAATTATGGACATAAGAATATAAAAATAAGGGATGCTCATTCCCGTCCCACTGATCACACACTGAGAGTGCCTCTAGGGCACATTTAGATTTTCTCCACTGACTCAAAATAAAATTCAACTTTATTAACAAAAAATAGATTCTTAACCTTTGCCCTTAAAATCGTGTATTAAATGTGAGCAGAAGGCGTAAAATATCTGCTGGCTAGTGTGAAGTGATGTTTTTGGTTTTGTGTTAACTTAATTTTTTAAAGATTTATTTATTTATTGTAGGAAAGTCAGACAGAGAGGAGAAATAGAGAGAAAGATCTTCCGTCCAATGATTCACTCCCCAAGCGGCTGCAGCGGCTGGAGCTGAGCCGATCCGAAGCCAGGAGCCAGAGCCTCTTCTGGGTCTCCCATGCGAGTGCAGGGCCCCAAGGCTTTGATCTATCCTCGACTGCTTTCCCAGGCCACAAGCAGGAAGCTGGATGGGAAACAGGGCTGCCGGATTAGAGCCGGCGCCCATATGGGATCCCAGCGAATTCAAGGCGAGGACTTTAGCTGCTAGGCTATCACACCGGGTCCTTGTGTTAACTTTTTTTTTTTTAAGATTTATTTTTATTGGAAAGACAGATTTACAGAGAGAAGGAGATATAGAAAGAAAGATATTCCATTACTGGTTCACTCCCCAAGTGGCTGCAGTGGCTAGTGCTCTGCCAGTCTGAAGCCTGGAGCTAGGAGCTTCCTCTGGGCCTCGCTCATGGGAGCAGGAGCCAAAGGCCTTAGGCCATCCTCTACTACTTTTCCAGGCCACAAGCAGGGAGCTGGATGAGAAGTAGAACACCCAGACTTGAACTGTACCCATGTGGGAATCGCATGCATGCAAGGCAAGGATTTAGCCACTAGGCCACTTGTGCGAGACTATGAATTAACTTTTTTTAAAGATTTTTTTTAATTGGAAAGGCAGATTTACAGAGAGAAGTAGAAACAAAGATTTTCCGTCTGCTGGTTCACTCCCCAAATGGCTGCAATGACCTGAGCCAAGAGAGCCAAAGCCAGGAGCCTCTTCCAGGTTTTCCATGTAGGTGCAGGGTTCCAAGACTTTGGACAGTCGTCCACTGCTTCCCCAGCTGATAAGCAGGGAGCTGGATCGGAGGTGGAGCAGCAGAGACAAGAACCAGTGCCTATATGGAAGGTCAGCATTTGCAAGTGGCAGATTAGCCAGTTGAGCGATCACACCAGCCTATGTATTTTTAACTTTTAAAAAGGAGAGTCACGTATTTATTTGAAAGGAAGAGTCAGAGAGAGAGAGAGAGAAGGGGGAGAGAAATCTGCCATCTGCTGGCATAGTCTCCAGAGAACTGCAGTGGCGAAGGCTAAGCTAGACTGAAGCCAAGAACTTAGGTGGGTGGCAGAGGTCAAGCTCTTGGTTCATCTTCTGTTGCCTCCCATGCATGTCAGAGAGCAGAGTGGGATGCTGG
The DNA here is from genome assembly GCF_030435755.1 of Ochotona princeps. Taxonomy (NCBI): domain Eukaryota; kingdom Metazoa; phylum Chordata; class Mammalia; order Lagomorpha; family Ochotonidae; genus Ochotona; species Ochotona princeps. The sequence goes on along the minus strand of NC_080846.1, from coordinate 44,365,091 downwards.
AGTCTCAGATGGTAGCTTCATGCCCTGCACAACTGCTGCTTTTCCCCTTTTTTAGAGCAAACTAATAGTGTAAATGTCACTTTCTGCCTGTGCATAGCAATGATACAACTCTGTGAGCACCACTGAATAGTAATAGGGCACATTTTTACGTAATTGCTCATGAAATTTATATATTGTCAGAGTGGGCCCGTAGTATAAGGATGACCTTTGTGTCTATAGCACTTTGGGTCAATAGGTGTACAGTTTTAGGTCTTGATAGCTCTGTGATCCCAGTGTGGTTAGCAGATGAGTCATTATCAAACTGTGCGAAATTAGGGCCAGGGTTGTAGCATAGTAGGTTAGCCCACTATTGTGGTACCTGCATCCCATATCACAGTGCTAATTCAAGTCACAGCTGCTAGGCTTCTGCTCCAGTTTCCTGCCTGCCAGTGCACCTGGGAAAACAGCAGATGAGGGCCCAAGTACTTGAGACCCTTGTCACCCGTGTAGGACACGTGGAAGGAATTCCTGGTTCCTGACTTCACCCTGGTTCAGTCCCAGCTGTTGCATCCGTATGAGGGATGAACCAGTGGATGGAAGAACTTTCCCTTGCCCTGGTGCTCCCCGTCATCCTCGCCTTCATCCTCTCTTTCATCCTCTCCCTGTTTTTCTTCTCTTGCCTTTGTTTGTCACTCTACCTTTGAGTAAGTGAATTTGTTTAAAAAAAAACTATACCAAATGAACATCAGTTATTTTAGTGTCCTCAAAATGAGGTCATTTCCGGTGGACAGTGGAGCACCGGTGCTTGGTTGGATAAAACCGTTCCCAACCAAGATTATACATTCTGTGAAACGCATTCCAGCTTCTAAGAAGTGATAGCAAATATGCTTGGTGTGTTTCGACCTGCGTGCTGGATGCCAGGTGTGCATTCTTTCTTCCATCTGAGCACGGTGAAGTCACGTAAAGGCTGGATTTCTGGTGTCCGTTGACCCTGAGTTTGGGTCAGATAATGCATTTGCACGTTCCTCATCATGAGCGTTAGCTAATGGGCCTGTGCCATATTCTCGGTTATATCTCAGTTATATTCTCAGCATGCTGAGGAGTGCTGCACTGCATTTCCAAATAAATAATCCCACTCAAGATAAAAAAGACTTCAAAGATGATGGGATTTTTCATTTCTGATTCATTAAAGTCAAGCAGCCAGGAGTTCAACTGATGTGCACCCAAGTGTGTATGAATTCATGCGTTCTTAAGCACATGTCAGGGAGGCTGCCAAGATAGGAGCCAGTAACAATGCAGAGAAGGAATAGCAGGAAGTAACCCTCAAGGTTGGAGGAGTTTTTGGCTGTTGTTTTGTGTAACACCATCTAGTAAACCAGTTTTGAACCTGATAATGTACCTTGGTTCTGATTTTTTTTTTTAAGATTTACTTATTTTTATTGGAAAGGCAGATTTACAGAGAGAAGGAGACACAGAAAGATCTCCCAATCCATTGGTTCACTCCCCAAATGGCCGCAATGGCCAGAATTGAGCCAACCCGAAACCAGGAGCTTCTCTGGGTCCCCCATGTGTGTGCAGGGTCCCAAGCCTTTGTACCACCTCCACTGCTTTGCCAGGCCATAAGCAGGGAGCTGGATGGGAAGTGGAGCAGTTGGGATATAACTGGCACCCATATGGGATGCCAGTGGATGGAGGTGGAGGATCAGCCAATTGAGCCATCGCGTCAGGCCAAGTTCTGGCTGTTTTCTTAAAAATTGCAGAGAAATGTTTGTGATATCAGACATGCTGAGGTTTAAGTCAGTTGCTCCGAGTGGCAGCGGGTGAGTTTTGGAAATGCTCAGTGCCAGGAAGCCCATAGCCAGGTGACCTTGCAGGAGGGCGTGTGCTTGTGAAGGCACGGAGATGCAAACCCAAACACTCAGCAGGCACCCAGAGTGCAGTGCCTCTCCCCTCTCTTCTCCTGCCTCGTTCTCCAGCTCGTTTTACACATCTGTAGTTTTGTTTCCCTCATCTAAGGAAGGTAGCTGAATGACACATTCCTTCTAGAAAGGTCTATAATTCTTGGCTTTAAAGTATAAATACTTTTTAGAGCAAGCTTCCTACTTGGGAAATGCAGGAGTGGGACCATAATTAGAACTATGGTTGATTTGCAAATGAAAAACCTCTACAGTCCATGAGCTGTGTCTGTTCTTTGTGTTAGCGAGAAATTCTTCTGAGAGCAAGCTAATGGGAAAATCCCAAAAGCATTAGCAGTTGCTTATGTTCACCTTAAAAGAGCAGTGAAGTTCCATATCCTACAGTCTTGAAATGAGTGAATGGAAGGATGTAAATATTTATTGGAATGAGAGTGGAGCAGAGAGAGGCTCTGCTTCATGTGCTGGTGGGCGGTAACACATCTATGGATCATTGTTTGCACTAAGCACTTTAATAATCCCATCTGTTGAAAATGCATATTTGGAGGTACTTTGGAATTGCTATAAGCTACCTAGAAATTGGCAGGAAAGTAATCCTGGGGAGATTCCAGATTCTGCAGCAACCCCAAAAAATCCCATATAAATTGATATGCAATTATAAAATCCCATCTTTGGCCACACACCCTTAAATATATTTATGTAGGCATGATACAGACTTTTTTTTAACACCACAGACGTGAGACTGCAGAGTCCATTGTTAGCCGCGGGTTTAAGTCCTTAGGAACAGTGTTAATTTGGTCTGCAAAACCCATTGGGGCTGATGCAGTAGCATAGCATAGTAATCCTCTGCCTGTAGTGCCAGCATCTCTTGCAGGCAATGGTTTGCATCCTGTCTGCTTCATGTCCAATCCAGCTCTCTGCTTATGGCTTGGGAAAACAGGGGAGAATGACTGAAATCCTCAGACCCATGTGAGAAACCAGGAAGAAGCTCCTGCCTCCCAGCTTTGGATCAGCTCAGTTCTGTCTGTTGCAGTCACTTAGGGAGTGGGCCAGTAGATAGAAAACCTCTCTTTATGTGTCTATATCTGTATCTATATCTATATGTATATCTATAACCTATTTCCCTTTAAAGATAGAGATATATATTCATTTTGAATAAAAATGAGTAAATCTAAAAAGAGGCAAAACAAAACCCAATCACAGCAACAAAATTTCCCCCTTCCCCCAGGTGCCATGGTCACCATTGATAATAACTCTGTTACCACTTGGCTTCAAAGGCTTTCTCCCATTCTGTCTGTCTCTCTCTCTCACACACACACACATACATACAAACACACACATGTGCGTGCGCGAGCGTGCACACACACACACACACAGAGAAAGAGATCTTCTATCCACTGGTTTACTCCCCAAAGAACCACCATAGTTATACCTGGGCTCCTGCAAAGCCAGGAGCCAGGAGCTTCTTCTGGGTCTCCCACATGTGTGCAGTGACCCAAGACCTTGGACCGTCCTGCACTGCTTTCCCAGACCATAAACAAGGAGCTGCATCAGAAGTGGGGCAACTGGGACTCAAACCAGCATTGTAGGCAGAGGCTTAGCTGACTATACCACGGCACCAGACTTTTCCAAGTTCTTGTAAGTAGATAACATTCATTTCAGAAATGAACCACTGAGTCTGACAAAACTTCTCATACTATTTTTTCCTTCCCTCTGCCTCTTTTTTTTCACCAGAAATTCACTGCTCCAGCTTGGCCTTTAAAAAAAATTTATTGGAAAGGCAGATTTACAGAGAGATGGCGTGACAAAGAGAAAGATCTTCTGTCCAGTGGTTCTCTCCTAATGGAAAGGGCCACAACAGCTGGAGCTGTGCTGATCCAAAGTGAGGAGTCAGGAGCTTCTTCTGGGTCTCCCATATAGGTACAGGTCCCAAGGCTTTGGGTTGTCCTCTATTGATTTCCTTTTTGCAAGAACTTTTTTCACTTAGTTCCCATTCACACACATAAGCTGGTTTCCATCTTCTTGCCAACACACACACACACATACACACACACACAGAGTGTTTTATTTTCTTTTCATCTTCTTGAGAGGGAGCAAATCCATCTTTTGGATCACACCTCCCCAAATGCCTGCAACAGCCAGAGCTGTGCCAAGCTCAAGCCACCAGCCGGAACAACGCCATCCAGGTCTCCCATGTGGGTGACAGGAACAAAGATGCTTGGACCAATGTGCTGTGCCCCCCAAGGTGCATTAGCAGTAAGCAGCAGCAGAAGCCGAAGAGCCCCGACTTGGAGCAGGAGTTCGGTGTGGGGTGCAGGCGTCTCCAGCCGCACCTTAGCTTCCTCTAGGGATGGTGGCTGCTCAGAGCCAGAGGAGAGCCTTTTAGGGAGAGCCTTTAAACGTGTTGGATGGGTCATGGTTCCCTCTTTTGGATGAAATTCATTATGGAACTCTCTCTGTGTAAGAAGGATTAAAACTCCTAATCGTGGTGAGTAATTTCAACACAAGCAATCAGGATTTTCTTTCTCAGGACAAGAATCTCTACAGACGCAGAGATCCCTTGTGCGTCACTTCGCAGCTGTGACATGATTTCTGCCTTGCAAGCAGGGCTGTTAACATGTGAGAGTGGAACGGAAAGATAAGTCTATGCATAATTTCTTATAATGTACTTTTTCTGTGAACTTCTTGAAGAAATTCCTCATATGCTTGCATCTCAAATTTTCTGCACCAATATAAGCATACTTTAAAAAGGTTATACATTTTTATTGGAAAGGTAGATTTACAGAGAAGAGACCAAGATCTTCTTTCTGCTGGTTCACTTTCCAAATGGCCACAATGGCCAGAGATGAGCTGATCCAAAGCCAGGAGTGTTTTTCAGGTCTCCCATATGGGCACCAGGTCCTAAAACTTAGGACCATGCTCACTGCCTTCACACACCACTAGCAGGGAGCTAGATGGAACACCTAGCAGCCAAAACCTGAATTGGTGCCCATATCAGATGACTTAGAGGTGCTTGCAGGTGCAGAATTAGCCAACTGAGTCATTGTGCTGGCCCTAAGCTAGCTATATTTTCTTTTAAAGATTTGTTTGTTTGAAATATAGAGCAACAGAGAGAGGGAGGGGGTAGAGAGGGAGAGAACAAAGCAAAGCAAAAAAGCTTCCCTTTGCTGGTTCATTACCAAATGGCCACAGACTTGGAGCTGGCCCAGGCATATGCTAGGAACTCCATCTGGGTCTCCTGTGTGGGTGACAGGGGCCAGGCACTCAGTCTGTCATCAGATATCATTAGCAGGGATCTGAATCAGAAGCAGAGTAGCCAGGACATGAACTGTGCACTCTGAGATGGTGGCATTGGCAAGGGAGGCTTAACTGCTGTACCTCGATACTAGTCCTAAATTTATCTTTTAATTCCAATTTTTAAATGAACTTTTGGAAGTATCATCATATCTGTCAAGTTAATTTTTAGAGAAGTGGCATATATACTGGATTTTGTCTCCCTATAATTTACATGTGGAAACCATAAACTCTTAGGATATGACTGCATTGGCTGCATGTAAAGAGGTTGATTAAGGTAAAATGAGGCTGGCAGGCTGGGCCCTGATGTGACATGACTGGTATCTTTAAGAAAGGAGGCACAGGCAGGCATTGTGGCACAGCAGGATCAGCCACCCCTTTTGTTGCTGGCATCTCATCTCAGAGTACTGTGTCTGGCTTCCTGCTAATGTGCCTGGGAATGCAACAGATGATGGCCCAAGTAATCGAGCATCTGTCATTCATATGAGGGACCAGGATGGAGATCCAGACTCCTGATTCCAACCTGATCCAGATTCTGACCCAGACCTGGCTGTTGCAGCCATTTGGGGAGTTAATGAGCACACAGAAGATTCTCTCTGTGTGCATGCCATTGTTCCTTTCAAATAAATATCTTTATAAAAGAAGAGAGGCAGACACTAATACATGGGTTAAGCTGCCACTTACGATACCTGCATCCGTTACTGGCCTAGGGTGAAATCCCACCCCTGCTTCTAATCCAGCCTCCTGCTACTGTGCCTGGAAAGCAGCAGATTATGAACGCTTAGTTGATTTCCTGCCAGCCATGTGGAAGAGCTGGGTGTAATTCACGGCTCCTGGTTTCAGCCAGGCCCTGTCCTGGCTGTTGCAGTTATCTGGGGAGTAAACCAGTAGATGGAAGATCTCTCCCTGTCCTTGTCAATCTGCCTTTCAAATAAACACATCTGTAAGCGAGAGAGAGAGACAGACCAGGGCTGTGCATATATGAAGGAGTGGCCTTGTGATCACACAGCAGGAAGGCAGGCAGCCAAGGAAAAAGGCTGAAACCATATTCTCAGACTTGTAGCCTCCACAACTGTGGAACAGTAACCTGAAGTTGTTTAAGGTTCAATCTTTGGTATTTTGTTATGTTAGCCCTAGGAAAAGGTACTTTGAAAGCTTCATGCAAAGTGCAGTTAAGAGAGGAGTTGGATGCATAGGGGCATCTTAAAAGAGCTAATGCAAAATATACTTCATAAAAAGCTTGGCATGAATTTCAAAATGTCGTTGCACCAAAATTCACTTTTTCCTTGAACCTTTTGAGGCATCATGCATTATCATTAATACCAAATCTGTGTATCCACAGGGTCAGACAAGAAAATCCAACATAGGAGATCTAGAGAACAAGAGGGAGCGATTTTCAAACAGGGAGGATACTCACGTGAGACATCATTGGAACATGAGAGCTATGTGATAGGTTTGGAATATTCTTTTTATTTTTTTAAGTGTTCATTTATGTGAAAACAACACCAGCAGCAAGCGATCACCTTCTGGCTTCCACTTCAGATACCTGTGATAACTGCAGCTGGGTGCAACTGACACAAAGTCCAGTTACAGGAGCTGTTGCTTCCCACGGCGTGCATTAGCAGGAAGCTGCAGTCCAGGAGATGGAGCTGAGCAGTCCAGCTCACTCTGGCACACAACTGGGGCTTCTTCACCACTGGGCCAATGACAGCCCCTAGAACATGCTTTTTATTACAAAGAAATTTCACCACGGGATCAGGTATGCAGAAGAACCCTCTGCAACATCCAGAGAAGTCGCTGTGCGGGCTCATCCATGAGGGGCTACACCGAGAAGAGCCCGCTTAGAGCAGGCTGAGTGAAGATGAAACCAAGCTGTGCTTAGTTAGCCATGGCCCAGGTGGAGGTGCGTGGAGAGGTACTGTTAGCAGCCATGCTCACGGTCGGTTCCAGCTTCATGGAGTTAGCTTCAAAAAAAGTCTCTAGAAGTATTGTGTGCTGGAACTGAGTCTCCCCATGTACTGAATGGTCTGTACCTCTGTTCTAAAGGTTTAACCTTTATAAAACCACAAGGGGCATCTGCTCAATACAGTAAAGAAGAAAAAAATATGTTTTATGTGCCCTGTTAGGGAGGTGTCTTCATCTTAGGTTCTTTAAAACCATTATTTCTGTTCTTTTTTATTTCTGTTGGCTTATTCCTATTTACTTCTGTTATTTGGCTAGTGCAATAGGTATTATGCTTTGGCCAATATTTTATCATGCAGAGGATCTTGAAATTTAAAGTGTTTAGTGTACTTTTAATACTTTTTGAAAAGATTTATTTAGTTTAAATACAGAGTGACAGAGGGAGACGGAGATTGGGAGTAGAGTGGAGAGAGGTCAATCTTGAACCTCCTGGTTCACTCCCTGAAAGACCACAACTGCTAAGATGGGGCCAGGCCAAAGCCAGGAACCAGGAACTCCGTCTGTCTCCCAGGTAGACAGCAAGTGCCCAAGCACTTGAATCATCACCTTCCTTCTCCCATGCACATTCTCAGTAAGTTGAACTGGAAGTGGAGCAGCTGAGAATCAGACCCACTCTCTGATATGGAATGCTGGCATTACAAGTACAGCTTAACCCTTTGCGCCACAATGCCTACCCCAGCAGAGTCATTTAAATAGATGTTATTGGATCACAGTTTCATGAATAATATGCATTCTAATCAATAGTCTCTTTTGGTTAACCGTATCTAAGACAGTCTGGCACTTTCAGAGTGAAGAGACTAATTGTGAAGGGGTTATAGAATGGGAATGCCTGATGCAAGTTGAGTGTTGCCCAGAGAACAGTTTTGTAATCTAGAGTATCGGGAAGCTACAGTGAAATTTATGGATTTTCTGTGTCTCTGAGTGGAACAGAAATTCAAAATTGAGCAATATGAACCAGTCACCCTCTTCAATCTTGTGTTTTTCTTTTTATACAGGGGTCCCTTAAAAGGAATATTGCTTTTGCTTTTCGCTCCATGTCCTGTCCAGCAGGACAGTCAACGGGGTCGCAGCCACCTAGGAGAGAATGAAGGGACAAGAGACACAAAGAATGGACAGCAAGACAGTAGGTCTGATCAAGCTGTCAGTTTATTGATTTCAACTGAGGGTTTTTATATTCTTCAGTAACTAAGGCTCAGGGAAAGAGAAGCTGGGATGCAAGCCATGGTCTCAAGACCGATTGTTCTTGAGCAGCCACCATATCAACAATAGTAACCAACATATCAACAATAGCGTAGGTAATCAGTAACAAGATGTCGGTAAGTACAGCATCAATCACATTCTGAAACAGTTGCTAGGAACAATTGAAGCTAAGCGTGTGATTAGTTTCATAACTTCTTTCCCAAGCATCTAGCCAACCGGGGGTTCCCACTGTCCCATAGGTCTATATTCAAAATGGCTTCAGTGTGGCTATAGTGCACGGCTCCTGACAGCTCCAAATGAGCAAATCTTGTTCTAAAACACCTACATGGTAAAGTTTTCATAACTTCTGGCAATTCCTTTATGTGACCATGCATTATGTATGTGCACATGAATGTGAGTAGAGTGTGCATGCCTACTGGGGACCCTGTGTCTTATGCCTGGCATGTCCTCTTTTTTTAAATTCCTTTCATGAAAGGGATTCTTTCTATAAGAAGGAAAATCAATGGACTGTCAGATGTATTAATCAGGATTTCATAAGCCATGGCTGGTCTGGGAGGAGGCCAAGAGGACAATAGAACAATGGAACACCTTTCAAAACTGACAGGACAGTGAGTGCTTCTAAATACTTGCAGGAAATTGAACCTCTACTTCCAAAGTTGTCTGAGCATTGATTTCTCACTTTGTAAAACTGGAAATGCAAAAAATGGAAGTCTAGAAGAGCTTGGGGATTATAGACAAGATTTATAAGGAGTCTTTTGATGAGGAATAAAGCCATAATGATACAATTTTGAACTTTGAAGGCCCTATGCATTTTCTTGCTTTGGGGATAGAATGGGAAATGAGAGGCTAAGAATATAAAAGCCATTTTCATGGAGTTATTAAGAAAAGTTCATGGTCATTACATTGGGAGAAGCAGGGCGGGCAGGAAGTGTGGACAAGCCAAGTTCATGTGAGTTCAGTGTTTTGTGGGGACGGGCAGCAGTGGAGTTTCCGTGTGCACCAAGGGTCTCGCCCATTCCTGGGCTCCGTCCTGCCAGCTTGGACTTTTGATGGAGGAAGTTATTTAATGGATATACATGATCTCCATTCTGTTGGTGAGGAGACTGAGGTGTGTAAAGGTTGGATAAATTTTTCAAGGCTATGCATCTTTAAATAAACTTAGAAGTCAGATATACCCAGAAATGTGGGTTCCTTTTGCCATTTATTATCTGAATATTCTTGGACAAATTATTTATCTGCTCAGAGGCCTGCTTACTTCTCAATATGACAGGGAAATAATAGCACCTCTTCCAGTGATGCCAGAAAAAAAAGGTTTGATGATAACTCTGAGCTGGTGAATGTGATGAGCCCTGTAGATCAAATAGGGTGAACAAATCACAAAACTTGTAGTTTATCTGATTCTCTGCAGGGAGACTGTAAGAAAATAAAGAAGAAAAGGAGATTTATGAATAGTTGGAGGGTTAGGGCAGAGAATATCAGCAGCCATTTTGCTAAGCTCTGTAGTCATCCACACTGGATTTGACTGTATGTAAAAGAAAACCCTGTTGTGTAAAGTGAGTTAAGACAAGACACTCCCAGGTAGCATGTGCACGCGGAACATGACTGACCTTCCTTAACTTGGAAGTGACTGTAGTTAAAGCCATCTGTTGTGTTGCTGGGGATGCTCTGGTTGTTTCCATGGGGGGATGTGACCACTGTGAGCATTCTCATGCATGCTTCCTAGTTGGCCGCTGTACTGCCGCGTGCACCCTGGCAAGCGGAGTGTCTGACGTGAGCATTGCTGCTGCTGCAGAGCATTACCAGCGCTGAGTGTAATAATAGGTTTTTTTAAAATTTATTTAGTTTAAAAATCATTTTAACTGAGAAGGAGAAAAAGAGAGCTCCAGTTCACTGGTTCACTGCCCGAATGCCAATGTCTTAAAACACTGCCTGCTGAGGCTTGAATTTGCTGGAAGCTGGAAACAAGAGCCCAAGCAGGGGATAGGAGTAAAGCATTCCAATAGGAGGTGTAAGTATCTTAACCAACACCAGATGCCTGCCCCTGTAACAATTTGTAATGTTTGTCAATCTGATAGACGTACCCTGATTATTTTTTTGTTATTTCTGCCACCATTACATAAATGCTACCTCAGAGGACTATATAATCTCCCTAAACATGATTTGCAATACAGTTAATTGTTATATATTATTTATGTGACCAAGTCTGATTTTGCATAAAGAGTGTACCATCGCATGAATTATTTCAGACTTTTCAGAATGATAAAGCACTGTGTTAGACAGAATTGGTATGTGCGAGTTTTCTAGTACCATCAAATGTCTTTAGAATAGATTCCTAGATGCAGAGTTACCTCGTTGAAGTGTGTGAGACGATTCAAAACGGCCATGGAAAAGTGGGATCAAAAGGTAAACTGGTAGTGGTGCCAAATGTTTTTCATAACATGCAATCCTATTAAGTTTTTGAGAACCCCTAAAGCAAAGCCGAGTGAAACAGTATTCTGTGTAAGAGTGGGCGCCTTGTCAATGAAGGCAACTGAGGAGTGATACAAAGGAAGGAGTTTGCCCTTCTCACTTCCAGTAGATGGCAGATTCTGCTGTGGTGACAGCCGAAAACTCCTACTTGCTCCCTAGTAGTGTTTGTTGTGGTGGGGACTGGCATTGAAACGCATCCTTCTATTTAAGACAACACCTCCCAGAATAAAGGCTGAGATCTTCAAAGTCTTACTGTGGAGAGAAAAAGCACATAAAGACAGAGTTGAGGAGGTTTGGTTTTTGTCTTCTGCAGACTTTCATCATGCTCTGATTTTTTGAAGATGCTTTGCATATCTTAGCTCATTGAATCCTCAGCAGTAGTATAAGGTAAGTACTGTTGTCACCTCAGTTGCAAATGCCAGAGCCAGGGCTTTATAGCCAGGAAGCTGCAGTTGCCAAGATGTGGATCCAGGCAGTCTGTCTCCGTCACTCCCAGCTCCCTCCCCACCTCTCTTCTTCCCTGCATCCCAGCCACAGCACTAGCTCAGTGATGATGGAACACTGATGTGAGTTACATGTTGGGATTCAAAGAGGGAGAACAAGTGTGACCTGGAATGGACCAGGAGGCCTTGGCAGCAGCGTCCTCTTCTTTTGAGGGGACTAAGGCTTACATGCTTAAGAACACCATCACATAGAATTCCTCTGGCAGATCCACTCCCTACCATCCATGTCTTGCAAAATGAGTAGATAAAATGCAAAGTGAATTCACAGACAATATGTTCTTGGAGTGTAACCAGATCAAGCTTCAGATTCAGTGTGTTTAATTAAAAGAAAAAATAAGAATTCTCCTGAGCTGGCTTAGCCTGGAACAAAGTCAGCTAGGGATCCCCAGAGAGCTGCTTTGTCTATGGCAGTGTGAAGTCGGAACCCAACACAACTTTCATCTCAACTCTGGGTCAAGACTGAGCGGAATGGAACATCCTGTGCCTGACCCAAAGGAAGGCAGTTTTATCTCTGATTGTTTTCAGACGTTGTTGTGGGTTTCTGGGAAACTGCCCTAGCCGATAGCCAAGAGCCATGCCCAGCAATCAGTCAGGGAAACTCTTTTTAAATGGTTAGGTCAAGAGGTTGGACATAACAAAACCCTCAGGTTATAATCTGTGTGTCCATGACGTAAAACTCAATCATTATGGGAACCCCAGCATGTGGATTGGTGGGATTCTCAATCTTAGGATAAAAATGTGTTCTAAGTACAAAATAGTGCTTCTTTCTGAACTTGAGCCAAATCTACAAACTTCAACATATTATTCTGGCCCAATAGGACTTCATTATCCATCAGATACTCCGCAGAAGCCTTATAGGATCATGACTTTGTGCAGGTGCTGTGTTGTTCAGCACTGGTGGGCCAAGGACAAAGAACCCTGCTCCTCGCCCTCTGCTTGCTCTGAGTTGACCAGAGTTTCAAACACTGCTTACCCTGGGGCTGTTGACCAGTGAGCATTGTCCTATTAATGAACACCACTTGGAATGTTCCCTTGTCCCTCAGTTTCTACAGCTGGTCTACCTCTCCACTGCCAAAAAGAGGTAGATTTTGGAAGAACTTTATGGAAACTTTTTCCACTGCCAAAAACCACTACCAATCACTGCCACTTCCTATGTCCTTCCTCTCCCACCCAAATCCAGAGTTTTCCATGTGAAAATGACCACAATTATGCTCAAATATATTTTTATAAGTAGCTACTTTATTATTTAAAAGGCCATTACAAAGAAAGCAAGAGAGAATGCATGACAGAGAGAGAGAGATATGCCATTCGTTGGACTAAAACAGGGCTGGGCCAAAGCCAGAAGCCAGGAACTCTATCTGGAACTCCTGCATCAATAATGGAGACCCAAATCCTTAAGCCATTGCCTGCCCTCATCTAGGATGTGCATTAGCAGGTAGCTTGATCAGAAGTGGAGGCAAGACACAATCCTAGGCACTACACCGTGGGATGCAAGTGTTCCAATCAGCAGCTTAACTTGACAGCACTTAACAACGCTTATCCTAGTTACCTAGAGTTCTGTCCCATATGTAGGTTTCTTACACAACAGTTACATCAGCCCAAGATTCCTGCTATAGCCACACCTACCTCCAGTCCTAGCCCCTGGCTACCACTTGTAGCTTCATTTCTGTAACTGTTCCATTTCAAAAATGTTACAGAAAGGTAGTGACACCACGGGTGGTTACTCAGCACTGTTTCCTGGAGGCTCATTCAGGTTATGGCATATCAATAGTTTGTTCCTTCTCGTTGGTGAGTTATATTCCACAGTACAGATGTATAGTGCTGTTTACCATTCACCTGTTGAAGGACATCTGCCACCAGTTCAAGTTGGGGCTGTATTAATAAATCTGTGGTGAGCTTTCATGTCTAGGTCTCTGTGTGAACATGTTTTGTTTTCCTGTGGGTTAAATGCCCAAGAATGCCTTTGCTGGGTCAGAGGCAGACACCAGACCATCTTTATAGGCATGAATTATTTAATTATTCAGTTTCTTCACATTTTTGCTAGCATGTAGTATTGTAACTTCTGTGTGTCTTTCAGCCATTTGAACATCACACACAGTACTTTCCCACCCCCACCATGGCCCCGTTAGTTTGTGTAAGACAATTAGATCATCTGCTAGAGTGTGAAGTTGAGTGCCTGTCTGGGAGTAAGTCTGCCAAGTGGCAGAGGGCAAACCTGAACATGTTTACTGCAGCACATACTAGTACAATGGATGTTCTTTAACAGGAACATCTGATAGAAGCCCGTAATGGAGTCTTTCTTTGCCTCCAGTTGGCTTTCAGCCATGCTATGATGTAGGTCTTTGGAGTGGCCTAACGGTCCTGGGCTAGATTTTTCTGAAAGGGAAGAACTAGACAGCTTAGCCACAATGAAAGCTTTCCTTGGGAACTGCTGTCTTTCCCCACGTTAACACATGACACATTGGACCTTGTCATTATCAAGTACCAGGTAGTCATATTGAATGAATCTTGTTTGTCTGCCACTGTCACCAATTGGCTTATGTCCCATTTTTGAGTGACACCCTGCCCCCCGTCACCTAGGGGTTAACAGAATGGTGGCAATGACACCCCAGTGTGTTCTGTGATGGGCTGTCTCTTTTGCATCCTGAGAATTTTTCGTACCGTCTAAGGGCTCAATCTGTTTTGGATTAAGTAGCTCTGCAAATCTTTTCCCCCCATCTGTATCTTCTCTTTCATTTTTTTGACAAGAACTTTTACAAAGCAAAAATCTTTTATTTTGCGGAAGTAAATTACCTGTCTGTGGTTTTATTTTAGCCTCAGCTTTACAGGGAAGACAAATGTTAGAGGCAGCTCCCAGACTACATGAAGGGTCCTTATAGAATTCTGTTTTGTAATCATTATTCTTGAGAAGTGAATAGCATGGAATTGTGCCCTTTGCTAACAATAAGTATTGGACCTGCAGGATTTCAATAGAGACTTTCTGCTTTCCTGGTTTCTGAGGTTTTGTTTGTTTGTTTGTTTTGTTTGTTTTTCAAGAGCTTGTCAAGTGCAAGTTTTGGGCTTCTGTGTTAAATAATTACTAATGCTAAACAAATGCCAGAGATTGTTTCCTTATAGATGTATAGGTAATGCTGTGTCAGAAATTCAATGTAAATGTCAGCATGATCATTTCTAGTTGGCTACAACTCAAGTTGTTAAAATTAGGATTCACATTTGTATCGGGTCAGGAAACTTCTGTCCAATATCAGCGTGCTTTCACCTCAAGTCAGTTCACTGATTTTTTTTAAAGATTTATTTATTTTTATTACAAAGTCAGATTACAGAGAGGAAGATCTTCCGTCTAATGATTCACTCCCCAAGTGACCGCAATGGCTGGTGCTGCACCGATCTGGAGCCGGGAACCAGGAACGTCTTCCAGGTCTCCCACGTGGGTGTAGGGTCCCAAGGCATTGGGCCGTCCTCAACTGCTTTCCCAGGCCACAAGCAGGGAGCTGGATGGGAAGTGGAGCTGCCGGGACTAGAACCGGTGCCAAGGGATCCCGGGGTGTTCAAGGCGAGGACTTTAGCTGCTAGGCCACACCACCGGGCCCTAATTGACTGATTTTTTTAAAAAAGATTTATTTACTTGAAAGTTACATAGAGAGGAAAACAGAGAGACTGAGAGATCTTCCACCTGCTGGTACACTCCACAAATGCTTACAACAGCCATAGCTGGACCAGGGGGGAGCCAGGAGCTAGGAACTCCATCCAGGTCTCCCATGTGGATGGCAAGGTCCCAAGTCCTTGGGCCACCATCTGCTGCATTTCAAGTGCATTAACAGGAAGCTGGGTGATAAGTGTGGATTTCTTGGGACTTGAGCCAGGCACTCTGCTATGGGATGCACATGTCCCAAATGCAGTTTAACTGTTTATACCATAGCACCCATCCCTGGATAATTTTTTAAAGATTTATTTTTTTTATGGGAAAGGCAGATTTATAGAGAGAAGGAGAGACAGAGAGCTCTTCCACCTGCTGGTTCATTCCCCAAATGGCTGTAATGGCCAGAGCTGAGCCGACCTGAAACCAGGAGCCAGGAGCCTCCTCTGGGTCTCCCACTCAGGTAAAGGATCCCAAAGCTTTGAGCCATCCTCTACCGCTTTCCCAGACCATAAATAAGGAGCTAGAAGAGAAGTGGAGCAGCCAGATACTAACCAGTGTCCATATGGGATCCTGCTGCTTGAAGGGGGAGGAATTAGCCAATCAAGCCATTGCACAATCCCCCTGAATAATTTTTAAAATTTGATTAATTATTCTTTTTCTTCTCTGTCCTCTGAGAACAGAGTATTCAAGTGTCTAGGACTGAGGGGGAGGAAACAGCTTGCTTGTACTCTTACACCGCTCACCTCCAGAGGGAACACTTCCCTGCACTATTTAATCAAAATGAAATAGAAAAATAAATATATTTTCCTTTACATTGTAAGAGGCTTGCATTTTCATCTTCAAGATTTTCCTTCTGTCTCCCTTCTTCTCCCTGCTGTGATGACGTAGTAAGACTGCTGGATCCAGAAAGGTGAGGGTCATGGAAGAGCACTGCTTTCATTTGTTCTACCTGTTCCAAGGACACGAGTACCTTGCTATACAAAGAAATTTAAGAGGTGTGTGGGGTGGAGGGAGAAACGACTGTCTCAAAAGACTGTTTACCTGAGTGGATAAGATGCCCATTAAGGATGTGTCACTTGTGTTTGCGTACCCAGCAACAAGAGCAGAGCTCATTACACTGAAGCTGCTCTGAGATGGGGAAAGTCACAGCCTTACGTAACTGCAGTTTCAGAGTCTGAAAGTTGGCAACATCAGTCAGCACTTTTTTATCTTTATATACTACTCATTCTGACCCCTTCAGGAAAACGCCATCTTCCTTTTTCTATGGTGTTTTTTTTCTTCAAACCCCAGTGCATGGAAGATAAGTGGATATTTAGTACATACTGACGTCTCATTCATTCAGCAAGCTATATTCTGTTAAGAAATGCCAAGAATATGCACTCTTACCTAGAAACCAGCATCCTTTTCCCTAGGGAACCCACAATCCAGAGACAGGAGGAGGAGAGCATGCAGTGGTGTCAGAACACCTTTGAGTAGCTTATAACTGCTGTAAGTCTTTAATTGAAATGAGTAGACACGCTATAATGAGTTTAGGAGTTCAGAAGAGGTCATCTGGTGTGCACTCACCAAGGAAAGCTCTAGCTCGTGTCCTGAGCATTTAGCATCCACCTAGAACTCCTCACTCACTCTCCCTTGCTCCGCTCTGTCTGAAGCCCTTGCCTTCCCCCGAAAAGCAGCCTTTCTGTCTGTCCTGTTTGTGCTCATAACCAGCACCGGATGGTGTCTAGTCAGGATTCTTTGGATTGGGCTATCTTCTGTTGCTTTTCCCAGGCTGTTTGCAGGGAACTGGATGGGAAGCAGAGCAACCAGGATTTGAACTGGTGCTCACACAGGATGACGGCCTTGCAGGCAGTGGCTTAGGCAGTTGTGCCACAATGCAGGCCCCTGTGACTTGTTTTGGTCAATAGGTTGTGATTGGCAGTGCTGCTCTGCCTATTCCAGGCTCAGCCATAGGAAGGAGACTCGGCAGTTTTTGTTTTTGGTCTCCTAAAATCCAGCCACCATATGAAAAAAATCCAGTGAGCCTATGGAGAGGAGGAACACTTGGAAGACCAGAACATACAAAGATACTGTAATAAAAATATAAATACAGGAAAATAGAGGAAACTGGCATTGTGTTTCCTGCAACCCATATAGGAGTACAGAGTCCAGTCCTGGCTACTCCGCTTCTGATCTAGCTGCCTGCTTATTAAGTTCCCCAGGGAAGATAGCAGATGATGGCCTTAGTGTTTAGACCCCAGAAACACATATGGAAAACCCACATGGAATTCCTGGATCCTGTCTTCATTCTGGCCTGGCCCTGACAGTCCTAAGCATTTGCAGCATGAACCTATAGATGAAAGGTTGATCTCTCTCTTCTTCCTTTGTCTGTATCCATCCCTGTCTTCATCACACTGCCTTTCGAAGAAATATACACTCTTAATGAAAGAAAAACAGAGGTTTGGCCAGCCCCTGTCATTCCAGTCTCCCTTATTTGAATGAAGCCATCTGGGACACTGCAGCTCCAGCCAGTGGTGCTTGGAGCAGAGAAAAGCCACCTCCTTTGGAGACCTGCTGGCAATGCATTGTAAGTTCTTGTTGTAAACCAACACATTACAGGATGGTTTATAAAGCCAACTCCCATCATTTCCATCCTTAAAACGATTACAGCTCAAATGACCAGTTTCACTTTGATGCTTAGCAATTGCTACCTGGTGCTCTTTTCAGTTCTAATTTCACACCCTAGGTATGAGCCTTTGTCTGATATTTTTGGCAGAGGGAGGCTTTGGGAGTTACTCTCAGAGATACTAACATTCTCCGCCTGTCCCTGTCTTTTTCCCGGGACTGGCACAACCCTCGGCAGCAGTGGAGGGAGGTCTGTTTTCCCCTTGGGTTCCACTTACCAAAGAGAGAGCCAGATGGTGATCAGCATTGCTTGTTTTCTTTCTTTTTGGGGGCACTTGCTCTTCTGCAATTTAATTTGTGTGTTTCAAAAAAATTATTTTGTATGAGTGCCCAGCAGAGCATCTTTTGGGCAAGCAGCTTATGAAATACATCGACACCATCTCAAAAAGAACATCCTCTGCTCGCTGATGTGTGACCGCCGCACGGAGGCCCAGCATCACAGGATGGAGTTCTAAAGCACACGGGGACAGGGATCAAAGGGGAAAGCAGGTGGCAAAATGACCAGAGCCTGAGCTGGTTTGCCAGGGAACTCCCCGAGTTTACTCACACAAATGTTACCTACACAAGCCATTGAGTCATACATTTCCTGTGGCCCTAACTTACTGGAAAAAAAAAATGGGGGAATCAGGCCCATAAGGGAGACATTTCAGAGGTAGACATGTCACAGATTTTTCAGAACAGATGCCTGAAAGACTAGGTTGCCATAGTGACCTAAGCTAGTCGTAACGGGCTATCTTACACATCTATGTCTTTAGCATTTATCATTGCAGAAGTGCTGTGCTGTGTGTTTAGGTCTGTGCGCTGTGTCATATGGTGCTAACTGATGACTCAAATTTCAAAACTAAGGATGGTGTCACATCTGTCTCTTCAGCCTTTGTGGCCTTAAAATTTTTAATTATTCTGAAATTGTGTGTGTGCACATGTGAATGGTTATAGTCAGTGTCCTGTCATTTCAAAAGTTCCTGAGAACGATCCATTGTCTTTTCATTGCATCGGGTATAAACTTAAAATCCTCTCATACTGTTCTGAAACTTGTGGTTGGCATCCTGTTGTTTTTCTTTATGGTTTTGTGATCTTTGTTTTCCTAAAAAATTGTGTCTTTATATCTTAGTACTTTATGAAT
Source organism: Ochotona princeps (assembly GCF_030435755.1). Taxonomy (NCBI): domain Eukaryota; kingdom Metazoa; phylum Chordata; class Mammalia; order Lagomorpha; family Ochotonidae; genus Ochotona; species Ochotona princeps. The sequence continues at coordinate 44,346,344 of NC_080846.1, read as the reverse complement.
CTTACTGCATGTAATTTTCTGTGGCTTCCTTAATTTTTGTTTCTCTGTTGTTGGTGAAATGCATCCCTATTGATTTATTTTGAGCTGGAGGTTCAGTTTGTAACTTTTCATTGTATTATTTACTTGTATAAAAGTTTAAATTTTTTAATGTCAAAACTTCATGATTTATTCTTTTCATGATCTATTCTTTATGATTCAAGACCATAACATTCATTTTCTTCTGACAGTCTTGTATTTTTTCTTCTTTAGATTTTTAGCTGATATTTTCTTTAAAAAGACTTACTTGAAGGGTAAAATTACACAGGGAGAGGGAAAGAATGAGAGAGGGAGGGAGGGGAAAAGGGAGAGGGAGAGAGGGAGAGAGAGAGAGAGAGAGAGAGAGAACATGAATATCTTCTGTCTGCTGGTTTATTCCCCAAAATGGCAGCAGCTGCTGGGTGTGGGCCCGCCGGAGCTAAGAGCCCTGAACTCCATCTGTGTCGCCCACACAGGTGCCGGGAGCCCAGCACTTGGGCCGGCTTCATCCCAGAAATACATCAGCAGGCAGTTGTGTCAAAAATGGAACAGCAGAGAACTGAACCAGGATTCTGATATGAGATGCCAGCAAATGGAGGCTTAACCCACTGCATGACACCCAGGCCCTGTTTAGTCCTTGAATAGTTAACATATGCCTATAAGACAAACATTTGAATTTAGACAATCTGCATGGGGAGAAATCGATTTCTTCTTCATCTTTGCCTTCTCACTAAGTAGCTCTCCTGGCAACAGAATCTTGTCTGCTTCTCTGGTTTCTTGTTGATCCCCCCAGAAATATTCCATGTGTATTTATGCACATGCATGCATTCTGTTTTTACACAAGTGGTGGAATGCCAGAGATGTTATTCTGCACACTTGTTTTTTTCTTAACTCTATGAGGATTATTTCAAAAAAAATTCATGGAAAATGGATCTAAAATTTCTTGTCTGTTTTTGGTGCACAGGAATTTTGAAATCCATGCATCCAAAGTCTTCAAAAAACTCATGAATAATGCACATTATGGAAAGGCAAGCATGGATTTCAAAGCTCTATGTAGAGGACTTTCATAGCTCTATGTAGAGGACTACTCCATTGTATCACAAAGGCCTATTATTCTGTAGGATGCATGTGCTGTAATTTATTTACTTAGTCTCATCTGAAGGACATTTAGGATGTTCCCATTCTTTGCAAATGGCCTTCTAACTAGCCTCCTTACCCATCTTCATTTATTTGAAGGCAGAGAGAAAAACAGACAGACAAAGCTCCCATTCAGTCTGGTTCACTGCCCAAATGCCAGCTCTCTCTGCAAACTAAGAACTCAACCCGGATCTCTCATGTGGGTGGCAGGAACCCAGACTGGCTCAGGCCATCCCCTGCCGCCTCCCGGGGTCTTGCATTGGCATGGATCTGGGCTCACAGAGCCAGATCCAGCATGCGATCCAGGCTCTGTGGTGCTGGGGCAGATGTCAGACCCTTAGTTCCCTTTCATCACTGCCACATCCTGCTGTCAGATGCACCTTCTAGAATTTCCATTCCAATGCTGTTATTTTCCTGTTTTGAAACCTCAGTATCTATAGAGTAAGGCTGAACTTAACCTTGGAAGTAGAGCCAGCATGGTCTCCCCTGACTTTTTCTACCTCCGTTTGAGATCACTTCCTGAATGGATGACTTGAAACTTTCCAAACGGACCTCAGTTTTATGTCCAGGGTTTGTTTGTTTGTTTTTGTTTGTTTTGTTCTGTTTTAGTCTGCCGGACCTTCCCCCACATACACTAGGAAGGGGGTTGCAGAGGCAATCTCTCCCTCTGGGCAGATGCAAAGCTCATTGTGAATCCTGTCTCCCAATAGCTTGCATTTCAAACACCACAGCAGTCTGCATAGCCAGACAGGTGTTTGGAATTGTGGTTTCAGTCACTGATACTGCCTCTTTCCCCCCTCAGTCCTTTCTCCAGTTCCTTGCTGCACAGACCATGTCAGTCAAAAAGCCATGTCCTGACTTGAAAGTCGTTAACGGAGCAGAGGTGAATCAGAGGTGGAAAATTAAAATAACACAGTAAGATCCTAGTGGAAGTTCAGTTTTAAGGGCGAAAGTCCCCCTCCTCTTTTGAAACCTTTGGCGCCTAGCCCCGCGTCTGGTGGGGGGGGTAGCCTGTTGAATGAAGATAACCTAAAAGGAAGCCTTTACAACAAGCGCTACTACTGTGTGCCCCTCAAAGCCATCTTTGTATGACGAACATTTAAAGTCCACAGATAGTACAGAGGTCGCCCGGGTTTGAGGAGAAAGCGGGCGGTGCTCGTCTGAGGGCCGAGAGCCGGCCCCTGAGGCAGTGGCTCGGCGGGGCGCGGGGCGCGGGGCGCGCGGCGGAGGCGGGGCGCGGGCAGGGGCGGAGACTCGGGCGGCCGGGCCCGCCTCCCTCGGCCCGGCGGCTGCAGCGGCGCAGGGCGGCCGCCCGGGTGTCGGCAGCAGCTGCAGCCGCCCGCGCCGCCCCCTCGGCCGCGGCTCGGCGGGGCCGGCCCGAGCACGGCCCGCGGCTCGCGAGGCGGCAAAGTTACTGGCCCGAGCGCCGAGATGCCGGGCAGCGACACGGCGCTCACCGTGGACCGGACTTACTCGGACCCTGGCCGTCAGCACCGCAGCAAGAGCCGGGTGAGAGCGGCGGGCGGTGGGAAGGTGCGCGCGGGGCCCCGGGGCGAGGCGACCCGGGGAGCGCGTTCAGCCAGTTCCCGCGGGGCTCGGCGGTCACCAACTCTGCCCCGCGCGGCATGCCGCCTGCCTGCCTGCTCTGTCGCCGGCGCGGCGGGCTTCCCTCGACCCCCTGATTCAGACCGAAGCGAGCGGCTGGGGAAGGGGGCTGGCGGCGAAGGGGCCTGCGCCGCCGGGGTGCGGGGTGCCGGGTGTCACCGCGAGCCGAGGCTCCCCGCCGCGCCCCTGCCCTCAGGCCGCTCCCCTCAGTCCCGGGGCGTCGGGCCACGCCGGCTCCCCCCGACGGCCGGCGCTCCGCGCTCCTCCCCGCCAGGGAGCGCCCGCCGCGCGGCGCTGGACGTCCGGGGATCCCTCCCACCCCCCAGCGCTAGTGTTGGCGTCCGCGTCCCGGCGGCCCCTGTCACCGCCGGGTCCCTCCAGCCAGCCCTCCCGGCCGGTGACCCGGGGCGCGCACTGTAAGCGGCCGCTCAGCCCTGGAGGCGGGCCGGCTTCAGTGAAAAGTCGGGAGTCTCGGTGCCGCCTCCCCGAGTTTTGAGCCGTGCTGAGCGGGGGCCCTCGCCATTGTTTGCAGTCGTAATTTGCTGTTGCAGATTTTGGCTGTGGGCGAAAATAGCTCTTCTGAGCAAGCTGCCGTACTGTAGTGAGTGCTTCGGTGTAGTGACGGAGGCCGCGTCTCCCGGGATACCTCTGCCCTCCCCGGCTGGCCGCCCTTGGCGAGGTGAAGCGCCTTGAAGGCGTTCGGACCAGACGGACTTGCAGCTGTTCGCCGCTCTGCCAGGCGCGCCCTCTCCCCCGTGCCCGGGCTGGGCAAGTGTGTGTGTCAGCTCCACGAGTGAGGCGCCGGAGGGCAGGGCAGGCCGGGCTGCTAGTCTGCCTTGCCACCTGCAGGATCGCGAGGCGCACGTGATCAGCAGCCCCAGCAACTGGACGTGCAGTATTTGGGTGTCCGTTTTAATTCCAAGTCGCTATCAGTTGCCCTGCCAATGACACCAGAAACCGGGGCACATTTCCCCGTGTCTCCCGTTTGTTTTCTCGTACATCTGCTCGTTTTTACAGAATGATGTATTTTTGCAGGTTGAATATATTTAGTGCTCTCCTCTCCCACTCATTCCCCCATTCTCTTTGCACTTCTTTCAGAGTTTAGGAGATGGATGTTGTAGCACAGTGGGTCAAGTGGCCGCTTAGGACGCCAGTTTAGATCCCAGGGGGCTCTGCTTCATCAGCTGATGCATGGGGGAGGCAGCGGGTGAAGGCCCTAGTGCTTGGCTCCCTGCCTCCATCGTGGGAGACCCTGATGCAAGTCTGAGCTTCTGCCTTCTGCTCCTGTTCCCCTCAAATGTCACAGGAGGTGGAGATCTGACTCTCTCTCAGTTTTGATCACTCTGCCTTCCAAGCTGATGAAAAATAAATTTTTTTTGTTTCATTAACAACTTTAATGAAAATAACCAGCAACATAATTTAGAAGAAACCAATAAAGACATTTATTTAGTTATCTGCAGTTAGACTTCACAGGGGACTGCGCGTTAACACAGCTAGCTGGAAAAAAGGTCTTTGTGTAATGTACTTTTCATTGGGTGCAGGGCGTGGAGGTGCGGTAGGGTTAATGATGCCAGGGGGCAGAAGAAATTTCAGACAGAAAATGTGGCCAGTCAGGATCCGGGGTCCCAGGTGGGATGATCTGTGTTAGCCAAGAGCCTAGGAATTGTTGAGAGATAGATGACGCAGTGAGCTCATTTATGTGATGTGGCAGTACTCACACAGCTTTCCAAAACTGGCTCCTCATAACCCGTTGGATGGTGGTGATCAAGTTGGGTGTCAGCTACTCAACTGGAAAGGGATGACGCAAACAGGTAACTTGGCTGCAGACGAGCTTCTGCTTGCCCCTGTTGCATTTCCCATCCCCATATTCTGTAGCAAAATGCCCGAAAGTGAAAGGGATGTGTTCCCTTTAAAAGTTTACTGAGGGTCCTGCTGTGGTAGCCTAGCAGCTAAAGTCTTCATCTTCCATGCACCGAGATCTCAAATGGGTGCCAGTTCATGTCTCGGCAGCCCCACTTCCCATCCTGCTTCCTGCCTGTGGCCTTGGAAAGCAGTCAAGAATGGCCCAAAGCGTTGGGTCCCTGCACCTGTGTGGGAGACCTGGAAAAGGTCCTGGCTCCTGGCTTTGGATTGGCGTAGCTCCAGCTGTTGTGGCCACTTGGGGAGTGAATCATTGGATGGAAGATCTTCCTCTGCCTGTCCTCCTCTCTGTATATCTGACTTTCTAATAATAATTTTTGAAAGTCTGTAGATACAGGGAGCATGTGATGCAAAAGGAAATACAAAGAAATAGTAGGGCTTTTTTTTTTTCTTAAATTATTTATTTGCAAAGCAAGGTGGTACACAAAGAGACACAGAGATCTTCCACTTGTTGATTCATTCCCCAAGTGGCTGCAGTGGCTGGGGCTGGGCCAGGCCAAAGCCTGGAGCCAGGGACTCCATCTGGGCTTTCTGCGTGGTTTCTGGAACCCAACCCCTTGGGCCTCTGGCTTGCGTTAGGGGGCATCATTAACAGGGAGCTGGGTTTAAAGCAGAGCAGCCTCAAACCAGCACCCTGGGGTGGAATGCTGGTGTGGCAAGCCATGACTTAGACTGCTGAGCCTCAGTGCTGGGCCCTAGGACAGGATTTAAAAGAAACCCTCTGTGCACACGTTTAGCAAATCAGCTCTGGTAAAACTGCTAATGAGGGGTGCCTGGGAAGAGCTGATTAAACTTTCAGGGATGTAGATTCCTCCAAGGAAGGGGCTGAGACAGTAATACCAAGTTCCTGGTAATTGAATGGTCAGTGCCTTTAATTCTCAACTGATACCCTGGTGAGATAACAGGAGAAACACATCTCTCTCTTGCTGGGTTTATTTAAGCCTTTGAGGCTGGAATAATAATGAGCTAGTGTACTACTTTTAACAGTGCACAAGTCTGTTTTTACAGCCAGGTGGACTAACCTAGATTTCCCTCCCCACCACCCCCCAAGTGAAGATGTAGCTAATGAGTTCTGCGATTGTCTCTAAGCTGACAAGTCTGGATCATTCACATCCTTAGGCTTTGTCTTTGTATAACTCAGAAAAGGTGCTTGTTAACTTTGGCGCCCATAATCTGTCTTTAAAAAAAGAACATACATAATTAGAATCCTATTTTTCCCTGTGCCCTAGATAGTGAAAGCCTATACTTTTTAAGATTGTGAGCAGTCCCCTTCCAATACAGTGGCTGGCTTTTGTTAACCACTCATGGGGTTTATCACTTTTGTTGATTCTTTTTTGGCGTGTTCCCAGATTCCTCTGCTGGCTGCCAGGTGTAGTTGTGCACAGCTGGATGCAGGTCAGAACCACATGATTGGTGTTCTTGGCCACCATGGACAGGGCACACATGAGTGTGATCTGTCTTCTCTAGTGGTTCTGAGTCTCAGGTCGGAGGCTGTATGCGCCGATGCTAGCCTTCCTTACCCCGTATCAGGGGCATCACTTGCCCCTTATTCTTTTGTGCCACCACCAATCGGAGCTGCTGATCTTCATTGAGTGCCTCCCTCTCCTCTGCCTGCCAACAACATCCTTGGGTCTTTGACATTGCTGGGGAATTAGTGCCGGCTTCCCATGTCCCCTCATAGTCCCGCACCTGAGACAAGTACTAACTCCATTTCAGCCCACATGCAGGACCAGATTGTGTTTCCCTAGGAGCGCTCTGATTAGTCAGTGCTCAGCAGGATGGTCTCACACTAGTGATGCTGGCTGCGGGTGTGACCTCTGACCCTGCAATCCCTCCAAGCCTTGCTACACTTCAGGGGCCACTACAGAGGATGAGCTCACTAGTGTCTGAAATGTTGAACTTGATGCCAGGTGCACACAAGGAACTCAGTAGGTAGTGACCTTTTATTATTATTTTGTAAGCTTAGAAATGGGAAGCCTGCTAATTTTGTGAGAAGTGTGGACTTTTCGGGCATTTTGTACTTCCTTCCATGTTGCTTGCACATTGGTTTCTTTTGTGTTTTTTTGTTTGCAAGTGTTTGTAGGCAGACACTGGCACTTTGAAGGCTGGAGGCTTCATTTGTTCAAGTTATCTTTGTTCAACTTATGCGCATCTGCTATCCTCAGAGTTAGTGGTCTCTCTGGAAGCTTAATATCCAGTGAGTGTATCCTGGTTATACTGAAGGGGGCAGAGTTCCAGGCAAAAAGTAAATGATGGTCAAAAGGAGAAATGTCTCCAACATCTGAAATAAAGCCTGGGCTCACGCATGAGTGCCAACTGGAGTAGGTCTTTAAGTTTTTTTTTTTTTTTAAAGATTTATTCATTTTTATTACAGCCAGATATACACAGAGGAGGAGAGACAGAGAGGAAGATCTTCCGTCCGATGATTCACTCCCCAAGTGAGCCGCAACGGGCCGATGCACGCCGATCCGAAGCCGGGAACCTGGAACGTCTTCCGGGTCTCCCACGCGGGTGCAGTGTCCCAATGCATTGGGCCGTCCTCAACTGCTTTCCCAGGCCACAAGCAGGGAGCTGGATGGGAAGTGGAGCTGCCGGGATTAGAACCGGCGCCCATATGGGATCCCGGGGCTTTCAAGGCGAGGACTTTAGCCGCTAGGCCACGCTGCCGGGCCCGGTCTTTAAGTTTTAAAGGGTTTGCAGGCAGGTCTACAGTTGTGCAGTGAGTAATGGCCCTGAGCTGTCAGGGAGAAGAGGATGCCATGGCCCCCCTTGCAGAAGGACTGATCGGGCAACACAGTCATAGGTTAATGACTGCATGCTTACTCCCCAGGCAGGGCAGCAGGCAAGTGCAGATAGACCGTGTGAATTTGTCAACTGGCTCATTTGTGAACGTTGTTGAGAGTGATTTGTATGATTCTGGAGAGTTCATTAAAGCGTCTGTAAAACATGGGGAGTCTCCCCAGCTGGTTTTCTCTTACAGCGAAGCCAGTAGATCCGTGGGGGTGTGTGTTCTGTAAGCCGTGCTTTGCTGTGTACTCGCTGGTTCTTCCTGCGGAGGAGGCGGACTTGCGAGCCGCCAGTGGCATACTGCCTGTGGCATCGATGTGGAGCGGCAGGACCGCTGTCACAAGGCTGGATCCCAAGAAGTGTTTTGCCACAGACCCTCTACCTGTGCTTCTGGGGCTGCTGCAAGGCACTGAAAGCAGCCTCAGCCTCCGTGGACATGGCCCGCCTCCTGACTTGAGGCGCGTCTGCAGACTTGAGCCCTCCTGTTTCTTAGTTGTTGTGTTTTCGGTGGAGGGAGGTGGTGAGAGAAAAGGAAGAGAGGCATGAATCACCGTGCAGTGAATCAGAAGGAGGACTTCTCAGGCCTTGGCAAACGCACCTCGGGGTGTACGGTGTGTGTCTAATTCAGCCGCTTGCGTCCACTGGAGAGAAACGGTGTATTTGTGGATGACTTCAGTGTAAGAAGGCAAAAAGCGCTTTAGGTGAGAAGAACGCAGTAGTAGTCTGATCGTCCATGTGAACTAGCTGCTTCCTCTACCAGGTGACATTACACACTTGAGATGCATTATCTCCTTAATCCTCATGGTGTGCTGCTTACACTTTCGTGGTATGGATGGGAAGGTTAAGGTCCAGCCTGGTTAATGTTTGTCCAAGCTCTTGGCAGCAAGTAGAAAATGATGCTGGGATTTGGACCCAGTCCTAACACCACAGCCGGATGTGTAACCCACTCCCTCTCTGACTCTGTGATGAGTAGCCACATATTGGTAGCCCATATGGGTACTCTGCGCTAGAGGTGTTCAGATTTCTTTTTTTTTAAAAGATTTTATTTATTTTTATTGAAAAATCAGATTTGCAGAGAGAAGGATAGACAGAAAATTCTTCCATCTGCTGGTTCACTCCTGAGGTAGCCGCAAAGGCCAGAACTGAGCTGTTCTGAAACCAGGAGCCAGGAGCTTCTTCCAGGTCTCCCGTGTGGGTGCAGGGTCCCAAAGCTTTGGGCCATCCTCGACTGCTTTCCCAGGCCACAGCAGGGAGCTGGATGGGAAGTGGAGTAGCTGGGACATGAACTGGTGCCGATATGGGATCCCGGTGTGTGCAAGGTGAGGATTTAATGACTTAGTGGCTGTGCTGGGCCCAGGGGTTCAGCTTTCACAAGGCACCTTTCCAAATGGATCACACTAGTTCTTATAGCACACATTTTGCCAGTCTTTTCCATGTAGTTGTATGTCTCAATAAACTTTTGAATGAATGCTACAAATGATAGTTTTTCAACTATTGTGATTTGAAAGGTAGAGTTAGAGGGAGAGACCAAGAGATCTTCCATCCTCACCTTCACTCCCCAAATGGCTGTTCACAGCCAGATTTAGACCAGACTGAAATGGAGGCAGGAACTCCCTCATGGTCTCCCACATGAGTGGCAGGGGCCCAAGTTTGTGGACGAGCTTCTGCCTTTCCAGATGCATTAGCGGGAAGCTGAATTGGGAATGGAGCAGTGAGGACTTGGATCAGTGCTCTGAAGTGGGATGCTGGTGCTGCACCACAGCACTGCCCCCAGTCTGTGATATGTGTGTGTGTGTGTGTGTGTGTGTGTATAACACCCCAGCTATAAGAATTTTACAGGTAGTTTAGGAAATCTTAAAGACTGGTCAATAAGCTCATGACTTAGAGCCCTTGAGGAACTGGAGAGTGTTCGCCTAACACCAGGTCTCCAAAGGCAGAGCTCCATCTTATCTGGGGCTGTGAGAGTTCAGAATGCCTGCAACCTCAAGTCTTCTCAGTGGGCCCCATGAGCAGCCTACTGCTGTCCTGGGACACACAGTCAGTCACTGGATGGTTTCCTGTGAAGTCCCTCATTCCTCAGGTCTCCCCCGCAGCCCATCACACATGTGGGAGGAGCTTGCTCTAGTGGCTAAGAGGGCCAGGTTTGAGTTGGCCGCCTCTGTGGAGTCTCCATAGGTTACCCTGAGACAAGTTACTGAAATTGCCTTTGTGCAAGGACAGTGCCCAGAATTGAGGAGTGGCGTAGGTACAGAAGACGCTGTTTTGTGCCAGCACTGGCCAAGGGCTCCACTGATGCTCAGCTGGGAGGGAGTCGTTGGAGGTGTGGTTGCGGAGACCACAGCTGTGACTTCCGGCCCTTTGTCTGTTCTCCAGGGATCAGATCTTTTCGAGAATTGTTTCCTGAAATGCAACCCATTTAGGTTAGGTCCCCCTTAGGAAGCTGCATGGTAAGTAGCTGGTTGTCACCTTCTATCTGCTTCAGCTTTAAGCTGTTGGAGCAGGCTGCCAACCAACAGCATGACAAAGGGCAGTGGAGAGCAGCTTGGAAGCAGCTCAGTGACCATTCTCGGACTATCTGTGGGGTCATGGCTTTGCTTCTCCTGCCTGAGGCAGAGCATTGGGAAGAAAGACCCAAAGTTGTTACCAAGTTAACTGGAAGGGAGTTGAAGCATTAATTCCAGACATTCCAGGAGTAGGAATATAGGGGTGAGTGTTGTGGTGCAGCTGGGTAAGCCACCCCTCAGAACGTCCATGTCTCATACCGAGCTGTGAAGTTGAAGTCTCACCTCCACTCCCAGCCCAGCTTCCTGCTAATACGCAGGCAAAGGCTCATGTACTCACATCCCTGCCACCCACATGAGAGAACCAGATGAAGTTCCTGGCTTCTGGCTTCAGCTGGCTCCAGCTATTGCAGTCATCTGGGGAGTGAACCAGTGAGTGGAAATTCTCTAGCTCTTTCTCTCTTTTTCTTTCTGACTTTAAAATGAAAACATTTAAAAATGTCTGCCACAATTTTACAGAAAAAAGAACATCAGCCAGACTTTAACCAGTTAATTATGTAATTAATGCAGATTGATTGGGACTAAACTCTATGCTGTTTTGTCCTAAAAGACAATTTCTTAAAATATTTATAAATACAAAGTCAATTATTAAGTTTTAATGGGTTAAGCATATCAGACTAGATAGTATAAGAATCTAAGATTACTTTTGATTATCTTTCGGTTACCATACAATAATTGGTGATAAATTTGAAGGTTTTTGAGGGGCAGGCATTTGGTATGACAGTTGATGACCATATTCCATATTGGCGTGCTTGGGTTCAAGTGCAGGCACGCCGTCTGATTCCAGCTTCTTGATAAAGCACACACCAGGAAGACTACATGATGGCTCAGGTTCCTGGGTCCCTGCCAACACACGAGACCTGGGTCATGTCCTGGCTCTGTTCCAGCTGTTGCAGGCACTTAGGGAGTGAGACAGCAAGGACTCAAATAAGTAAAAAAAAAAAAATTGAATTTTCTAGGGAAAAGGTGTAACTGAATGATTTGGTGTTAGTCTTTCTGAATTCCAGATATTGGAGAGAGGTGGAGAGAGGTAGAGTGAGAAGGGGGTGCCACATCATATCTCAAACTGTATTGCTACACTGAATTATTTGCTGTTTCCAGAAACATCTTTTTCTGGAGTCCCTTTTAGTGTCTGTTTTTTCCATACAGTTTTGTGAAATGGGTTCATCCTTGTCTTGAACCTTTCAGGTAGGCTGTTGGATGGAAGGAGTGCGGCTGTGTAAGCTGTGGTCTGTGTTGTGTGTGCACTTCACCTAGGCCCCCACATCAGCCCGCCTTTGCAACTGTTTGTCCCTGGAAGTCTCATTCACAGCATTTTCCGGCACCAGGTGTTTTCAGTATGCAAGTTGAGTGTCCTTTGCTGGAAGGGAGACTCTGGCGACAGGAGTGTTTGGATTTCATATTTGCAAAAAGTGAATACTTGTATATTCCAGTGTCTTGGAGATAGGACCCATGTCTAAACATGACGTTGATCTGTGTCTCTTACGCTCATAGCAGAGTTATTTTAATAAAAATGGCATGTGTGGTGTGCCTGCATTTTGACTGCAACCCTTCACTTAAAGTCAAATGTGTGACTTCCGCCTTGCACATGGCCTTGAAAGTCCCAGAGTCAAGTGTGGGGGTTAGTGCTTGGAACAAGACTTTTCCGTGAAGACGTGCCACAGGCGCCTCAATGTCCACATGTCACACTTGATTCATTCTCTCAAGCCTCCCCAACTCTCCCGTACTGCTCCAATGTCTGGGATGCTCCTCCACCACCACCTCCACTGTCACAGGCAGCCACTGGCCTCTCCAGTGTCACTCAACCACCTTTGCATTGATGGCGTCCTACTTGACTCATACCTTATCTCTGATGTAGAGGAACGAAGCAGAGAGTTAAGGGTGAGAACTCTGACACCAGACTTGACTGTCCACCCTGCCGAGTGGTGCTAGGATGCCCACTGTGGGCATAGCATCTGTTCTGAAGTTGAGTCACTCCTGGTCCGCCACAGTCTCCCAAACTTCAGTCACTCCTGCACCTCCTACGCACAGCTTCCTTCCACCTGTGCTAGTATTTAATATTGCCAAGACAGTTCACTCCTTAAGACTTGGACTTATTTCTAAAGGACCAGTGTTACTGCAGTGCTAGTTTAAAAAGTGGGCTATTTGGGGGAATGATGAGAGAGCTTTAGAGCCAGAGACTTTCCTGGACCGTATGCGCTGGATTGGATCAGGAGGAAAGGGAGTAGCTTACTTGTTATGATTCTGTGTGCTTACTGCTTTTGTCATATTTGGAATCACTTAGGGGGACACTAGTCTTAATATATCATCCCTCCTCATTTGTTTGTGAAATACTTATTTTTAGGACCATCATCCCCGCTTCATAGATTATGAAAACTCGAGTTACAGGATTGTTTGCCTTTTTGGCCAAGAGGAAATTCAGACCTGATTTCCTGCTGAACCGAGTGAAATTTAATGGATCGTTGTCTTTCCTCTTTTTTTAGCCTACTGGCTTTCTTTTCTAAGACTTATTTATTTATTTGAAAGTCTGAGAGAGAGGAGTGAGATCTTTCATCCGCTGGTTCCCTCCCCAAGTGGACCTGCGTACAGCTCTCCTATGTGGGTGCAGGGGCTGAAGGACTTGGGCCATCTTCTACTACTTTCCCAGGTGCGTTAGCAAGGAACTGGATTGGAAGTGGAATAACCAGGACTCATGGGTTGCTGGCATGGCAGGTGGCAGCTTAACTTTCGTCGCAACATTAGCCCCTGGCTTTCCTCTATTATATTTTTAAAGACTTATTTTAGTTATTTGAAAGTTCAGTTAATGAGAGACAGAGATCTTTCATCTGCCATTTTACTCCCCAAATTCCACATTGACCAAGGCGTGGCCAGGCCAAGGCCAGGGGCCAGGAGCTTCTTCCCGTCTCTCACATGGATGCAGAAGCCCACATCTTTGGGCTCTCCTCTATTGCTTTCCAAGGCCATTGGTAGGGAGCTGGGTTGGAAGTGGAGTAGCTGGAACTCAAACTGGAGCCCATATGAGATACTGGCACCACAGGTAGTGGCTTAACTGGCTATGCCACAGTGCTGGCTTTCTTTCATTATTGTTGATTAATGCTGGCCTGATTTTAAAGTGTGTGTGTTTGAGTGTGTGTTTATACAATAGGTGGTCCTTGGCTTTCAGTGGTGCAAGAGTGTCCCATCGAACTGTTCTGTGATTCACATTCAGTACAATCTTCAACAAATGATGTATAATATTCCACACTTGGATATAAAATTAGTGATGCTTTGTGTCACTTTGCCTGTCCATGGGCTGCTGGATTTGTTTGGAGCACATTTAAGGTAGACTTGGCTCGGCTGTGAGGCTCAGTGAGGTGTATTAACTTTTTTTTTTCCAATGTAGCAGTATTTCGATGTTATGTTGGATTTAGTTGAAAGTCAAAATGAACTTAAGGTGGTGTTGTGGTATGGTAGGTTAAACCACCACCTGGGACACTGGCACCTTCTGTTAGGACATTTGTTTGAGTTTTGGCTTTTCCATTTCTAATCCAGTTCCCTACTAATATGCCTGGGAAAGCAGTGAAAGATGGCCCAAGTGCTTGGGCCTCTGCAGCCATGTGGAGACCCGAACGGGGTTCCAGGCTCCTGGCTTTGGCCTGGCTCAGTCCCAGCTACTGTGGCCGTTAGGGAAGTGACCCAGCGATGGAAGATCTGTCTCTGTCTCTCTCATAATCTGACTTTCAAATAAATAAACCATAAAAGAATAAAATACAGTTAATCTGTCTCACCCACTGACCCCTATCGCTGTGAGGCAGCACTTGAAGAAGAGTGACCGTTGGTTCTCCTGGTGACCCCCTCAGGCTGCCTTGGAGCTGACTTGCTGCTGCCACCACTCAGCATCCTGAGAGCAAAGTAGAGTGGCAGGTAGTCCATTTTCAGAGGAGTTTCTGTTGAGTGTGTGTCGTTTTTGTACAGGTGTTTTCTGTAATCCAGCTTAAATCCTGTGTATCCCAAGTACGATGGATATGGGTACAGAAGCCTGCTGGAAAGACAGTGGGGACACCTGGAGGAGTGTGGGAGTGGGTGCTGCTGGCGCCAGGTCATGCATCATTTATTGCTCCTTAGCTGGGTGAAGACTGAGAGAAACCGAGGCCGTTGAAGCCCTGGGGTTAATCTGTCTAGGTGAAAGAAATGCTTTGGAACAAGATAGAGAGGATGGAAACATCAGCTCTGTGCTTTCCTGAGTTGAAGGCTCCCTGGTTAAATGGTACTTTGAGCTGCAGCCTTTCGCAGAAACTTGGATCTTAGCATTTCTCCCAAAATAGATCATACATCCTAAAATAGATCATAAAATAAATCATACCCATCCTGAACTCTTCATTACTTAGATGTTTACTCCAGGGTATGCAACTGTGGGGGACCAGAATCCCTTTGCACTGGCTTTTTCAAAATGTTGCGATTGGGCCTGGTGTGTTAGCCTAGCAGCTAAAGTCCTCGCCTTGCATATGCCGGGATCTGATATGGGTGCCGGTTCCAATCCTGGCAGCCCCCCTTCCCATCTAGCTCCCTGCTTACAGCCTGGGAAAGCAGTCGAGGATGGCCCAATGCCTTGGGACCCTACACTCAGTGGGAGACCCAGAAGAGGGTCTGGGCTACTGGCTTTGGATCAGCTCAGCTCCGGCCATTGCGGCCACTTAGGGAGTGAATCAACAGATGCAAGATCTTCCTCTCTGTCTCTCCTCCTCTCTGTATATCTGCCTTTCCAATAAAAATAAATCTTAAAAAAAAAAAGATGTTAGGCCCACACATTGGGACAGGTGGCCCCTCTGTTAGAGTGAATCACGAGCTGGCATAGATTTTATCTGGTGATCAGAAGCCCATTCAGCAAAAGCTGTTTAGCCTGTGTATTGGCATCAGACAAAGTGCTCCAAAGCCTGGTTCAGTTGCACTGAGGACTGAGAAACTGCAGTCGCATCGTTGGCTGCTTTGATTCAGCTCCTAAGTGTTGGGTGAAGAGCTGCTGAAAGGGAGCTGATTCGCGGAAGCCTGCCCAGCGCTGCGGAGCGGGGCTTGTCAGTCTCCAGGTGAGGGGGCTCCGAAGAATATCATTGTTTTTGTTGGGCTTTTGTGTTTAATGAAGAGGCAGATCTGTCGGTTGACTGCTCAAATACCAGCAACAGTCTGGGCTGAGGCAGGTCAGAGCCAGGAGCCCGGAGCTCAGTCCATGTGGCAAAAACCTAAGTGCTTGAGCCATCACCTGTTGCCCCCCAGAGCGCACAGGAGCTGGAAGCTCCGAGCTGACGCCAAGGCAGGGCTCGCTCTCAGTCCCTCCGATGCAGGATGTGGGTGTCGTTAGTGGTGTCTTTATCACTGCACTAGACACCAAGCCCAAAGTTTAGTCTTTGGTTCTACCCCGTAAGATGGCATGGTTCAAGCTGTGACAGTTTACGTGTGTGAAACTGGCCATGGACAGAGGTGGGATACATCCTGGATGGCTCAGCTGATTGCCCTCTAATAAAGTCAGAGATGGGCCCCAGACAGGAACTTCTCCAGCTTGATCACTCCTCTGCTTTTACATGGCGGTGTGTACACTGCGGAGTGGCTTGTCACTGTCTTCTCATCAGCAAGACAAAATCTAAGCCTCACAGCTGCACACAGTCTCTCCTCTGTCTCTGTTGACCCTCTGTGTGCTCCAGTTCTGTGGTCTCTTCCTCTGGGGACTCCCATGCCTGCCCCCAGCACCTGTGGGCACCTGTCCCATCCTCTCTCCCAGGGATGGTTGTGTTCTTACTCTGCAGCCCTGTAGCCTGTACCTAGGTGGGGTTTTATAACTGCTGACCAAATGAGTGTATGTGGGCATGTTGGGAAATCGCAGGATGGGGCTTGAAATGCAGGAAGGCAAGTTCTGTCCTCGATCCCTATCAGTACACATTAATTGTCCCTGTTTTCATGGCTGCACAGTATTCCAGAACTCACCCAACATTTCCTTAATGAAGGATGTATATATCGATTGTTTTCAGCTTTCTGGTTATTATAGACTTGGATTATTACTGAGCGACTTGGATGGACTTGTGTTTGCATACATAATGAATGTAAACAGGCCAAATCCTTAATGCAGGATGGCTCAGCCAAAGTTCGTGTACATTTTAACATTATCTGTACGCAGTCCATGTCACACACTAGGAACTAGGTGTAACAATGGTCAAAACTGCTGTTTTGTTGGATGTAGCCATTTATACACACATTAGTAATATATGTACCTGTCTCATCTCACATCCCTTTCCCTTCTGACATAATATTTTACCAAGTTTTTTTGGGAAAAAATGTATTTTTATTTGAAAGGCAGATTTACAGAAAGAGTCATTGATTTGCCATCTGCTGGTTCACTCCAAATGGGCGCAGTTGCCAACGATAAGCCAATCTGAGGCCACGAGCTTCCTTCGGCTCTCCCATGAGTGTACAGGATCCCAAGGCCGTGGCCATCATCCACTGCTTTCCCAGATCACAGCAGGGAGCTTCACCAAACTTTTTTATTCTTGCCATTCTGATATGCAGAAGTGTTTCACCTGAGTAATCCTCTGATTAACCTCCTCAGCACATCATGCTACTGGGGAGAGAGCGAGCAGGATGCAGCCTGACTGCTGTGCAGGGCCCAGTGTTGCAGCCTCAGTGACCCCACAGCACCTGCAAGCCGGCAGGCCTCTCGTATAGTAGTCAGGTAAGGCTAGTCTCCCGTGCTGCTTCTGTTTCAATAGTGCCCATCACAGGCCTGCAGATTTGGTGGCAAAAGGCTGTGTACTGTCTGTCTGCATGTGATCTCTGACCTCTCTCTCTCTTTCACTCTCTTTTTTTCTAAGTGTCATTTTTTTTAAAGTTTTATTTATTATTTTTTGTTGGAAAGTCAGATATACAGAGAGGAGGACAGGCAGAGAGGAAGATCTTCTATCCATTGATTTACTCCCCAGGTGGCTGCAACGGTCTGCCAAGCAGTTACAGGATCCCAAAGCTTAGGGCCATCCTCCATTACCTTCCCAGGCCACAGGTATGGAGTTGGACGGGAAACAGGGCCACCGGGATTAGAACTTGCGTTCAAGGCGAGGACTCCAGCGGCTAAGCTACCAAGCTGGGCCTGCTAATTGTCATTCTTTAAGGGTCAGATCTGTGCACTTGCTGTGATTCCTGGAGCTCCGTTGTTCTCACTGGTGCCTGAGACGTACAGAGAGATTCAAAGAGGATCTTGTAGCATTTCCTTACCTGACCCAAGAGTACATATCCAGTAAAGTGAGTGTGCTTTGCCCGGGCAAAGACACTGCATGAGATGAAAGCTTTCTGATGAGCAAATTGTCGGTCCTGTGTGTCAGATCAGGGCAGCCGAAGTTGGCCATGTGCTGGGTGCTTACACACTCGCTGTAGGTCATGTGCTTGGCAGAGTTGAAGCCAGAGGCGTCTTCAGTCAGGTAGCATTGATGTATCACAGAGCAGTGGCAGCGACGCCTCTGTACACCAAAGCATGGCCTGTTTGTGCCACTTGGAAGTACACCCTTATGCCCTGTAGAGCTTAAGAAAGTCTGTCATTGAGAAGAAACTTGACAAGCACCCTAGCTATTTGGAGTGACCTCGGGACACAAAAGTTTTTAAAGTACTTTTTATGAAAGCAGTCCTTTATTTTTTAAAGAAAGATTCAGAATGGGAGATCTTGCTTTGTCGCTGTTTCAAGTCACGTGAGTTTACCATTTCAACAAGCATTTTAGGACCTTGGTTTCTTTGAATAAGTTGAAAATGAAATAGAGTTTTACATGACTGTGGCTTTCTTTAAATGGAGACTCTTCTTAGCCCTTGTTTTTGAAATAATTTGTTGTGTTTGTGGTAATTTTGTCTGTGACTGACCCCTTAGTGGTCACACACGTTCTGTTAAGAGACAAAGAGATAACTAAATCTGAATACAGAGATTATGTTTGCTCACACTTTGAGCGTTTCTGAAATTACAGCTACTTTGTTAGTAAATAATTACTTCTTAGTTTATTTACACAATAGCCTCAAATGAGCCTGAGTGTTTTTCTAGGGCAGCTAGCCTATTAAACTCACAGTGGATTTTAATTTTCTTAAGTTTGTGGTGGCTTTGGTTGTTAGGATTTAATTTAAGGTTGAGGTTAGTGCCCTATGGAAGTACACACAAAGCCATCAGACTCCAAAATTATAAGGCAATGAAATGTCTGAGTGTTCTGAGCCTGGAAAAGCCCTATGGCAAAGCATTAACCAAATGGTTCTGATTAAATAAATGGGTAGACATATTTATTTTGAATTGATTGCAAAATCCCTCAAACACAGAAAATACTCGAGGAAATAGGCTCATTTTCCTTCTTCCTTCCTGTAATACTAGTCAACCTTTTGTCAGTGTTACAATGAATTTTTGCCACTTTTTAAAAAATAGATTTCTCATTTAAAAAAAAAAAAGATTGAAAAAGAGGAAAAGCTCCCGTTTTCCGATTTACACCCCGCATGCCCACAGCATCTGGTGCAAGGGAGCCAGGTGAACACCAGGAACCAGGACCTCCATTCAGGTCTCCCATATGGGTGGCAGAAATCCTGTTAAGTGGGCCTTTGCCACTGCCTGCCAGCGTCTGCAGTGGCAGGAAGCTGGAGTCAGGAGCCAGAGCCAGGAATCCTTGCTAAGCACCCCAGGCGCAGGGTGTGAGCTGTGAGCATCCTGACTGCTCAACTAATGCCTGTCCCCACCCCTTATATACTTTAAAACCATCTCTCAATTACTTACAATACCTAATACAGAGTAAACGCTATGAAAACAGTTATGTAAATACTATGTAATAGTTAAAGGTTGATGATAAGGAAGAAAGTCTGGACACACGTAGTACAAGTGTCATTTTCGTTTTCCCCACATTTTTGATTCTTGATTGGTGGAATCCAAGCATTTGGAATCCAGAAGTGTACTGTATTACACAGAGAAAACAAAATTTTGTTTTATAAGTGGCTGGTGCAGATAGGATAGAAATAAAGCTACCACGTGTAGTGTGCTAGCACTGTGATAAAGGCTGATGCTACTTGTGTTAAAACAATTGTGACACAGTACCTAGAAGCGGACACACTTCTCTTATTTTATGGATAAGAACTGATACTCAGAGATTAAATAGCTTGTCCAAGACCATGCCACTGTGTGAAAAGAACTTGAGCTCAGGTGGGTTTGAATTCCAGAGCCTTTGCCCTAACCCACAGGTAGAAATGCCTCAATATCTAGGCTATTGACATAGAAATCTACAGGTACTCATGTGGGTGCAGGGTCTGAAGGCTTTGGACTGTCCTCGACTACTTTCCCGGACCGCAGGCGGGGAGCTGGTTGGGAAGTGGATCATCCGGGAGGTGAACCGGCACCCATGTGGGATCCTGGCACATGCAAGGTGAGGACTTGGTTACTGTGCTGGTGCCCAATACATTTACCTTTGCACTACAGCAAACTAATTACACTGCCACTCAATAGCACAAGGACAAAGATTAATGTCATCAGGGAGAAATACAATACTGCGTCTTTCATTAAAAGAAAAAAATAGGTGGGCCCGGCACAGTGGCCTAGTGGCTGAAGTCCTCGCCTTTCAACCACTGGGGTCCCACATGGGTGCTGGTTCATATCCCGTCGCCCTGCATCCCATCCAGCTCCCTGCTTGTGGCCTGGGAAAGCAGTCGGGGAGGGTCCAGGGTCTTGGGACCCTGCACCCATATGGGAGGCCCAGAAGAGGCTCCTGTCTCCTGGCTTTGGATTGACTCAGTTTTGATGTGGACACTGGGGGAGTGAATCAGTGTATGGAAGATCTTCTCTGTCTCTTCTCCTCTCTGCATATATGACTTTCCAATAAAAATAAAAATTTTTAACAAAAAAAAAAAAAAAGAGAAAACTACAGGTAGGCACTGGCTACTCAGTACAGCCAATGAGAATGGTACATGTTTTATTCTCTGACTTTATCTGTATCTTGATATGTTTTCTAAAACAGACATAGTTTGTGATAAAGTGTGCTTATATAAGCATCTACAATTTAAAAGCACATTGAAGGCAAGACATTGTGGTGCATCAGGTTAAACCTCTACTTGCATGCATATTACCCCAGTTGCAGTGCCTGGTTGAAGCTATAGTAACTCCGTGCTTTAGGTCCAGCTCTCTACTGATATGCCAGTGTGGCAGCCAATGCCAGCCCAGGTAGTTGGGTTCCTGCTGTTTACATTGGAGACTTGAGTGATCTGGGCTCCTGGCTTCAGCCTGGCCCAGCTCTAGCTATTGCAGGCATTTGGGAAATGAACTAGCAGATGAAAGATATCTCTCTCTCTCTCTCTCTCTCTGAAACTCTGTCTTTCAAAAACTAAGTCTTTTTTAAAAGGAACTTTATATATATAGATATATATATATATCTAATAAATATATATTATAAATAGATATATTTATTAATTACATTGCAATATGTGACACAGTTTTATAGGCACTGGGATTTCCCCCCACCCCTCCCCAAACCCCCCACCCCGCCCCCAATGGTGGATTCCTCCACCCTGTTGCATTACCACAGTTCAATTTCAGTTGAGATTCTTTGCCTGGTAGATGCTTCCAATAAAAGGAAATTTTAAACAAGGGTGGTAAGGGAAGTGTAACAGGAAGGTCTCCATTTGAACATTACCATACACTTAAATGGGTTGTCTTTGTAAAGAAGAACATGAATGAATCATAGTGATGATAAAACTTGCTAAACACTCTCTCTTCGTTTTGCTGCAGATCTGAGGAGGGGACAGGGAGCTACAGGGAGCTACAGGAAGCACTGGACTGTAGCATTCAGACTTCTTCCTGGCTGTCGTCTTAGGCAGGGCTGCTTTGACTCAGGTTAGGCCCGGACTGCGCAGTAATCCCACCCTCATCCTTGATGTTTCACTGTGTGCCCAGGACTGTCAGACCCTGACATCCATCTCAGAGCTCAGGCTGGGGAGAACTGGCCTGTGGATGGACCATGGTCTTGCAATGTGGTTGTAAGCATCTTCAGGAGCCCTGCCTTCATGTGGGCCTGTTGGGGAAGGACTGGTCCACAGTGTGCTCTGAGCCTTTGGACTGGACAGGGGGGCTATCCACTCTTCCTGATTCACCCTCCGGCTCTTGAGCCTTACTGATTCACCCTCCCACTCTAGACTTGCATTCTCCTGCAAGGGCGTGTCTTGTTTATACATTGTTGAGGAATAGAGATTGTCATTTCTCGAGAATGTGGGTCATCTCTGATGTTGTACGTGTGAGTTTGTATTCTGGTGCCAACAACATACTAAATCTTGGGTGTCACAGATAGGGCCTTTGATTTTGCTCAGCTAGGAGAAGGATGCTGCAGAAAAGGGAGGAAGAGGGATGTGAGTTGTCATGGCAACCTCAGGTTTGTATAGTGAAACACTGCCTTTGTAACCCAAATCTGTCACCTTTTTTCCTAATGGCAGGAAGCAGACTGACGCAAACCCAAGGAATTGTAGTGCCATCTCTCAGTGGGGTTTTATTTGCTTGTGAAGTCATCTGGGGGTGACTTTAGTCCCCTCATGGAGTATCAGAACTGAAAGACATCCTTTAAGTGCCCTAGCATTCTATAAGAGTCAGTGCTTACGGTGTTCCCTTGGTGGTTAGTCATCTCCCCTCTACCCCAACCTCATCACCCAAATCCGTAATCAGTGTGGGATGAGCTTGGAGTGTGGCAGACATTACACATTTTGTGACACAGGCTCCTCAGAAGTCTTCCATCTTTTACATTTTAAATAATTTACTGGAGAGAGGGAGAGAGCTTTCGAAGAGTGTTAGTTCACTCTTCAGATACCTCCAACAGTGAGGATTGGGTTGGGACTGAAACTGGGAGCCAGTAACTCAATGTTGGATTGTCTTGTAAGTGGAACAGATCCAACTGTGTGAGTCGTTTCTGCCTCCCAGTGTGTGCATGGGCAGGAAGCCAGCATTCAGAATCAAACCCAGACACTCCAGTGGGTAACTCAGGCATCCTAGCTGGCATCTTACCTGCTAGGCACGGTGCCCATTCCCAGCTGTCTGCCTCAATCTGTAGGTTGACCATTTGCAGTCTTGTGCTAGTTTTGTCGCCATCAATCTCATACTGAGGTGCCTCTTCTGTCATCTCACTGCGTCAGCCACCATGTGGGCATGTTCCACATCTGTATCCTGTGCTATCCTGTGCACCCTGAGACCTCCTAGAGCTTTGAACCCTGATGGTTTGGTTTTGGTAGCTCAAGTGAGGTCCTAAGCTGGGAGTAAAAAAAAAAACTGGTGTGAGAAAGGAATCCTTGGGGCCAGTATTGTGGTATAACCTGGAGGGCTGCTGCCTGAAATACCAGTATCCCACATTGGTGATGGTTGGAGTCCCAACTGCTGCACTTCTGGTCCAGCATCCTACTAAGGTTCCTGGGAAAGTAGCAGAAGATGGTCCAAATACTTGGACCCTCGGATCCATGTGGGAATCACAAATGAAGCTCCTGGCTTTGATCTGAAGCTTTGGCCAGCCCCAGCCATTGTGGTCATCTGGGGAGTAAGCCAGGAGTTGGAAGATCTCTCTCTCTCTGTCCCCCACCACTCTACTTCTCAAATAATTTTTAAAAAAGAAACCCTTGTGGAGCTAACAGGGACATTGGGACCTACCTTGAGCTCTCAGCAAGTGCCTGGTTGATTAGCATTTGAAGCAGAAAACACGGTTGAAATGTAAATCACAGAGGGACATACCTTGGAGTTGAGACTCTGCAAAAGAGGAGGCTGTGAGTACTTCCCTGGATAGTGGCTTTGAGACTGGGGGTACCCAGGCCTCTGTAACACATGGCAATGGGGAGGAATCAGTACCTCTTACGGATGATAAGGTCCTTGCAATTCCTTAGAGTTCATTCCCCCACCTGCATCTGCAGTTGTCTCCTCGCCATCCACCCTTCTGACATGGGGGTGACAGGGAGTCCTTGGTAAGCAGCACCCCACTGGTTTGTGCTTCCCAAACCAGCACATTCCTTCAACACATGTGAGCTCAGCACATTCCTTCAACAGATAGGTACTGGAGAACTGCATCGTGTGAGGCAATAGAAACCTCTGCCCTCAGTGGGCGTATACTGCAGTATAGAATGCAGTGCAGACAAACCAGGCTGTCGACACAGTCCACTGTGGTAAGTGCAATGTTGGAAAATACTTCAGGGAAGGGAATTCAGGAGGGCCAGGGTCAGGGTAGAGGAAGGCTCCAAGGAAAGCCCTTCTCAGGTACAGGATCAGGGAAGTGAGCTCTGCATGGGCTGTGCATGGGCTTAGCCTTCTAGGCAGGCAGAGCAGCAAGTATAGGCACAGGTGGTTGAGGCCCAGCAGGGAGGCCAAGTAACAAAGTGGGGAGTGGTCAGGTGTGGGGTTTGAGGAGCATGGGGAAGCCTGGGTGTCCTGCAAGGATCTCTTGGCTTCTGAATTGAAGAAAAATGGTAGGTGGACATGGGCAGCTCCAGGAACTGTGGGGTGTGATAGTGATGGCCAGGACTAGAACAATAACAGTGAGGAGCTAGGCAGCAGCCAGATCTAAATGTAGGCTGTTAGGCCCTCCTTCAGTGCTAAGAACCCTGCACCAGGAGCAGACCTGGTTACAGTCCTGATTTGCCACTTGCAAGCTGCGTCAAGTCAGCTTAGCCAGTTTGTTGTGCCTGCTTCAGCTTTAGTTGCTGGTGTAAAAAATGAGTGTGATTCTTCCATTATGTGGACGTCGGAGGCTTCTTTAAGATCAAGTGTACGCTTATGTGGTCTACCCTGACTCCCTCTCTCAACGCACACCTGGTTTGGAGCTCCTCGATCCAACCAGATTGTGCCAAAGTCCATTGTGAGCTTTCTTTCCTAGCTAATGAGTGGCTGGCTTGTCTGTCTCCCTGGAGGTGAGCAGGGCTTTGTCTCCAGTGCTTGGTGCATGATGCAAAGTAACCAGGGAGATAGAACAATGAGAGGAAGCTGGGAACGGATGCAGTAAGAATTTCATGCATAGATATTAGTGTAATATTTGGGTTCACACATTCCCAACAGACAGCAGGACTTTTTCTTTTCGGAGTTCAGTGTTTAAGTACATCAGTGATTAGTTAAAGCCTTGGCTACAGTTTTATTTAAATAAATCTAATTAGGGAAGACATGTACTCTTATTTCCATATTTTAAAATTTATCTCCTCTCTGGTCTTGGCTCAGAGCAAAATGTTTGTTAGGAGATGCTAATTGGGGTTTTTAGTTAGGTGTTCTTTAAGAACAAAGACTCTTGGCACATTTCATTAACATTCTGCAGGAATTTTTCCCTTAGCATTTTATTATGAAAATTTAAAACAAATGTATGCAGAAGGCACAGGTATTAAATTAACATTACCTGAAGCTCCTGGTAGCATGTGTAACTCCTGGCGGCCTCAGAACAGTAGGGACTACTGCAGCCTGAGAGGTGTTCACCTGAGTTTGGAATTCTCTGTTCCCTCCTGGATAACACAGAGGCCCAATCCTGGTGTGGCTTTTCTCTCTGAAAACTGTGTGTCTTGCCTTTGCTCATTGTGACACCATCTGACCTTGATCAGGACTTGTGATGTCATTTATAGTTAGTCACTTTTCTTTAAAGATTTTTAAAAATTTGACATGTTTGTTTGAAGGGCAGAGTGATAGAGATCTTCCATTCACTGGTTTAGTCTTGAGATGGCTGCAGTGGTTGTGGTGGACCAGGCTGAAGCCTGGAGCTCCATGCATATCTTCTAAGTTGATGACAGGGGCCCAAGCACTCAGACCATCCTCCATTTGCTTTTTAGGAGCTAGATTAGAAGTGGAACAACTAGAACTTAAGAAGCTGGTGCTCACATGGTATGTGGCTTAACATGCTGCACCTCAGTGCGAGCCCCTAGTATCACCAGTTATGGGTTTAAGTTTTGTCCCTCCACCTGCAACAACTATATTGGGGTGCTAGTCCCTAGAACCTCACAAGCATCCTTACTCAGAAATAGGGCCTTGACAAAGGAAGATCAAGTCAAGATGAGGTCTGTAGGGCAGCTTCTAATCCAGTAGGACTGGTGTCCTTATACGAACAGGGAGTATTGGGACAAAAAGAAACACACCTGAGAAAAGATGGGCTGAGGACCTTTGATGGTGAGGTGATCCTCCTTATAGTTGGCTCTGACCATGAGTACCATCATTCTGATAATCTTTTACCATTCAAATACCAGCAGCACTTTAAGTTGTTTGTAGCAAACTCCGTGGATTGAGTTTGCAAAATACAGAAAAAAAGCTTCTGAGTCCTCGGAGCCGCGCTCACATCCTGTATCTAACACTTGGCAGCCACCGTGCTCACCTCATGTAGTCTTCCTGAACCTGTTTCTGTACCTGTACAGTGGGATCAGTTCTTGCCTCCCCAAGCTGCAAGGGCTATTTTAAGAAGTGGAGCCTATGAGAAAGATCTGGCATTGTGCCTTCCGTGGAGTGGGAGTTCAGGAGTTAATTGAGGCACCGCACCTGGAGTGAGAGAAGGACCCAAGCAAGGAAGCTACAAGGGGTTGGAATGGGGAGCAGGGAGTCCCAGCCTGACAGGCAGAAGACGACTATGCTGTTTGCAGTTTACTGGGAGCTTTTCCCCTGCAGATGAAAATGTACAGATTGTTCTGCTCCAAGGGGTAGCAGCATTGGGTGAAAGCATCTTGCCTTACCAAGACCCAGAGCCCATGGGAGACAGAATAACTTAAGCCAGCCCAATTCAGGTGATCTTATCAGTTGGGTTATTTGCTATTTACTAGGACAACAAACCGAAGAAGTGGTCTGTGCAGTTGTCCTTTTGTGAAAACAATAACAGATTTAACTATGATCTAATTCACACATCATACAATTCACACATTTAAATAGTGTGAAATTAAGTAGGTTTATTATACTCATAAAGTTGTACAGTTATCACCACTTTCAATTTTAAAACATTCTCCTCAACCTAAAAAGATACTCATTAGCAATTGCTTTCCACAGTTTCCCTAAAGCCCCCAAGCTGAAACAACCATTAAACTTTGTCTTTGGCTATTTTAGACATTTTCTGTAAGTGGAATCATACCATATGAGGCCTTTTGTGTCGGGCCTCTTTCGGTTATAAGCTTTCAAGTTTCATCTGTTTTTTGCAGTATTATTCAGTATCTTTTTTTTTTTTAATTTGAAGGGCCTGCAGAGTCAGATTTCCCCTCAGCTGATGTACCCCCCAAATGCCTGCAGCACTCAGGGCTGGGCCAAGATAGCTGAAACCAGGAGCCAGGAACTCAATTTGAGTCTCCCCTGTGGATGACAGAGTTCTTGAGCCATCATCTGCCATCTCCCAGGATTTACCTCAGCAGGAAGTTGGAATCAGAAAATGGAGCCAGACAGGGACCTCAGATACAGTGGTATGGGTGTCCCAACTGGTATCCAAATTCCCATGCCAGTACTTACTTTCAAAGGGCTAACAAAATTTCACTGCCTGGTTAACCCGTATTTTACTAGTTGATGGTGTTCTATCAGTGAATACTTCCATTTTTGAGCTATCAAGGGTAATGCTGCTATGAGCATTAGTGGCCAGGTATTTGCATGGATATATGTTTTTTCCCCTTGGGATCATACCTAGCAGTAACATTGCTGAGTCGTATGATAATTCTGTACTTAACCCTGTGGAGATCTGCCAAAGCATTTTTCAGAATTGGTGCAGCTAATTGCCACTCCCACCAGCAGGGCATGGAGATTCTGATTTTTCTGCATCTTCACCAGCACTTGTTATTGTCTGCCTTTTGATTATAACAGTCATAGTGATATCTCCTTGCAGTTTTGTGTTGGCTGTTGAAAAGTAGTTATAGGGGCCCAGCAGTGTGGCCTGGCGGCTAAAGTCCTCGCCTTGAACGCCCCGGGATCCCATATGGACGCCGGTTCTAATCCTGGCAGCTCCACTTCCCATCCAGCTCCCTGCTTGTGGCCTGGGAAAGCAGTCGAGGACGGCCCAATGCGTTGGGACCCTGCACCCATGTGGCAGACCTGGAAGAGGTTCCTGATTCCCGGCTTCAGATCGGCACAGCACCGACCATTGTGGTCACCTGAGGAGTGAATCATCGGACAGAAGATGTTCCTCTCTATCTCTCCTCCTCTCTGTATATTTGACTTTGTAATAAAAATAAATAAATCTTTAAAAAAAAAAAAAGAAAAGTAGTTGTAGGTAAAAACATCCTTAGTTGAGAGGCTGATATAGTTAGTAATCTAACTTCAAAGTTTACTTCCATGCTTTGCCACACTCCTAGTCATTTCTTAAAACATTGTGTAGAACCATTTGGAACAACTGTTGCATATGTTTTTGTTTGAGAGAGAAGGGGAGGGTGAGGGAGAGAGATTTCTCGTTCCACTGAACTCCTTCTTAGTTGCAGTGGCCCAGAATGGACCAGGCTGAAGCCAGGAGCCAGGAGCTTTCAGGTCTCCTACAGGGGTGCAGGAGCCCAAGCACTTTGGTCATCTGCCACTACTTTTCTGCCGCTATTCAGGGAGCTGGAATCGAAGTGGAATTGCTAGGACAAGAACCCATGCTTGTATGCCAGGATCACAGGCAGCTACTTCACCCTCTGCAACAACATACCAGACCCCTGTTGCATTTGTGGCTCTTGATGATTGCCGAGCTGGCTCAAGAGCAGCACCTGGCACTTCCTGCTTCTCCCCTTCATGGGGTCCTGGGTTCGACGGCCTTGGCAGCAAAGCCTCAGGAAGGGTGTAAAGGATGTGTAGGCTTTGTTGTCCTAGGCATGTGCCCAGGGCATGTACTTCCCAATGGGCAGCTGCTGCTATGTGGATTCAGAAACTGGTAGGGTGGATGTGGCCGGATTTGGCTCTGCTGCCTGCACAGACAGACCCCATGCCCTCTTCACGGACCAGCTTTACACGCAGCAGATTCTCGTAAAGAACAAGCAGCTTCAGTGGCACAGGGCTCCGAGAGGCCAGGGGCATGAATGAATTGCTCTGACTCTGGGAGCCAGACATTGTTCTGGCAGGACAGCTGGAGCCCTTCCCTGCAGACCAGATGTGGAGCTGCCTCGGTGGTGGGATTCTGGGGATGGCATGGAAGCACCGGGCTCCCCAGGCCCTCAACCAGCATCACTTCTGCTGCTTTAAAACTTCACAGACTTGGCTATGCAGATTTATTCCAGCCACAGACAGGACAGAACGCAGGATTGATTGTATTGTTTCACATATCTGTACAGAGGTGTAGTGAGCTCTTGGCAAAAATTAAGCCTTGCGGGAAATGAATATCGCAATTTGGTAGCTGCTGTTTGACACATGTTTGCTAAACAGCTACTCAGATTCCAGAAAGCTTGCCTAGGAAGGAAAAAGTGGAAGACATCATAAGAATATTTTTACCCCCCATCGGTTATTTATTTATAAAAGCATCTTTGGAAAGCCCTGTCCGATTTTTATTTTTATTTTGTTTTGGTGAAACATTCGCTTGCTTTGGCTCAGGAGTTCAAATTTGCTTAAATGGTCATTGACTTTAAAGCATTAGGTCTTTTTGGAGTCTCTTCGCCTCCCTTTTTTTGTTGTCTCAAAGGAAGAGCTGGTCTTTTGGTCACTGGGTCTTTTTTTAGACTTGCAGGGAAGTCATAGTAACAGACTTCATGTCTTACTGGGTTCCATGGCAACACAGGGTTGTGACTTTATTAAAGGAGAGTCGAGCATGCCAAGAAAGATACAAATCAGAGAGTGTGGAAAATGGCTGAGCCGATGAGCGTGGTTCTTGGACCATGTGCCTGGAGCAGAAAGGTTTCCCCAGTCAGTCTGCATACCGCTGGGTTATCCTTAATAGCCTTAGGGATCATGCTTATTTCTAAAATACATATATAGTATATCACCATGCGTCTTTCTTCTGTTCACTCATTCATCCTTTTTATTAGTATATTTTTAAAAAAGTAATGCTAAGCAGGGGCTGGTGCTATGGTATGGCATATAAAACTGCCTCCTGGGACAGCAGCAGCCTATATGGACACCAGTCTTGCCTGCTGTACTTCCTATCCAGCTCCCTGCAAATGGCCTGGGAGAAGTAGCAGAACATGGCCCAACTGTTGGGGCCACCCCACTCAAGAGACCCGGATGAAGCTCCTGACCCCCTGGATTTGGCCTGTTCCAAGCCTAGTCATTGAAGCCATTTGGGGAGTAACCAGTCGGGAGAAAGAGGGTTTGGGAGGTGGGGTTAGGGCTAGGTGTCTAACTCTGACTTTCAAAACCGGTATCCATCATTTCATTAAAAAGAAAAGACCAACCTGAAGAATTCTGACTTTAAAGGTAGAGAAGAGCCGCAGCTCTTTGTGGAACTGATTGCAGCTGTGCCTTGGGAGGCTGTGTGGGAGGGCCAATTAGAGGCAATTATAACTGAAGTGGACTCTGCCTGAATCACAACTCACTGTACACTTCCCAAACTGGGGGGCATTGTTACCCCTTGATGGCCTCAGAGACCCTGGCATCCTCAGGGCCATCCTCATCTTGCTGCCAGCCACGGGGTGCCGGCTGTTGCTGTAGCCAAAAGTGTGTGATCCTTCAAATTCTTTTTGTGCCGAAGATGACTAGTCCTTGACCATGAACCTTGTCTCCTCCTGTACACCTCCACCTGGTTGTAATTGTGTGCAGTTTTTCGTTGCTCCTCATACTGATACTGAAAGTGAAAGTACTCGGGGGTGAGCAGGGTTGACGTTGAGCCACTTTCCGGTGGTAGGCATGCTGGAAGCTGCATGTTCTGACTTGTGTTCCAGGCATAGGCAGCGTGAGTCACTCGCTCATGGCCTCATCAGGGTAAATCAGAAACTTCAGATACTCGGGCAGTCCTGATTAAGACAGTCATGGGCGGTATTGGTCTAAGCAGGAAGAATTAGCTCACCCGGTTTCTCCCAGCTGTCACTGATGAACTGTACAGCCTTGGGGGAAATTGTTTCACTCCCTAAACCTTGATTTCCTTATCTTGGAATGAGGAGTTTGACCTGAGTTGTTGTTTGCTAAGCTTCCCCGTTTATCACCGTCACTCACCCACCTGGGTCCCAATACCTCCGTGAGGGAATCTGATTCAGTAGGTCTGGGCTGGGGCAAGATCATCTCCCAATCTGAGAGTATTTGGGCATAAAAATGAGAAGGGAATGGGAGAATGGGGGCTGTTGGATGCAGATTCCCACTAGTAGAGGCAAGACCTAGGCATCTGATAACATGAGGCATAGCCTTAACTTGACAAACATGGGCCCAGGCTGTCAGAGGCCCCTTCCAGCCCACAGGCACCCTCTCACCTCCTCACATGAGCCAGAAGTATCACAGTGAGGGGAGGAGCGGGTGAGTGTATTTTCCGGCCCCCAGCCCTCTCTCCTGCATATCTCTAACCCCTCTCCGGGTTTGAAAATCTTGGAGCAGTGCAGTGATGAGCGCTGTTGTTCGTAGAAGTGCCTGTGTGGCGGGGCTTGCTTTGGGCAAGACTGTGTTAGTGTTAGCTCCGCCTAGTCACATCTCGTGTGCATGAGGCAATGCCAGCCACATCTGAATTACCTGGGGAGCTAATTGAAAATGTGTTAAGTTGGATTCTAGACCTGAAG
The DNA here is from genome assembly GCF_030435755.1 of Ochotona princeps. Classification (NCBI taxonomy): domain Eukaryota; kingdom Metazoa; phylum Chordata; class Mammalia; order Lagomorpha; family Ochotonidae; genus Ochotona; species Ochotona princeps. Next base: position 44,315,748 of record NC_080846.1, on the reverse strand, counting down.
ATCCAGTACTGTCCTGCAGAGGGCCTGGGCATCAATCTTTTGTTTTATCTTTATTCTAAAGAGTTTGGTGCTTTTTTTTTTTTTTTACTTTTACAATTTGACCTCACCCCAATTTTCCTGGGTAAAATTAATTAATTATTTAATTAATTGCCAAATACACAAGTGAAATAAGGCATATGGTTAAATGGAGCCACTTGGCAAGAGAAAAAACACCCCGGTCTTCCTCGTGAGTAAATCATTAACTGCTAAAAACAAAGACATTCTGGCGCATATCTGCACTGTAGTTTCTGTTTGCTGTTTATCAAAGATGAAATAGCATTGCTAAATAATAAATGTTTTGTAGGTCATATGCATAAACCTAAATCATAAAGGTTTAAGCTTTTGTTTGTTAACCATCTTAACTTTAAAAGTTCAAGTTCACAGAGAAGAGAAAGCTCACAGTATACTAAAGATGAAAGACAGAAGTCTTCTTTCCAGGGCCTTGTCCTCTGCTTTCTCCTTCTCCCCAGGAAATACCATGTTTCCTTGTATCTCTGCAGAAATGCTCTCTGCACACAAGGTGGATGTTGCTTTTGTAACCGGCCCCATGCTGATAGGCATACAAGTTGGAGTTCCTTCCAGGAGTTCTCCCTCCTGCGTGTATATGGAAACTCTGTGTACTTTTTCTGTAACCACAGATGGATAAAGTTGTGGGGTCAAGGAGTGAGTAACCTTTTTAAAAAGGGCAGAGGGGGATACATTGTCCTTCCAAAGCCTGTGCCGATTTCCCAGAGATGTCTTAACTCCCAGGAGGCCGCCCTGGCCTATAGTTGAGGCTGATGGAACAGGCCAGCAACTGTCCTCCTTGTCTCCTCAGAATAACCAGGGGGGCTTTGAAGGGAAGATATCGGGGGAGAAGAGGATAGAGAATAGTTGGGCACAGAGCCAACTCCGAATTTGCAGTGGGAATGTGTGTTGCCATCCCTGGATGGCATGAATGGGGTAGTGAGCATCTCATGCTCTGGATAATGGCAAACTTGCCTACATGTGACCTGCCCCTTTTGTGGAAGCCAAGGGCAGTTTTGGGTGAAACCTTAGGGTGCTGAGATGCTCTTCATTTTAAATACCTCTGATATGAGTTGCAGTGTCGTAGGATTTACACTTGTCTGTATTTTGAAGCTGCTAAACAGAAGGAACTGGGGCTCACTATTGTCTTACTCAGACCATGCTTCCCCTGGGAGTCTTGAGGGATAACTTAATGCAAACTGTGAGCTTGGTGGCATGAGGGATGTTACTGGCCGAGTGGCAGATGCCATCTGATCAGGTCACCTACCTGATTCAGGCAACAGCACGGAAGATGGTTTTTATAGACACATCCAAGGTTGGTAATCAAGTCTGTGGAGTTCAGAGCCAGTCAGGACAGGGAAGAATTGGGAAGCATGTTGTGTCAAAATGTTGGCAAACAGGAATGGGGTGGGTGTGTTGTGAACATGATCTTGAACGTTGAAGGAGCAGAGAGAACCTTCAGTGAGGGCTGCTGGTGTGAAGTATGGGCTCTTCCTCAGCTGCTTGGGGGCCCAAAGCACCTCTACAGACTAGCCATTCTTAGGCCACATACGTCACATACGTTCCTGGTTGAAAACAAGCAGGAACAGAGAGGTCCCTACAACTCTTAGCTCTCAGTCGACTCATTTTCCATTGTTAACTGAGATGATTAAATGAGCCAGACAATTAGAGAGCTTCAGGGGGATGGTGAGTAAATTTATATTTGAAACTTGGGTAGATTTGTCTTTCTTAGATATTTATGGCCTAGCCACCAAATCTAAAATTGGTGTGCTAAATTGGACTATAGGCTGGAGCATTAGAATATGTGAGCCTACCAGGGAAGGACAGAAGAGATGGTGGTTAGTGGAAATGAAGTAAACTCTCCAGCAGCAGAGATTTTCAGACTAGAAAGATTGGTGATGCAAATGGGAACCCAAATGTAAAAACAAAGCCGAAAGAGAAACAGGGTGAGCTCTTGATCAGGAAGGACTGAACTGCTCAGCACCCTGACGATCAGTCTGCTTGTTCAGTTGAAGAGCTGCTGCTGGACTCACTCTGGCGCTTCACCCCCACTGAGTCGTTGGAAGTCAGAACTCTGCTGATGACACCTTACCCTCAAGCATCCAAGCTCCGCAGCTCTGCACGTTGGGAGTGGGGGTGCTCCTCTTGTCTGTCCCGGGTCACCCGATAGGGTGATGAGCCTGCCACACTGCAATAGCCCAGGAAGAAAATCAAAATTAGACCTACAGTTTCTTCTGAATGTGATGGTTTTCACGTAGTCGAAATGCTAAGAAATAAGTTGAACTGTTGTAGTTGGAGAATACCAAAATTAACCTAACCAGGCCCGATGCAATAGCCTAGTGGGTAAAGTCCTCACCTTGCATGGGCTGGGATCTCATATGGGTGCCAATTCATATGTTGGCAGCCCTGTTTCCCATCCAGCTCCCTGCTTGTGGCCTGGGAAAGCAATAGAGGATGGCCCAAAGCCTTGGGACCCTGCTACTGGATGGGAGACCCAGAAGAGGCTATGGACTCCTGACTTCGGATTGATGCAGCCCTGGTGGTTGTGGCCACTTGAGGAGTGAACCATTGGACAGAAGATCTTCCTCTTTGTCTCTCCTCCTCTCTGTATATCTCACTTTCCAATGAAAATAAAATATTAAAAAAAAAAAAAGAACCTAACCAATGAAGGCAAAAACGGCAAGAAAAGAGGGAACTGTATTTCTTTTATACAAAGTACACTATCGACATAACACTGGATTTAGGGCAGAAAGACCCTCTTGCTATAAATCGTTATTTAACATTATATTAGACTGTTACTTCAGTGGAACCGGAGGACAGAGACTATGTAAGACTTTGACTTCAGTAGACACTCACCCTCATAAACAGGTAGTTTTAAACCGAATACGCTCTGTCACTCTGAACTTTATTAGACAGGCAAAACGCTCTGTCTTTTGCACATTGTCATGTTTGGCTTCCCTGCTCCACCCCTGCAATGCAGAGTTAAATCAATACCGCTGAAACCCCATAGCAATTCTGAGATCTTTGCAATAGCTATTGAATGTCAAGGGCAGTCAACTCCCAGCCCCAGGGCCATCTTGGCCTGAGTCTTTCATAGGACTTGTGGCAACTCAAATATTGGAGAGTCTGTGCATACACAGAAGGCCAAGAGGGATTTAAAGGTGAATCACGGCAGCAAGCAGGCTTATAATCTGCCAGCCAGGTTCCGTCCTCAGGTTGGTCTAATACAAAGCAGTGTATGATCGCAGAAGGGCAAGAGAAACCTAAACATCCCATCTCTTATGATAGCAGGGCCTCTGCTGACCTCCTTAAATTCCAGGAGGAATCTTTTTAGGAAAGACCAGAGATTAAAAAAGGCAGATTTACCTGCCCAAGATGGGATCACTGCCAGGACAGGGAGCAGAGATATGATCAGATCTGGCTGACCCTGAAATTGTGTTTGTCCTCTTGCTCAGGTACTCCCAAAACACTGCTGGTGGTGGGCACAGATGTCCTCTCCTCAAGCCTCCCCCCGCCGCCCTGCCTGACTGAGTGGCCCTCAGGATGTGTACGCTTGAATGTCCATCCCACAGGAAGCCCAGGTTTCTGGTATCTGAAGCCGTTCCTCCTGCCTGCCTGGTGGGTGATCTCTGCCAGCAGCAGGCATGAGACAGACGGGGGATTTTCCCTGAGTGCCCTGTTCACCCCACATCCACCTGGCATTCAGTCCCTTGAATTGCACCTGCTGTCCCTGGCCAAGATGTTATTCTCTGCATTCTGGCTACACCCTGTGTGCAGCCTTCAGAAACTCTTGCCTTAGGTTGTTGCTATAGTAGGCTCCAGTCTGCTTCCATCCTCTGTCTCAGAAGGACTTGTCTGAAACAGGTCTGAACACCTTCATCTTTGCAGCGGCTGCCAGGTGACACCCCAGTGTGGCATGATTAAAGTGGATGTTGGAGGTGCCATCCCTGTCTGCCATCTCTGCATCATCCTGGGTTTCCCAGGCCCTTCCCTCCCCTCTGGCTAACTGATTCAGAAGGCGGTTGACCTCCACATCCCTCCTCCCCCACCCTTGCCTCCTGCTAAGTGCTCTGTCCGCACCAAGGACCTCCTCTCCTGGCAGTTGTCAGTGGCTACCATTGTTTCTGTCCCTGGCCAGCAGCCTGGAATAGGGCCACGTCCTTTGTCTCTCCGGCATGCCTCGCCGTGCCTGACACACAGAGGTACCCAGTGAGCATCTGTGTCTCGACTCTGTTGATGGAGCAGGTCCCCTCCTGTGCTCACTGTCCGTGGGCTGCTTCCCTTCCCTGAGTGCCACCTGCCCACTCACCCGCCTCACCACTTGCTCTGCCTTCGTTCGTGTTGGCATGTTCTGTGCTCAGCCCTCTGCCTCAGCGCGTGTTATGTGCAATCAGGATGTATGCAGCTGATCCTGTTTCCTCACAGTGACCCGGGGGTACCAGGCTGGCCATGCATTCCCTCTCATTTCCAGAGCCGTGCCATTGCAGGGCTCCATTCTGGCTGCTGCCCTGAAAAGACGCAGGATGATGCATCCTCTGCCGTAGCACAAAGAGCCTGTGTGTAGGGCAGGGTGTTGAATACAGTGCTTTATGGCCAGCAGTCATCGTGTGTCCTGGGCGTGGAATTGCCCTGAGACAAGCACAGGAATGCCCCGAGATAGCATGAGCAGTCCCTGCACAGTCCGGGGTGAGTCATGTGGCAGGTGCCGTCGACAGTATCTGCTCTGCCTTCCGCACTGACCCAGATGCCTCGGAGCTGGAGGGGAGCCGGCTGCTGGTTGCACGCTGCTCTCTGACATGTCGTGGGCTACTCCGGTAAGTTTCCCTCCTGCTCTCCCATCCCAGCCTGAGTGCGTGCTTGTGTGTGTAGTGCTCTGTGGTAGTTCTTCCCCAGTGAGATGCTTGACAGAAATGCAGTTATCTCTGTGCTGTTAACTAGCTGTCTTTGTGCTTGCCCAGACCCCTCCCTGATTTCTCCGTGTTTAAGCTGCCTGAATTCCTCCCTGGTCACCAGTCTCTTTTCTTGGTTGATCTCATTTAAAATGTGAATCTGATATGAGTGATGGCAGAGCTGAATGAATATCAGGGCTTATGTGTGCCGGCCCCTGGCTGGAGATGAGCCAGCTCTCCTCCCACTTTTCCGCTGCGTGGTCGACTGCCGTTCCGGGTCCCACTAGGTTCCCAGTCAGGATCTCACTTTGCACTTCAGCTTCTGGGTCTTTTGACAAGTGTTTCTTTGACTCCTCCATTGCCTGGAAACTGGAAACTCCATTAACTTGACTCACTGCTCTCAGCCCTTTCTGAGCTGCCTCCGAGCAGGGCTCCTCAGGCTGTGCCAGACACCACACGTTGAGGTGTGGGGTGAGGAGGGTTCCATGTCATGGGGCTCAGGCCCATGGCAGTGGTTGATCCACAGGAAATCTATTCACATTGTGTTGGTGTCACAGAATACTTGTGTGTAAAGCTGTAAATATCAGTATTTCCTTCATTCCCTGGACTTTGAAGACATTTTAATACATATATTAATGCAGGTGCTTTTAGTTATGGTAGTTGTATCAAAGGTTTGTGTGGTGTTTTACATAGGTGACTTATTGTGGGTGCCTGTTCCTAGTGTCTTTAAAAATTTTTTTTGTGTGTATATATATAATGTTTACATATATATGACTATAAATGCATACATATATAATGTTATATATATAATCATTACAGAGGGAGAGAAAGGGAGAAAGATCTTGCATCTGTTGGCTCACTCCACAAGTGGCCACAAGGGTCAGAGCTGGGCTGGTCTGAAACTGGAAGCCAGGAGCTTCTTCCATGTCGCCTACATGGGTACAGAGGCCCAAACGCTTGAGCCATCCTCCAGTGCTTTCTCAGGCACTTTAGCAGGGCGCTGGATCAGAAGCAGGGCATCTGGGACACAGATTGTATTGGGGTGCTGGCAGTATCACAGGTGGTGGCTTTGCCGGCTGCACTGTAACCTGTAGCCCTGTCCCTGGTCTTTGAAAGCTGAAACAGCCTGGAGCAGAGGGAGGGGATTGACTTTGGGAAGAATTTGCCCCTTACTGTTTGATCATTGATCTCTTCTTAGAAGTTAAGTTGCCTCGGGCCCGGCGGTGTGGCCTAGTGGCTAAAGTCCTCGCCCTGAACGCGCCGGGATCCCATATGGGCGCCAGTTCTAATCCCGGCAGCTCCACTTCCCATCCAGCTCCCTGCTTGTGGCCTGGGAAAGCAGTTGAGGACGGCCCAATGCATTGGGACCCTGCACCCGCGTGGGAGACCTGGAGGTTCCTGGTTCCCGGCTTCAGATTGGCGCGCACCGGCCCATTGCGGCTCACTTGGGGAGTGAATCGTTGGACGGAAGATCTTCCTCTCTGTCTCTCCTCTGTGTATATCTGACTTTGTAATAAAATAAATAAATCTAAAAAAAAAAAAAAAGAAGAAGTTAAGTTGCCTCCAAGACTTCAGAGAACTCCCAGCAGCAAAATTCCTTAGAGCCTCAAGTTATAGTGCAGCTGGAAGGACAGGGAGCCTGTGCCCCAAACTGCTGGAGCACTATGTGTCACATGTGTCAAACAGCTCCTGGGCTAGGCTCTTCAGAGGATGTGGAGAGTGGGGTCCGTGGGCAGCACCGCCATGCCATGCCCAGGAAGCCCTCACAGCACCTACAACCCCTCCCTGCCAATACAGCTTCCAGCCCACTGAGGACTGACTGGTTGTTAATGGTGTCAGGGATTACACCTGTGGCCTGGGGGAAGCTGTGGAGCTTCTTCCTGGCTGCACCTGTCAAGTTTCTGAGGCTCCAGGAAGGCAGAGCCCTCTGCACAGGGAGTCTACAGCCTTTGAGAAGATCACAGTGTAGGCAGGGCCTCAAGTTTAGATGTTGACATTATTACCCTGAGAATTAGCGGTGATACCGGAAACTGATGGTATTGAAAAGCGTTAACACGACCACACAAACATGAAACAGAAAGTGTTTGTGCCCGGAGTCCCAGAGGTAACTACCATCCACAGTTTTTAGAATATTCTGCTAGAAACTTCTGTACAAATAGAGTACCCATGTATCTATCTGTGCTGAATCTCCCAGCCTGCTTTGGAAGCACGGGCGAGCGTGCACTGTAGGCGCAGCTCTGCCTCACACTGCTCAGCAGCTCAGCTTGGGTAGCTTCCCATAGTGGCCCATTCATCTCCATTTCCATTTTAGTGCTGCATCATTTTCTGTGGTACTGTAATTTTTTTTTAAAGTGGTTCCCTACTGATGGATGTCTGTACTGTTTCCAAACCTGGGAACAGATGGTGGTGGTAGTGGGGGTAGCAGGAGACTCCTGTGTTGGAAGCAGTAGAGAAGAATCAGAAAGAAGCAAAAGATGGGTAAATACTCCGGTCTCGATTTCTGGTTTGTTTTGCTTTGTTTTAACTTCTATTTATTTGAAAGGCAGAGTGACAGAGAGGGCTTTTCCATCCCTTGGGTCACTCTTGAAATGGCTGGGGTTAGAGCAGGCTGAAGACAGGAGCCTTGAACTCCATCTGGATTTTCCACATGAGGGTCAGAGGCACAAGTGCTTGGGCCATCTGCTGCTGCTTTCCCAGAAGGACTAGCAAGGAACTAGATCAGAAACTGAACAGCCAGAACTAAAACCGGCATTCTCGTAGGCAGTGCCTGTGTAGCACACAGTGGCTTAACTTGCTGTGCCACAACGTGGGCTCTATTTCTGTTTTAAATCCCTTGATTTTCTTTTAACCTTTTCAAATGTTTTGAGAACTGTGTAGAAGCACAGAAGGGCTAGCCTTACTTCTTTCCTTGTCATGGACATGATCATGGAGAAAAAAAAAAGTGTGACATCTAAAAATCTGAGGGAAAAGATAATTACATGAAAGTTTTCCAGAAATTTCATGGAGAGTGTGTGATAAAACACTGTATCAGATTTACGATTTTGCACCAAAGTGAACTTTTTCTTTTAATTCCGTTTTCCATATGCCTGTGTCTACACCATTATTAGGATCTCACTCCTACATATAGATATACAGTAAAGAATTGGGGTGTGCCGGTTCTCTTCTCTCCCACTGCTGGTTCAAATGTAGCCCTATGGCAGCCGAATCATTTGTAGTAAGCAGAGTAGCAAGCCTTTTTGTGATAATCCACGTATCCGTAAGTGGAAGAGTTTCATAACATGGAGATGATCATTGCACTGTTTAGAAAGCTTGTGTGAAGACAGAATTCAGAGATAAATGAGAGTTTAGTGTAGTACCTTAGATGCCTGAAGCATGAGAATCCCATGTGAGCCCCGGTTCGAGTCCCAGCTGCTCCACTTCCCGAGCTGCTCCCTGCTGAAACAGATGCTGCTTCCCCAGCCTTTCTGCTGTGAGACCACAGAAGGCGGTGCCTCAGCCCTGGCCTCGGGGACCAAAGGGCAGATCTGTTTACGGGTTTCTGGAGAATGTCTTCCTGCCTAATGAAATATGGAAGAAGACAGGTATTCTCATCTGCGGCCAGACATGTCTCTGTGAGTGAGGGACAGGCAGATGACATGCGGAGGGTGCGCTGAGAGCTCGGGCGGGGCTGGGGCTGCATGTCTGTAAGCCACCACATTAGCCCTGTCCTCTAACCGGCTTCGATTGCCATAACCTCAGGGCCCTTGATATTGAATTTTCTTTTATTCAGTTATTGAAATTATCCTATTTGATAGGGATTTTTACCCACAGGAAGTAGTTTTAAAGTAGCCAGACAACTTATTTATAAGGAGAGTTGAGAGCCTTCTGTGTACAATAAGCAATAGCAGCCCCTGGGGCTGTAAAATAAAGTAATAAGTATCTGCCTTGTGGTGAATTATACTGCTACCTGCTGTATCAGCATCCTATGTGGGCGCTAGTTTAAATCCCTGCTGCTCTGTGCCTATTCAACTCTGTGCTAATGGTCTACGAAAAGCTTGGGCCCCTGTGCCCATGGTAGAGACCCAGACGAAACTCCTAGCTCCTGGCTTTAGCCTGGCCCTGGCTTGGCTGTTAAGGCCAGGTGGGAAGCAAACCAGTGGATAGAAGATTGTGTGTGTGTGTGTGTCTGTGTATCTGTCTGTCTTCTGTTTCTGTAACTCTACCTTTCAAATTTTTAAAATGCTGAGAGCAGCAGGAGACCTGAATGAGTGCTGGTTACTTCTATGGTAAGTGTGAAGTGATCAGAACAGACCTTGTGTGAGCTATGCTGAGGGAGCCCTAAGCGTTTGGTGGTGTAGACAGTTGGAAATGGCATTTTAGGCAGCCAGAGGCTCCAGAAAGCAGAGACAGTAGAGAACCAAACCTGGATTCAAACCCTGGCTGTTGGGCCCGGCACAGTAGCCTAGCGGCTAAAGTACTCACCTTGCAAGTGCTGGAATTCCATATGGGCACTGGTTCTGATCCCGGCAGCCCTGCTTCCCATCTGGCTCCCTGCTTGTGGCCTGGGAAAGCAGTCCAGGACAGCCTAAACCTCTGGGACCCTGCATCCGCGTGGGAGACCCGGAAGAGCTCCTGGTCCTGGCTCCTGGCTCCAGATTGGCACAGCTCCATTCATTGTGGCTACTTGGGGAGTGAATCATCGGATGGAAGATCTTTCTCTCTGTAAATCTGATTTTTCCAATCAAAATAAAATTAATCTTAAAAAAAAAAAAAACCTGGCTGTCCCTACCTTGGTAGTCACCTTGCTAATTTCTTTGATATCTGCTGCAGTAGAACTTGTAGAATTAGGGCGAGGACTAAGAACCTGTCAAGCATCTGTCACACTTCCAGGTGCACAGTTTTTCCCCAAGGAGATGGTGGAGGTGGGAGGGGTGGTGACAGCTGAGGCTCAGAGGTGCAGGGAGAGTCTGCAGGGGAGCTAGTTGATGGACTGCTGGCATGCTGTGCCTGATCTGGGTAAAGTCCATCCGGCTCTGGCCATGTGGTATAGGTGGCAGGGTGGAAAGTTCAAAACCTGAACAGATAGGTTCATCTCTGGACATGGAGGGACCTTGGCTTTTGGCTTGAGAAATTTCAAACCCATGGGGTGAGCCTTGGGGGCAGTGGGCAGGGGCAGCTTGGTGACAGTGAGAATGAAGATGGTGACAGTGAGCCAGCTGTGCCGTGTCAGACAGACGGCAGGTGCAGGAGAGCAAGGAAAGACCGGGTGTCAGAATGCCTGCCAAGAAGAGAGACAACTGGGGAGCTGTAAGAAGAAGCGGCTCGGAGTCCGGAAGGGGGAACCAACAGCTCTCAGTCCTCGAGGTAAAGTCAGAACAGATTTGTAATGCCTCAAGCTAGCCACACCCTAGGCTGGGGCAAGGATAGTTGGATTTGTTGAGAACTTTGGTGAAAGAGGCTAAATAAGTAGAAAATAAATGATGGTGCCCAAATACACTTGTCATTGAACTCGTACCTGGTGATATCACTCTTCCTCTCTTTCTGTACTCACACAGAAGCCTGTCCCGTTATTAGAGTGTATATGATGTCCTGCCCTCTGGTTGTCTATGATTGGACTTTAGGCTGTGTCCTCTGTTATGAAACATATTCACTGGATGTTAACTATATGTTTATCCAGGATGAGAGCTATTAAACAATGTCTCCCTGACATGCAATGGTACTTGCAGATATTTTTACAGCGGCCTTATTAATAAAACACCAGCTATAAAACATTTAAAGCAATAAATGACCTCAGAAGCATCAAGGATAAAAAAATCAAAGGAATTTCCATTCACCATGTTCAGGATAATGTCTTGTGCTGGATGAGTTTCATAATGTTCTCAGTTGGTGAATCTTGAACAGATGGTCCTGAATAGATTGGTGGATGGAGTTAAATTAATAAGGTGCTCTACATCATGGATAGAATTATGTGGTTAACAGCCTAGGACCCAGAGTTCCTATGCTTTCTCAAGGATGAAAAGAAAACCCCATGGGTCATGTGTCGTATGAATGTAGGCATGAGTAAAGCCCAAGAAAGGTATTCTGGGGCTGGTATTGTGGCATCACAGGGAAAAGTGCCACCTGTGATACTGAAATCCCACACAAGTGCCAGGTTCAGCTCCAGATGCTCCATTTCTGATGCAGCTACCAGTGAATGACGTGAGAAACACAGCGGAAGATTCTCCCAGTGCTTGGACCCCTGTCACCCATTTGGGATGAAGCTCCTGGCTTCAGCCTGGCCCCACCCTGGCCATTGCAGCTATTTGGGCAATGACCAGCAAGTGGAAGATTTCTCTCTCTGCCTCTTCCTCTCTGTGTAACTGGATTTTAATACAAATTTTTGTTTAAAAAAGACATTTTACTCTTTGGACATAAAATTAGTATGCTTTTAAAATAGTAGTTCTAGGGCCCAACGCAATAGCATAGCAATTAAAGTCCTTGCTTTGAACATGCTAGGATCCCATATGGGTGCCGGTTCTAATCCCAACAGTCCCGCTTCCCATCCAGCTCCCTGCCTGTGGCCTGGGAATGAAGTCGAGGACAGCCCAAAGACTTGGGATGCTGCACTCGCGTGGGAGACCCAGAAGAGGCTCCTGGCTTCAGACTGGCTCAGCGCCAGCCGTTGCGGCCACGTGGGGAGTGAACCATTGGACGGAAGATCTTCCTCTCTGTCTCTCCTCCTCTCTGTATATCTGCTTTTCCAATAAAAATAAATAAATCTTTTAAAAAACTGTAGTTCTGCGCACAGCAGTTCTGCGATGAGCTTGAAGCAGGTGCTCCTGTCTGCAAGTTCTTAGCCTCATTGGAAATGAGAGTTCGATGCTAGGCCCAGTCTGTTAAGTGCTTTATTCTCCTTCCCAGTAAATGGGAACAGAAGCAAGCCGGCATTGAGACCTCCGCAGGCTGTCTTCTGTCTCTCCTGACCTTTATGCCCTTTCGTTACTCTAGCTTGGTTTTTGTTTGTAGGTAGAATCGGAATCAGGGCCAGAGGAGGTGGGTGTGCAGTGGTCTGTCCTGTACGTACAGTAATCTGTGACATGTTCTGTATGTAGGGCTAAGAGTAGGGAAAATACAGCTTGCAACCAGTATTGGGGAATATCTCTTCCAGTCCCCAAACATACAGCAGATACAGCTGTTCCCTTCAGGGAAGTCATCTTTAGCTCCCACCTTTTCTTTCATCCTGGGTGAAAATTCTCCCTTTGTCATTTGCCAAGCTCTGAGATGAAAAGCACTTGAGGCTGTGATAGTAATTGGAGTTGGTTCAGTATTTCAGGTCCTCACAAGAGAAATTAGTGAGATGGCATGAATTATCTGTCACATGTGTATGAAGCAAAATGCTGGATTGTCTGATGTACAATCCGTGATGTACAAAAAAAAAAAGATAATTTTTTTAAGGTGAGAATTCAGCTATCCTTAGCCACAAGAGATAACTGTAAAAAATAGGAAGGAGACCAGCATTGTGGCATTGCGACCCTCATTACCAACATCCCATGTAGGTGCCAGTTCAGTCCCTACTGCTCCCTTTTTGATCTAGCTCCCTGCTAGTGTCCCCAGGAAAGCAGAAGAGGATGGCCCAAGTGCTTGGATCCCTGCACCCTTCTAGACAACCTGGGAGAGGCTCCAGACTCCTGGCTTCAGCCTGGCACAGCCTTGGTCATTGCAGCCATGGGGAGGGAGCCAGCAGATGGAAGACCTCTCTGTCTATATCTCTGCCTTGCAAATGCATTAAAAAAAAAACTTTTAAGAAAAAAATAGGAGGGCCAGTTATCAGATCCTTGCATCTCAGACGGAGGCTGCCTTGGTGCTTGTGTGCCATAGAGTGACAGTGGATAGGCAACTATTGTCCAAATCATTTAGACTTGTTACTGGCTCATTCTTGATGGGCACAAATCCGAAATCCCCACATGCGAGATAGGCTCAGCTCTGTATGGCTCAACACTGAAAGAACCTAAGCAGTGTCTGTGCTCAAGGTGGAGTTTCATGAGTTCTTTTGGACATTACAACTTGTCAGTGTTTTAGATCCATCACTTCTACTGGAGTGGCTTGCAGAGCCTGGTGGGGGCCACGCTGCTCAGTCCTGGGAATCTTGTTTTTTAAACCTGCTTGTCCTGCATCCCTCTTTCTTGCTGCAGCCCTCCATCTCACCCTGATTTAGAATGACCCATTTAATAATTTCTCAGGCAGCATTGAGTGTCTGAGAAAATCTGCTTCTTGCTCCTCAGGTAGGTATTCTTCCCTGAGCTGGAACCTCCTGCACTGAGTCCGCCATCCTGGAAGCCTTCTCTGTTGCCGCCAGGACCGGTTGGGTTTCTGTGCGCTGTGATGTCCTAGATGTGTTCGTGCCCCGTGAGTGAACTCCCAGGGCAGTCTCGTCACTCCAGTGGCTTCAGCGAACTGCCTGGCTCTCAGAAGAGGCCCAAGAAGGCAGTGGAAATTCTGTGTTTGGGGAGGTCTGCTTTAGTACCTCAATCAATTTCGCCAGCTTTTCTAAAGACAATTTACTCCAAGTAAGCCCTAATTGTGCTTTATGTACTTGGAGTTCAATGCAGCCTCTTGGAGAAACATTGGCTCTCTAAATAACTGTTCTACAATGAAAAAGACATTAGCGGGCTGCAGCAACATGGCATTTAGAATTTGCTGCATTTTGCAGAATTTAAAATGAAATATCTTTGTGTCTAGATCTGATATAGTCAGTTACACGACACATTTCTAGTGCCTGGCTCCTGCACCATACAGATTTCTACTCTTTCTTTCTTGCGCTGTTGAAAAATACCTTTCCCGGAAAGGGAAATATCCCTTCCCGGAAGTGCTTGAGTCCAAATGTGTCCCAAGCTTTTGAAAGCTTTTATTTTATTTTGGAATATCTGTGTTTACAAATCTCTAGTATGAATATTTGAGATCCAAAATGCTTTAAAATTCTGAACTTTACAAGTATCATGTTGGCACTCAAAAAGTTGGAGGTTTCAAAGTGTTGGATTCTTGGTTAGGGATAATTTAGCATCATGAAAGTTTTGAAGGCTTTACAAAAGTGTTGGGTAACAAGATGCCCTACAAAGGGACACACTCATAAAAATAAGAAACTTTTACCCTGTAGAATTGAATAATAATTACTCAGTTTGCATTCATTCATATGTACTGATAATTTGACTTTTCAACAACATTGGCATGCCATATTGGGGCTGTGAGCCTTACAGGCTAGAATGTCAGAACTGCCAAGGGTGAGAGCTAAATGGCCCTGGTGCACAGGAAGGCTGTCTTGAGAATTCAGAGACCTGTCACCAGCAAGAGTTAACTGGTCCTTACATGGCAGGAATTTCCTTGACAGGATCTGGAACTGTCACTGTCCTCATGGACAACGTTTCCCTCGGTGTTGGTCAGGTAAGGTGTCCCTGACTCTGTTACTCTGAGGAAACTCACTTCCAACAGGGATGGAAGGAGGGCACATGGCAGGGCTTGTTGGTTGTGGCATGTCCAGCTTGTGCGGTGTCTGGTCCCATATAGAGCCCTCTGGAAACCTTGATGAAAATCGCAGGATTGTTCTTAGGATGGGAAGTCTTAGAGTCTGCTCTGATGCTGTGATTGCTCAGAGTGAAAAGCTAGTCCTTAGTCGTACGCCTGCCTACTAGGGCAGTGACGACTCACAGAAAGGATTGGAAGGAGAGATTAGTGGACTCGCAGCAGTGGAAAACTAAATCCTTTATTGACCCAGCAGTCACAGACAAACCACAGGGCATCCTTCAGGAGAGGAGAGCTCCTTAAATACAGTTGGCAAGCATGGGGCCTGGTGGTTTCCACTTTTCCCTAATTATGATCTGTTTTTTTTAACAGGATTGAAGTCCCCTAGTTGATCATGAAATGAAGTTAGCAGCAGGTATTTTTTGTATTTTGTATGGAAAAGCAGAAGGAATAGTGCAGCAGGTACTGCTCTACCTGATCCCGGTGTCAGTTCAGAATCTTTGTGTCTTATCTATGTGTGTTTGGGGAGGGATTTCCATTTCTAAATAATTCACCTGCCGCGCTCGAGCATTTTGCTAGTGGTGCTTATCTGCACACAAGGACTGTTTCTAAGTGGTACAATGAGCACATCTGTAATTTCCTAATTTACAAAAAAAATCAGGTAACTTTTTAAAAACTCATGCTGCATATAGAAGAGATAAGTACTACTTTAGCAAACTCGTGTTTCAATTACTGTGTATATGCATGCGTACAATGTATGTATAGGTAAACATGTTTTTTCTCGTATGGCTCTCATTCAGAATATGGGATGAGCCATGTGATAGCATAGAAAACTGGTTCCATGAATAGGTATTTGCTGCTCGGTGATACAACTCGTACTAAGCTGAGTGTTGTATGGTGCTTGAAATAATCCCTTCAGGAATCTAAAAACCCAACAAGGAACAGCACATTAGTGGGGTCCCTGCTCAGCGGTATCAGAAGGAGCCAAAATGGATCACCGAGGGAGGGATAGCACTTTAGAAAGGCCTCATGGAGGAGGAGCAGAATGTGGGTAAGACAGAGGCCTTGGGAATGTTGTGTCCACCAGTGCAGTGGTTTGGTGGACTCCAGTGCTGAGAGCTGCAGGGAGGAGAGTGACATTAGGTAGCTGCAATAGTAAACAGTGGTCCAGAGTTCAAATGAGCAGCAGCAGGAGGAGCGCAGTCCGCTCAATGAGGGAAGAGCTGTGGCACATCTCAGGTGGTGTAATGGGATGAAAGTGGAAACTCAGCACTAGCCATTTGGCCTGGTGGTTTAGATGCTGGTTCGGATGTCCACATCCCACCTTGGAGTACCTGGGTTCAATTCCTGCCAGGGAATCTTGCTGATAGTTCAGGTAACTGGCCTCCTGTATCCGCTTGGGAGACTCAGATGGCAGGCTCCCGGCTCCATTGGCCATTGCAGGGACCTGGGGAGTGAAGCAGTGGGAAGGAGCTGTGTGTCTCTCTCTGCTGCTGAAATGAAGTATTTGTTGTTTTAAAGTACAAGCTGAGAAGATTCCTGGGATGATTTTCTAGAGACTGGATTGATACAATATAACATGGAAAGCCATGAAATCTGGTTGTCCCCTTGTCCTTTGTGAAGATGAGACAGGAAGTGATGGAGCTGTTGATTCAGGAAGCTTTCCTGGTGGAGAAAGCAAGGAAGGGCCAATGGAGAGAGCCAGTGAGGCAAAGAAGTAGCAAAACAGAGTGACAGTTGTGAAGAGAGAATCCGTGTGAAAAAGGAGAATGAGTCATTCATTGGTGCTTACCAGTCGCAGAAGAAGGACCTGCTCCAAAAGCACTCCACACATTATCTGTAAAAAATAAGCTTCCATCCCTTCATACTCCCAAAAATGGCAGAAGGGGGCTTTTTACAAGGAGTAGCAAATTTAGGGTCCTGAGACAAGCATTTCTTAATACAATTCTCTGCTTCTGCTTAAAGGTTTGGAATTGGAAACTGACTGACATTTGTCTGTAGGGTTTTAATTCAGAGTCTTGTTTTCATGAAAATGCCCACTGAGAAGATTGGGAGCACTTCTTTTTAAAAATATTAAAGGCTGAAATATTACAAATATAAGTTCAAGGCATTTGGGGTATTGTCCCTTTTGAAGAGTCAGATTAAATCTTAGCTTGAGGACTCAGTGAGATGGCTCAGTGACTAAATCTTCACCTTGCAAACGCCAGGATCCTCTGTGGGCACCATCCATGTGTCCTGGCTGTTCCACTTCCATTCAACTCCCTGCTTATGGCCTGGAAAAGCAAGAGGAAGAAGGCCCAAAGTCTTTGGAACCCTGCATAGTAGATCCAGAAGAAGCTTCTAGCTCCTGACTTCAGATCAGCTCAGCTCTGCTCGGGTCATTGTTGTCACTTGGGGAGTGAACCAGTAGATGGGAGATCAGTTTCTCTGTCTCACCATCTCTGTGTAAATCTGCCTTTCCAATAGAAATAAATCTATCTTTAAAAAAAACCTCTTAGCTTGAATATGAGGTAAGGCTCTTTAAAGCAGTGTCTTAGGCTTTGTCCAAAAAAGTAATCATAAAAATCATTTTCCTCACCGTAGAGGCTGTGAGGGCCCCCACTCGCTAGCACATCTGGTCCAGGCAGTCCTGCTCCGACAGATGCCTCTGCAGTGGTATGTGGTTCTCCTGCCTCTGAGCACTGACTGGCCAGCCAGAGACCAGACACAGTACCCACTCGCATACATTCAGCTGTGACGTGGCTACCCCCATGTCTTTGCACATGCTGACTCCTACCGGGACCTGGGCTTGATCCTCACGGGACCTCCTGTTATGAATCTGAAGACTATTTATTGTGCTCCACTGCCCTTCTGCAAAATGCATACAGAAGCAAATTCCAGGGCGTTGTTGAGGCAGTGGAGGTAATTAGCAGCTTCAGCTGGAATTGCTTCATCACAGCAGTAGCAGCAGCATCGGTTGGGCTGTGGCGTTCCCAGGCTCCTGCCTCTCAGAGGGATGTTAAACCTGATAAAGGATAGCCAACGCTTACACACACATCTAGGAAGGCCCTGTTCCAAACCGTTTCCCAGCACTGCTTCTTTCCATCTCCCCAGTCTCCCTGTGAGGCAGAAACAGCTGTCCTCAGCTGGCAGCTAAAGAAATGGCAGGCAACAGAGCTGGGAGTTGAACCTAGGCAGTGTGGCTCTGGGGTCTGGCCCTATAATCCTAAGTAGCCCTGTGTATAGGCCACATGACTGTGGAATCAGAGCTTTCCTACCAAGTCTGAGCTGCCTGGCGGCTGCAGGTATCACAAATAGGCCCTGACAGGCTGTGTCCTCTGTCATAGAAATATAGTCAACCCCAGTTATCTTTAAAAAAAAAAGTCACACTTCATAATTCCTCTTACTTCATTGTGATCCCACCCCCAGGGTTACAAAGCTGTGTGTTCCTAGAGCACTCTCCTCTGCCGAAAGCATGAGTCTTGAGTGCAGCTCCGCTCAGCATCTTGGTCGCAGAGTGTTTAATGAAGCTGCTAGTGCTTTAGCAGAGGAGAGAGCTCATATGGTGATGAGACTCATTACTAGTGGTTCACATAGAAGCAACCTACATTTTTCATTATGCAACGTATCTGGGGATTTGAGCTAACTTTCTTCTCTTATTAGTGTCAGATTGAAGATGTCTCTGGTAATTGCCTCCCAGCACCAAGGACTGTTAAAGCTTTCTATGTTCACTCTGTTTTCTGTCTTTAGACTATTTGATAGGAGCACCATGATTTAAGTAAACTATATATGGGTGGCAGGGGTTATAGAAAACGTGTGTGTCTAATCAGTGATTTGGCTTAAGCAGTAGGATTCTGAGAGCTGGATGTTGTTGGAGCTAGGTGGACCTGGGCTGGAAGCAGCACGGCTAGTTGTTAGTGCAAATGACTCCAGATAAATCACTTAGTTCTCTCATTTGTAAACTGGGAGTAACTAAATTCTAATTGCAAGTTCTTAAAAGGAAAACATTAGGTTATGTACACTGAGCATTTGGAAAATAGTCTAAGTGGTGTGAGTTGGACACAGTGGTCGGGGTGCTGCCTGGGAGACCCCTGTCCCACAGTGGAGTGCCTGAGTCACAGTCCTGCTGCTGTTTCTGATGCCAGCTCCTGTGAGTCCTGAGAGGCAGCGCTTGCCTCCCTGCCACCTGCTTGGGAGACCTGACCAACTCCAGGCGTTGGTTTGGCCTAGCCCTGACTGTTGCAAACGTCTGAGGGAGTGAACCAGTGGATGGGAAATAAATCTCCATTTTGAACATACCATTTTTTTTTCCTAAAAGAAAATGATTTCTTATGTAAAGATCCTTAGAATTGGTTGTGCTTCTTGTTTCTAATAAGTCTGAACCATGTTGCCAAGATCTGTCCACACTTGGGTCATTCTTCTTGGATTATGCCTTGGTTTTTTGAAACAGGCCACTGCTGCTTTACACTTTAGAGGATACAAATGGATTCCTCTATTTTGTGTTCATGTTCAGAATAGCTGTGATTTCCTACGGGGGCAAGAAACTACATTTGGTAGATTTTTTATTATTGACAGATAATAGTTGTGTATGTTTATAGGGCATGGTATGATGCTGTTGGAGCAATTGCACGTTATGTATTGGTCAACACAGGGAACTTAGGTTACGCACAGTCCCCAGCATCCATCATTTGCTTGAAATGAGCACATTTCTCACTATTTTGAATTTTGTAAAACTAATCACCCTTTTGTGCAGTGGAGCACCAGGACTTGGTGCTCTCCTCTGGCTGTGATGGTGCCCATCTGAGCAGTCCCCACCCTTTTCCCTCTCCCTTGCTCTCTAGTTCTATGAGCCTCACTGTTTAATTCCACACTTGAGTGGAATCATGTGGTATCTGTCTTTCTGTGTCTGCCTGATTTCACTGAACATTATGGTCTCTGGCCCTCGTATGTTGCCACAACATTTGACAGTCTTGCTGGTGCATTAGTTTGTCATCTGATGCAAAGCAAACCTTTTTCACTTAATGTAGTGGATTGAGTCAAAAAAATATAGGTGTGTTTTCAAGGGAGCAGTCCCTCTGGAACAGTTAGGATGGTGCGTACAAGGAAACGATTGCCTGGGGAGGAAGGGCCCACACCTGCACATCTACCACCTTACAGGCTGTGAGATCGGTCATTTGCTAGCTGACGCCTGTGTTCTGATTGGAGCAGCAGCCAGCCACGGGAGCCATCAGGTCCTTGAGTATCTGACCTCTCACAGGTATTGAAAGCCATCCAGCACAGTCTCAGCCGCAGGTTTTTCTTGCTCCCATTGCATACACCTGAGCAGAGGGAAGCATGCAGGACAACTGGCTGGACCAGTTGGCTGTTGGTCAACCGGTGACTCATTCAGCAGGCACTAAGGTGTCCTGTGGGGGAGGAAGTGGGGCACAGACACAGGTGGTTGTTTTAGATGACACGCCCCTTCAGAAAGCTTCCGAACAGTCGAGGAGCAAGTGTTCGGCAAATCTTAACTGCACCCAGCAGAGCAGTCAGTCTCAGTTAGCGGGCATAGGACTTGGAGGAAAAAGCCCTGTGCAGGTTGAGCTTTGAAAGGGAAACTGCGAGGTAGTACACGCCAGGGTGAGGAGTGCAGAAATAAGAAAGTGCATGACTTATTCCAGAGTGGCTGGCCAATAGACACATGCAGTAAGATGAAGGCCAGAAGTTGGACATGGGTGCATGTCCTGACACTGGCATGTTCTCAATACCTCCCACTTCATGAACAAAGCCAATGACACCTGCCACGTGAAGCCGTGACCCTTAACAGGGTCTGTGTAAGACTTGCTATAGCAGTTACACATGTCATGATGGGTGCATCTATTGGAATATGGCCTCAGTAGGACCTCATTAAGAAGACTTTAAAATCTTAGCTACTGATTTCACCTTTAGGGAACTTAAAGGGGTTTTTGAGAAGGAACAGAATATGATCTGATTCACCTTTTAAAAAGATAATTTATTCATCTCAAGAAAATCAGAAGCTTTATATCGATGGCCTCTTTGAAGATTCAGCACAACTTCAGAGTAAGGTTTTTAAAAATATTTGTTTATTTTAAAAACAAAGTAACACAGAGAGCTCTTGTATCCACTAGCCTACCTCCCTAAGTGGCCTCCAGAGGTCCAGATATGTGGGCCGTCATCTGCTGCCTTCATAGGTACATCAGCAGGGAGCTGGGTCAGAAGGTATAGTAGCTGGGCTGCCATTGCGGCATAGTGCTTTAAACCACCGCTTGCAATGTCAGCATCCCATGTGGGTGCAGGTTCAAGTCCTGACTGCTCCACTTGAGATCCAACTTCCTACTAATATGCCTGGGAAAGCCATGAAAAATGGCTCAAGTGCTTGGGCTCTAGTATTTGTGTGAGAGACCTGGAAGAACTCTTGGCTCCTGACTTCAGCCTGGCTGTTGTGGAGTGAACCAATAGCTGGAAGATAAATCAATCAATCTCTCTCTCTCTCTGCAAGTATACCTTCCAAACAAATAAAAAATTTGAAAAAGACGTAATAGCCAGCATGCAAACCAGTACCTTGATGTAGGATGCCAGCCTTGCAAGTTGCAGCCTAACCCACGAGTCACACCGTGTGCTGAATATACTCTTCACTGACATTAATTTTTCCTTTAAATATGTATTATTTTGATAACATTTAAAGTAGCCTTTTATTTTTAAAATCCATGTAGTTATACTAGTCCTGGCTTATTTCCGAGGGACGATCTGCTCAGAGATAGCTTTTGGTATTACGAAAAAGAAAAAAATGAATATTAAGCCATTTTTCTTCTACTGTCTTAAAACTACTTGTGTTGTTTCTAAGCCTTATGATAGCTAATTGCGTTAGCTAATCGTATGTTGATACCTTTATATCAAAATTCTATATTACAAATAATCCTATGTTTTCCCTACACTATGTGTTATAATCTCTAATGTCAATCACACCCTGGTCTGCGGAGAATAATTATGAGGTTCTGATTTGGGTTGGTAATGACGGTAATTTGGGGGATCAAATTCTAAATGTTATTTCCTGTTCTGGGTTTTTGTGTTGAAAGCAAAGTGATGGAGAATTGAGACAGGGAGAGCTCTTCCATCTGCTGGTTCACTGTCATGTGGGCTGTGGGCCCTGAGTACTTGAGGGACATCAGCAAGAGCTTAGGCCACCGCACTTGTCTCTGGTTGGGAGCCTCTTGGTTAAGGCCCTGAATCCCCATGTGACCTCGGGTGACATTCTGTAGCTGCTCTGGAGGGAAGGAAGCAGCTACACTGGTTCTGGCAGGGACACTTTGTCTTCTTTGTTTGTATAGGGTTAGATACGGGCAGGATGACAATCCTAGGTGCTCAACTAAAGGCCACCTGCCCCTTTCCACTAACTGCCAGATTATGATAAGGCTCAGGAAATGCAGAGTAACAGTGATACCCGTAAGGCCACAAAAGGAGGGGCAAACAAAGCAACTGGTTTGCCTCTAAATTTCCTGGCAGCCAAGGCCAAAAAAGGAAGCCTGGCTATGGTGACCTGGAAGATGCCCCTGTATTATATTGACTTGACTTGTTTGTCCAAGAAGGTACAGGAAACCCATTACCTCCTCCTCTTTTGTGGACCACCCATAATGAACAGAGCGTGGGTGAAAAGGAGAAGTGACTTGGTTCACGTTCAGGCTGCTGCTTTTGCAAGTTGAGATTGGGTCACCTGAGTTATCTAAGAATTCTTCTGCAGCTCTGCCAGTGGAACTGGTGTAGCAAATCGGTGCCTGAAAGAGCTGTTTGTAGCCCTCACTGGTCTGTGGTGCGTACAAGAGAGCATTGTAGGACTCCCCCCCAAGCGCTCCTTCACTGGAGCAGTACCAAGGTCCTGGATCTGTAACTGTCACTCACACTTGGAGTAGGCACAGGTCCGTGCCAAGAGTGCCACCCTGTGGTGTCTCAGGGAGGTGATGGGCACACACAGGTGCTGACCAGAGGCAGACCTAACCCCAGGTGCCTTTTAGGGCTGGCTTTTCTCCCTGCTCACTGAGGATGGGCCTTGGAGACTGATTTTTGCCTCGCCTTTTTTTTTTTTTAAAGATTTATTTTATTTTTATTGCGAAGTCAGAGATACAGAGAGGAGGAGAGACAGAGAGGAAGATCCTCCGTCCGATGATTCATCCCCCAAGTGACCACAGTGGCCAGTGCTGTGCCGATCCGAAGCCAGGAGCCAGGAACATCCTCCAGGTCCCTCACATGGGTTAATAATACCTTCCCACTCCCTCACTTCCTCAGGTTTGGAGAAGATATTCCTACCTCCCGTTCCTTGGTGATCTCCCCTGCTGGGCAGAAACGGAAGGGAATTGAACCAGCAAGGGTCAGAAGGTCCTGAAACATTCCCCTTAACCCCAAGGCACTATTTTAGTGCCCTGGAGCACTCCCTCTTTTTTAGTTCCCTTCTGAATTCGGAATTAAAATGCTCAAAGTGAGCCTCCCTCACCCCGTTCTGGGGTTCTGTTTTTAGTCCTGAAATTGGGGCTTTCTGCTTTCTCTTCATCAGAACTCACCACTCCCCAACCTAACTCTTGCTAAGAAGGAGCTGTGGTCCCCTCTTTCAAGAGCACATGCCCACTTCCCTTTCTCGCACTGCCTGGCTCTGAGGACAGGAATCCCCTGAGACTCCTTCCTCCTCTTAGAAATAGCCTGCTCCCTCCCTGTTGGTTCCTCCCCAGGGTACATGGCTGTTGCTGCCCTCCACCCACGCCTCTAGGTGTTGGTTCAAGCCTCCTGAGTATCACCTTCTCCTTCTACCCAGTAAGAGACCATCCTTTTCAATCTACCGTTTCCCCCCTTTAATTCTCATCTAGATTCATATTTAGTAAATCCTCACCCGGTCAGACTGATTCTGTAAGAGATACGTTTGTGTTAACGTGTGCATTCAGAGCTATTTTGGAGAAATATGCATTTTTTGCCGTGTGTAATGCAAAGCAGATTACCGTTGTTGCCTGGTAGAGACTTAATGAGGAGATAATTATTTCTAATTACAGTATCAAGTGTTTGTAAGTGCTTGAGGATGCTTGAAGAATTTGTTTTTGAGAGCCTTAAACACTACCTAATCTCCCTCACGCTATTAATTTACAGCATCTTTGGAGGAAAAATTGGGGTGTCACAGGTATGTGTCCTGCAACCTCTGTTCCGAATGGCCCCTTACCTCAGCAGGAAGGCAATTTGACTCTCACCCGTGATCAGTTTATTTTGTCCATGATGCTGAGAGAGGAGGGGGCGAGTGGGTGTTTGACCCAGTTCCCACACTGTACACAGTGCACACCAAGTTCAGAGTGCGCCATTATCAGACTTGGCCCGTAAGAGGAAGTGGCCTCTTGTCCAAACACACCAGAACACACATTCGCCTTGGACACTGGGCTAGCAACAGGAGATGGTACCCAGATGTAGTGGGGCAAGGTGCAGGCTTCTCAGCACTCAGGTACTTTGTGAGTGCTGGTTAGTTCCAGGAACAAGAGAGCCAGATGTGTGATGCTGGCAGCCCGGGGCTTGGTTCACCTGCCCTGGGCCCCATGTCCTCCCCAGGGCATGTTTGCAGGTGTCTGCAATAATCACGAGGTGGCAAGAAGGAGGAAGGCTTAGGAGGATCATACCTGCAATGAGGTCACTGGGTGGTGGTGTTCTGCCAGAGGCCATTGGGATGTTTACAGCACCATTCATTGGGTCAAGCAAAACTGTTCATTTAAAACCTAGCCTGCTATCCATTTACTGGACTTTGAGTCCCATCTGATGGTGCCAACCAGATGATTTCATGGATCTGATATGGATCAGGGGGCTGGATACACCCCTCCCCTGGATGGGGAGGAAAGTGACTTCGGATATCCGTTCTGGTGGTACCAGCACACAGGAAGGCCCCCTCGAATGCAGCCCCCAGCCCTGGGAAGGTGCCCTGCTGGCCTCCAGCTGTGTCCAGGGTGGAACTGCTGGGTACCCTTCCTGGGGTTGTTTGGGTATCAGTCCCCATGAAGAACCTGGATGTTTTCTGCCTTTTGTGATTCTGCCCTAATGGCTTGGCTGGGGGCTGTGTGAACTCCAGGCCTGACAGTCTACGTGACACCCTGCAGGACACCTGGCAGGTCATGTAGGCAGACCACTCCTCAGGAAGGAGGTACCTGGTGTTGGATAAGATCCACCGTCCTATAGCTCAGCGATTTGTACTTTTTGAAAGTACTTTTTCAAAGTACTTTTTGAAAGTTGCTTCAAACCCACCAGTAGCAGCCTGCTAAATCATGACTGTATAATTAATAGCCTGAAATGTGTAAGAACTGGGGGGCTTGGGCTCTCTCTCTCTCTCTCTCTGGCTTGTGCTTCCTTCTCTTTTTGTCCTCCCTGAGCAGCCTCGGCTGCGAGACCTAAATTAACCTGAATAAACCACCTTTATGCCTCAGCACCGACTTCAGACTTGATGATTATCTGGGGATTTCAAAATCCGGCACAACACCCTCACTCTTCAGCCTCCTAGACACGGCCAGCATCTCCCTGGGTCCTTTGTCCTCTTACATGTCCCTTTTGCTACTGTCTCATCCCCTTTCTTGGACTTTGTTCAGAGAAAAGCTGTTAACTTTTTGGTTCTCAGAAAATATTTAGACCTCAGTCACTGTGTATGTTCTAGAACTCAGAGCAGCATGGATAAAGTTTACAGACTGGATCAAAGCTGAGATTGCCATGGCTCCAGGAGTCAACCAGGGACAGGGCTGATGACAAGTTATAGGTATAAGGAGTTATTCCAATATCCTTCCCTGAACCCGGCGCTATTTCTTCTTCCTCACAGCTCACGAAATTCGCTATCCACCAATCAGATGTAACCTGGCATTCCACCTGAATCCCACCCCCCCAATCTTCCAGCCCCTTCCCCAACCCCGCCCACTCACCAATCATCCCTAGGCATTCACCTGCAGGCACCAATCCCCTGGGGGCCTGGCCTCAATCCCTCCCAATCCCCACCCCCTACACCTGGCAGACAAAAAGGGCCCCCAGGTGTGGCTCTCCCCCTCCTCCCCCTCCTCCCCCTCCTCCCCCTCCTTCCCCTCCTCTCCCTCCTTCCCCTCCTCTCCCTCCTCTCCCTCCTCTCCCTCCTCTCCCTCCTCTCCCGATCTTCACCACCCCTACACTGTTCCTGCTCCCTTGGAATAAACCTCGTAAGATACCTCGTTGCGTCTGGTGATTTCAGCTCACGGTAAAGAACCAGGTTGCGGGAATTAGCTGTGTGTAACAATATCGTAATATCCTAAGAACTAGAACTCTCACTCTTTTTAAATAACAACAGGGGTGAAGATTTCAAGCCCACTGTGAAGCACAGCCTGCTGCCAGGGTGGCCTGAACCAGAACCGCAGAGTCCCCCGCGTCTGTGTGACTGTGCCATGCTCTGCAGGGCCAGCATGACCATGCCACGCTCTGCAGGGCCACTCTTGCTGCTTCCTAAACCTGAGTGGATCCCTAGCTTAACTGTGTATTACCCATGGTCCTGAAAGCACATAGGAGGGTCCTTCAATACTTGTAGGGAAAGGAGTGAGCCTGTGGCACAGTGGTTAAGACGCTACTTGGGACACATGTGTCCCAGAGTCTCTGGGTTTGCTCTCTGGCTCTACTTCCAGCAATGCTTCCTGCTAATGAGCTCCCGTGGGAGGCAGATGATAGCTCAAGTACTTGGGTCCACTCATGAGTTCCCAGCTCCTGGCTTCAGCCTCACCCAGCCCAGGCTGTAGTGGGCATTCAGGAAATAAACCGGAAGATGAAAGATCTCTCTATCTCTCATTTTCAAATGAATACCAGTAAATTTAAAAATTGAAAGTTCATGGAAAGTAAATGATAAGGAGTTTTTCTTGGTACAAAAATCATTTTTAAATCCATGCATCATTTTTTCATAATACTCATTTTCCAGAACAAGTCCCTTTTGAGGGCTTCATGTATACAACGGAATTCAACATGTTTTTGTACCAAAATAAGCTGATTTTTCAATTCTGTTTTCTAGGAACGTTTTCAGTCCTCAGTGTTCTCATAAAAGTGGATTATTATGAAGAATATTGGAAATGTCAGACTGTAGGCAATGCCCGCATCGCCGTGTACCCCGAGCCGAGCGGAGGGGCTAGGGTTACAGACAGACAACACATAAGGCAACACAAGACAACACGCAGTGGGTCACTCTTGTACACAGAATGCCCACTTTATTTGGGGTCCGCCTGCTTCTTATAGTCTGCTTAGCCCCTCCCAGTATTATCCCAATGTTCAAGCAACACCTTAGCCCCCCTGAGGGCATCTTAACAAAAGGCAAGTAAGGAAGAGCGAACTTGCAGTCAAGCCAGGGGCTAAATGCATTAGGCCAAGATTTCCCACTGTGTTACCTCTTAAAAACAAGCTAAGCTGTGGAGTTAACCCTTGGGAGACCGGGGCCTACATGTCTCCCTTTTTTTCTTTTTTAATGGATGCCTGTCTTAGGTTGTCCAGCAGTCAGTTGACGCCTTACCCGTCATGGGGAGCCCCACCCGGGGCACGTGGGATCCCTGTCTTAGGTTGGTCATCAGCTCTGCCAGATCTTACCCGTCTCTGGCTACCCATCACAACATGCTCAACCAAACTTGAGTGCTAGGGTTTTCCACAGCTAAAGCCATCATGGTTTGTCAAATGATGACCTGCTCCCGGGCTTGTTGCCTGCATAGGCAGCAAAGAAGAGGAAACAATACTGCAATCATGGCCACGACCATCAGTCCCAAAGCTAAGACTCCGTCCCATTCCTTTAACATCCATGCTGCCAGTCTAATGCCATTAGAACAACTTTCCCTGACATGAGGGTACCCAGGTCTTAACAATGTACAGGTATTGTTGAAAACACTAACATTTAACAATCTCATAGTGCTAAGATGTTACATGTATACAAGACAATTTTACCAGGAATCAGAGACCCTAAATGCCTATCATCCCATCTGGCTGTTACATTTCCAAACAGAAAAATGGACCCCAAAAGTTTTTAGGGAAAAGGGGCGGTGTCATCCGTTCTTAACTACTTCCCGCTGAAAGGGGGCGCCTTGGGGAAACAGCAGCAATAGGGGGGTCCATGTAGTAGTTCCTGATAGAAGGCAGAAGTCGTCAGGTGTTTGTTGTACATCATGGCACTTGAAAGGCTTCTCTGTTGAAGTCCTGAGTAGTAAGTCCATTTGAATACATTCGAAACTATTCAGCTGAACAGGCTTTGTAGGTCCTGAGAAAACAGAAACAGACATGCCTCTCCAAAAGCTTAATTGTGTATCCATACATTATTTTCAAAAGGAGTTAGCTTAGCAATTCACATTTATGAATATTTTCATCTATAAGCCAATTAAGATAGACTACATAGCTTGCCACATAAACATGTACATCAGATAACACATATTATAAAACAAAACCTGCTTTTGTAACAGCCACTTGAGAATTCTTTTAAGTGTGTTAAAGTTACCAATTGTTTAGAATTACATTTTGCTCTTAATCTGAATAAACCATACCTATAGTTTACTATTAAACTTTAGCATCAGACTTTTTTTTTCTTTGAAGTTCCTAGTCATTGTTTTTAGGGAGGCAGGAAGGACACAAGCTGGGCAGGCCCTACCATTTCTGGGCTGCGTGCTCCCAGACAGCTTGCTTAGCTTCTTGGTGCTCAGTTTTCTCATTTGCAAAAAAGTATGTAATAGAACATGCCTGGGAGAGTTTTCACAGTGAAATGAGCTGCTGTCCATGTCATTCCCATCGCATTCTCCTGCCTGGGAGGGCGAAGGAGCTGCACTTCCCTGTGCCCTGCGTGTCGGGGAGGGCAGTGTGAGGTGTGGCAGCAGTCACGGGTGTGGCTCTCCTGGTAGAAGGATCTGGCACCTACCTGACTCACCAGTGGCCTTCCAGATGGGCGAGCCCCAGCCCAGCCCAGCCTCCAACAGCTGGCTCACAACAGCCTTGTTAATGCAAGCAAGGAGCACCCTGTCTTTGAACACAGAAATCTTGACTTGGTTACCACAGCTCAAGCCTCACGCAGGTCACCATAGGCTGTCTTGACTATACCCAAAGCAGAGTGCAGCTGAAACAAGTGATTTAGTAGAAGGCGATTGGGACTCAGCTGCTTTAGCTGCAGACTGCAGAAGCGTTATCCACCAGGGGTGTCCTTCGTCCATTTCCTGTCACTGTGACTGTACCGCCGCTGAGTAGCTTATGTAGAAAGAGGCTGATTTGGCTGTTGAATATGGTGGCTAGGAGTCTGCACACCAAGACACAGCACTGTGGCCAGGGACCCCCCCTGGCTGTGTCACACCATGGCTGAGGAGGGGCAGGCATGGGCGTGGCCTTGTTTTCTAGCAGCCTGCTTGATGGGGACTACTCACTGTCGTGAGACCAGCATGGATCCATTCCCAAAGATGAGCCCACCCATGACCCAGTGAGTTCCCATCCCAAGGTTCCCCAAGGGCTTGAACTTCTTGGGGTGCACTCCACCAGAACCGGGGCCCGGGGGAGCCCCTGCACTTTCCTCTGGTTCCGCAACCTGGAGATGTGGGCAGTGTGCCTTTGCATTGGTCAGCCTTCATGTTTGTTCGTCACCTGGGGAGCCACAGGGAACAAATGTGAGATGCAGCAGCCATTGCTGTCTCGCAGCCTGAAGAGCCGTGTCCCCAGCAACTGTGCTAAGGCCTGGGTAGTACTGTGAGAGCTGAACGGCCTTGGGGTGTTGTGTGGGAAGGCTTGGTTTATCAGAGATGACTTGCTGCTCAGTTTTCCCAGGGCTTGGGCTTCTCAACCTTTGTTCCAGAACTCTGAGGGGATAGCATAACTGCCTGTGTTGTTGGAAGGAAAACCTAATTAGGGAAGGCATCTGCTGGGTTGCCTCTTAGCTGGGAGATAGCAGCGAGTCTTTCTGTGAGAACCAAAAGACGCTGGCCTCATTTCTGCCAAAATGCTAATGCATCTCTTTTTTTTTAAAAAAAAATGGAAAATGCAAAAGCAGAAGAAAAAGAATGCCCCCTTGTAGCCCCACAGTTCAAAAACAACCTTTGTCAACACTTGGAAGTTTGTTTGCCCTTCAGGTAGTTGTCCTGTGCAGGCACTTTTTAGTAAACTTGAGAAGATAACAGTAGCAGAGCTCTGTTGAAGCCATTTGTACGCTAGCAGGTCTTTAAGTCCTGTGTGTGTGTTGCCTCATTTACTCCTCATATGAATCTTGGGAGAATCATTACCTGTATGTTCAGAAGTTCAATTGAGATACAGAAACACTAAGGCATTTTTCCAACGTCAGAGCTCCAAAGAGTAGTGGAAGTATGGAAACCAGAGTTCCAGCGTTTAGGGTGGTAATGAAGTCGCCACTTGGGATGCCCCCATACTGCATCAGAGTCCTTGATTGGAATTCTGGCTGCTCTGCTTCCACCCCAACTTCCTGCTAATGAGCCAAGTGGGAAACAACAGGATGACTTGAACACTTGGGTCCTTCCCATTTATGTGGGAGAGCTGAAGTGAGCTCCCAGTCCTTAGCTTTGGTCTGGCCCGGTCTCAGCTGTTGCAGACATAAATGCATGCATGTCCTGAAAAACATGAACCAGCAGCCAGTGGGAGATGTCTCCATATCTTCTCTCTGTCTTTCTCAAGTAAAATTAAATAAGTAAGTTAATTGCTAAAAAAGAAAAAATGGAATCCAAAGTAGCCTCCATGATCTTGGACATGTGTCATAGTAAACAATGTAGATTGTTTTTCCTGGAATTGTGCAGAATTGTCTGGTTCTTAAAAAAAAAAGATTTATTTATTTATTTTATTGGGCAGTCAGATACACAGAGAGGAGGAGAGACAGAGAGGAAGATCTTCCATTCGATGATTCACTCCCCAAGTGGCTTCGACGGCCGGAGCTGAGCTGATCCAAACACAGGAGCCAGGAGCTTCTTCCAGGTCTCCCACATGGGTGCAGGTTCCCAAGGCTTTGGGCCGTCCTCGATTGCTTTCCCAAGCCACAAGCAGGAAGCTGGATGGGAAGTAGGGTGGCCAGGAAATGAGCCAGTTCCCATATGGGATCCCGGCACGTGCAAGGTGAGGACATTAGCCACTAGGCTGCTGCACCGGGCTCACAATTGGCTGATTATTTCTCCTTCTGTGTGGAATAGGAAATGCAGCCCACAGCCATGACTTTATTTACCCAAGAACACAAGGCTGAAGCCAGAAGCCAAGAACTCAGTCCAGATCTCCCCAGTGAATAGCAGGTACCCAGATATTTGAGCCATCACCACTGCTTTCTAGGGTCTGCAGGAGCAGGAACTGGAGTCAGGAATCAGAGCTGGGACTCAGACCCAGGGGTTTGGGTATGGGATGTGGGCAGCTTCCCTGCTAAGCTGAACACTCACTCTAACATCGTGGATAGCTGGCTCGCAGTGCTCTGTCAAGCAGTCAGGTTGTAGAAACCCAGAAGGTGCAGCCCAGAAGGAGTTCCACCTTGAGACTCTCATCAAACATTTTTCACTGAGATTTGCAACGAGCAGTAAGGCTGAATCATCATGGCTGTAAATGCTGTTGCTTTCTGCCCATCCTCTACCTTCAACCTGGCCTCTCATGGATGTACCAGGCATCGTCACACCTACCACGTGGGACGGAAGTCAGTCTGCGTCTGAGTGTAGAAATTGCCGCGTGTTTGCGCGGCCACCCCGTGCCTATAGCGTGTGAGAAGCGGCTTCTGCTTCGGGAGCTGGCCTCTCTCCCTTCCCCCCTGGGCGCAGCTCACTGATGGCAGGACAACAGGTGGTGACACTGCTGAGCTGGGGAAGGTAAAGTATAAAACCCTCTTTGTCTTCAAATGTGGTAGGGGAATTCTCAGTAGAGAAAGTCAAGCTGGTTTTGTAAAGGAACTTAATCTGATCTGACTTGTAAACTCCAGGAAGGCAAGTGTCAGTCCTTAGATAACTGACAATGTTAGCAAAACATTGGCAGGAGGAGAGTGTAATCAAGAACACTGCTGGGAAAACAAATAAAATCAGGACCAAGTGACCGGGGTGTGGTGGAAGAGGACCCGAGGGTTGGGGGGTAGGGCAGGAGTCCTCTGTTGCTTTTTTTCAGTTAATTTATTTTTATTGGAGAGTCAAATATATACAGGAGGAAAGACAGAGAGGAAGATCCTCCATCCAGTGATTTGCTCTCCAAGTGGCCACAGCGACTGGAGCTGTGCCAATCCAAAGCCAGGAGCCAGGAGCTTCTTCTGGGTGTCTCACGTGCGTGCAGGATACCAAGGCTTTGGGCCATCCTCAGTTGCTTTCCCAGGCCACAAGCAGGGAGCTGGATTAGAACCAGTGGTCATATGGGATTCTGGTGTGTTCAAGGATTTTAGCCATTGGCCGCTGTGCTGGGTCCTGTGTGTTTCTTAAACTGAGTGCTAAGTGTACTCTGTGGTCAGTTTCTGGAACTTCATTGAGCAGTACACTTAGGAAATGTGTTATCTTTTACTCGTAAATTATACTTCCACTGAGTTTAAAAGTCCTGATTTGCAAATTATGTTGCACATTCCTTACAGTTGAACCTGAACCAATGCAGACTTTGTCATCTTGGAATTTAAAGATTGTCTCCACCAGGAATTATCAGAGCTCTCAAGGCAGAACTGCTGAGGTCTTTTGTTTTTTGGTTGTTTTGGTTTGGGTTTTGGTTTGGTGGTGTTGTTCTTTACTATGTCTAATGTCACCTTCAGCAAACAAACGTTTATTGAGCAGTTTCTGTGAAGGAGGGAGGTGCCTGCAGAGTGAGTCAGGAGCGCCCTGTGAGGGTTAAAGGGCACGGATGGGAGCGCAGTTAAGAGGCCATTTGTTATACTCATGTCCCATATCATGGTATCGGGGTTTGAGTCCCAGCTTTGCTTCCAGTTCTAGCTTCCTGCTCACGTACATCCTGGGAGGCAGCAAGTGACAGCTCAAGACTTGGATCCCTGCCACACACATGAGAGACCCCAGTGGAGTTCTGGGCCCCTGACTTCCTCCTGGCCCAGCCTTGCTGTTAACAGGCATTTGAAAAGCAAGCCAGTGGATGAAAGATCTCTCACTCTCACTGTTTCTCTGCTCTTCTTTCTTTTTTTTTTTTTTTTTTTTTGGTGACTTTTGATTTGAATATTTTCTTTTTTTTTTTAAGATTTTTTTTTTTAATTTATTTTATTACAAAGTCAGATATACAGAGAGGAGGAGAGACAGAGAGGAAGATCTTCCGTCCGATGATTCACTCCCCAAGTGAGCCGCAATGGCCGGTGCGCGCGGATCCGATGCCGGGAACCTGGAACCTCTTCCGGGTCTCCCACACGGGTGCAGGGTTCCAATGCATTGGGCCGTCCTCGACTGCTTTCCCAGGCCACAAGCAGGGAGCTGGATGGGAAGTGGAGCTGCCGGGATTAGAATCGGCGTCCATATGGGATCCCTGGGCGTTCAAGGCGAGGACTTTTAGCCGCTGGGCCACGCCGCTGGGCCCTGCTCTTCTTTCTAACAAAGCTATTTATTGATTAGAGTGACAGAGATCTTCTGTGCGTTGGTTCACTCCCCATATGGCTTCAGCAGCTGGGGCTGGGCCAGGCCATAACCAGGGGTCCTGAACTCTGAGTCTCTCACCATAGGTAGCAGAGATTCAAGTACTTGGGACATTTTCCACTGCTTTATCAGGAGTGTTAGCAGGAAATTGGTTAAGAAGTTGAGCAGCTGGAACTTGAATCAGTGCTTATATGGGATGCCAGCGTTGCAGGTGGTGGTTTACCTCTACTTTGCCATAACACTAGCCCCATCACTGCCTTTCACAAAGCTGAAAAAAAAAATCTAAAGTGTACAAATGAATCGTAAATAGAGGAATCAAATACCTACCTCAGAATACACACAGGATGCCTGGGTGAGCAAACCTCATGGAAGAAGAGGCATGCCAAGTGGATATTAGGGAATTTGTAGGATTTTGAAATCAAATGTGAGTGGCTGGCAGGCATTGTAAATATCATAGATCTGAGAAAAACCCACATGTTGGGCATGTTTTGGGAGCTTTGTGGTGTCTAACTCACATAAGTCTTATCAGTGGAGCCTTTAGATCCAGCTGAGGACTGGGCTAAGCTAGGGCCTTACAGTGGCCAGTGTAACAATAATCCCACATGAAATAATTGGGGGCTAAGTAGCCAAATAAAGGTTTTTAAGAAGCAGAGCTGTATGATATCTCGTATTGCCAATAAAATCAGACTGCCCATCTCAGTGATTGTACACTTGCCATTGATTGCCTTGGGTACCCAAAATAAACATCTTTGTTGCCTCTTATTGAGCTCATGCCTGTTTGGGTCCACTAATGAGGCACCTCAGGGTAGCTTTCTCTACTCAAGCATCCTCCTGGGCCAGGTGAAGTCGCAGTGCTTTGTCCATTCCTTCAGATCTGTATCTCTGTCCACAGCGATTGGCATTCGTCTCCTGTGAACCCTTGCTGTGTGATGCTCTGTGCAGAATCACCAGCGCTTTTCATTCTTAGCAAGACCATGTGCGGGAGGAGAGGGGCCCAGAAATAATGTTAGCAAACATGTGTAGATCATGAAGGAAGCCTGACCTGTCAGCGGGTGGGGGTTGTGTCCACTGACCCTCCAGGGTCCAGCACTGGGCAAGGCTGATCATGTGACCATTCAGACTTGGCAGGCCCGTTTATTCTAGATGAGAGTTTTTTGTTACCAGCCAAGATGATGTGCTGACTGTTGTATCGCATTTGGTGTCTGTTAAGTCCATATATCAAGACTGAGAGGACCGTTAACTTGCCAAACCAAGGTGTCTCAATGTAGATCTTAGAAATTGCAGGGGAATGTGTTTGGATGTTACAGAGACTCGCTTTTCACCCTCTGTGGGCAGTAATGATGGAGTGTGCTGATGTGGAAACTGGATTCGAGTTAGGGAAATCTGGGTCCAAACCCTCACTTTCTACGCGTTTAACATGTCTGTCGCAGCCATGGTGATGGTATCAGGCCAGACTGTGTGTTTGGGGAGCACGTCTGTCCATGGAAGCTGGCTCGTAGTGGACTTCGACCTTTCCTTTTAGAGCAGGAGCCGACCACCACCTCCTTGCCTGACGCAAGGTGCTGCCCTGCAGGTCCTTTTCCTGGCTGAGAGAGAAAGCTGTGTCACGTGTCTTAGCACTCTCAGGGTTTTTCTTTGCCTCACTGTACTATGGCTTGGAATGCATACTTAGATACTTAGATTCTGATGTTGTAGAATTACGTATCTAGATTTGGTTGCTTCTTTATTGAAATTAATCTTGCACCGTATTTGTTCTGTCACATCATCGGACGAGTGCGTTAAGAAATGAGTTTCTTGTGTCCGTGGTTGTGCTTGCTGGGAGCTTTGTTTGCTCCACCCACTTTCTGTTAAACAGGTGAGTTTTAAATGGTTCATGGCAGGTGTCCCAGGTACTGACTGGGGCGCTTGGTAAACCAGGACTGACTGGCAGCCTCATTGCATCCTGTGCCTCCTCCCCTGGCTGCAGCCATCACTTCATCAAAGCAGTGGACACCCTGGGAGCACTGCCCCTCCCAGCTGCCTAGCGCAAGTGTCCTGCTCCTGCATTCAACGTGCAGAGACACTGATGAGTTTTTATCCTGGGACATCTGCTCTGTGAGAAATTGGGGACTTGGTGTTTGTGTGCTGTGTATGGGCGGAGATTCCGTCAGGCTGACGCCCCCTTTTCGCCTTGCAGGTGGAACGCCATGACATGAATACCTTAAGCCTGCCCCTGAACATCCGCCGCGGGGGTTCTGACACCAACCTCAACTTTGACGTCCCAGATGGCGTCCTGGACTTCCACAAGGTCAAACTCAGTGCAGACAGCCTGAAACAGAAGATCCTGAAGGTGACAGAGCAGATCAAAATCGAGCAGACCTCCCGCGATGGCAATGTCGCCGAGTACCTGAAGCTGGTCAGCAGTGCCGACAAGCAGCAGGCAGGCCGCATCAAGCAGGTCTTCGAGAAGAAGAACCAGAAGTCGGCGCACTCCATCGCGCAGCTGCAGAAGAAGCTGGAGCAGTACCACCGGAAGCTCCGCGAGCTCGAGCAGAATGGTGCGTCCAGGAGCTCCAAGGACACCTCCAAAGACAGCCTGAGGGACATCCAGCACACCCCGCAGGCCAAGTCGCGCACAGCCCCCCATGGCATGGAGAGCGCCAAGTCCGCCATGCCCGGGGTGTCCCTCACTCCCCCAGTGTTCGTCTTCAACAAGTCCCGAGAGTTCGCCAACTTGATCCGGAACAAGTTTGGCAGCGCCGACAACATCGCCCACCTGAAGAATTCGCTGGAGGAGTTCCGGCCCGAGGCGAGCGCCCGGGCCTATGGGGGCAGCGCGACCATCGTGAACAAGCCCAAGTACGGCAGCGATGACGAGTGCTCCAGTGGCACCTCGGGCTCGGCCGACAGCAATGGGAACCAGTCGTTTGGGGCCGGAGGAGCCGGGCCGCTGGACAGCCAGGGGAAGCTCACTGTGATCCTGGAGGAGCTGCGGGAGGTCAAGGAGACCCAGGCACAGCTGGCCGAGGACATCGAGGCCCTGAAGGTGCAGTTCAAGCGCGAGTATGGCTTCATCTCCCAGACCCTGCAGGAGGAGAGATACAGGTACGTCTGGCCCAGGGCTTCTGTTGGAATTCTTTACAGGCATGCTGCAGCCCGTGGGAGGCCATTCAGCCTACAAGCCCCATGCTGACCAGCTGTGGCTTTCAGATTCCGCTCAGAAGCAGGGAGGAATCGGTAGTTCCATCCATCCTGCTGAGACGGTGGAGTTTTACTGTTGGTGGCTGCTGGCTGACAAGCCAGAGAATGCCCTCCGTGCGTCTTTAACTTGTCTCTGAACATTGGTCTCTGTGGGCTGTGACTCACATGCCTGCTCAGAAGCCTTCTGCTATAGCCATGTCGCATTCACTCACGCATCTGTATTTGCTGTTCCTCCCAAAAGTTTGCAGAAAAAAAAAAGTAGAAAGTGAATCTGTGATCCATTGAGATAGATTGTACGGGTGTGCCAATCTTCAAGCTTTATACACTTTTGTTTTTGGCGTACTGTATTTTACCCTAAGTCAAGAACCCATCAGATTGAAATATATTTAAGAGTTAAATAATCTTAAAAGAAGATCTGGGGGGACTGACATTTATGTACTTATAACTTATCAGTAAGTGTATGTGCTCAGAGATAAGGTGCTATTTTTCCAATGAAAAGATCTCCTAGAAGCTTTTTAAGGTGGGATGTTACCCTTTAAGAATGTATGTAAAATTGTGAAATCTCATATTGCAGCCTTTAACTTTCAAGTTTAGTTTGCACATAGTTTTCTGATTGAGATATGATTTTAATTTCAACATGTGACTTTTCCAACAGTCACAGTTAATGGAGCAGTTTTCTAGACTTTCCACATGCACGTTCAGCTTTGGGATCTTTGTCACAGTGGAGCTGTCTTGAATAGCAATCTTTCCCAGCTCTGTTGACCTTAATCTCATCTGCATGCTTTGGGATACAGTACTTTTTGGGGTGTGTATTTTACCCCAAGCTACAGATGCCCACTTTTATGCATTTAGGACAGTTTTTATGCTTTTTCTTTATCCTATGGTTATGTTTATGATCTCTAAGATGTAGCCACTTACTATTTTAATTAAGAGGCCTTTGAAATAGCATTTTTATTTATTAGAGCATCAAAATTAGGCCTGAGAACAGTTACTAAATTTGCATTAAGTGTCAAAGCTCCTTTAAAAAAAAAAAGATTCTTTCAGGTGGCCTGAAAGCTGAGCATGTAAAGCTGGCCTTGATCAAAGCCACTCCAGCGAAGGCATCTTCCCCAAGGAGTGCGTCCTGCTCCAAGCAGTCCTTAACCAGGACTCACCGGCAGACAGATCCTCCTGTCTGAGGTGCGGCCACTAGGAGGATGGAAGGTCTGGAGCCTCCATTTCTCCTTTGCAAATACCGGCCCCCATAAGATTAAGCCCCAAGGTTGTATGCAGGGGGAGGGAGGAATTGGAGGCAGAGTAGAAGCTGAGACTAAACAGCATGGTTCTTTTAAGATTTATTTAGTTTTATTTGAGAGACAGTTACAGAAAGATGGAGAGATCTTGCATTTGCTGGTTCACTCCCTAAATGGCTGCAGTGTCGATCAGAAGCTAAGATCCAGGAGCTTCCACTGGATCTCCCATGTGGGTGCAGGGGTCCAAGGACTTGGACCGTCGTCCGCTGCTTTGCTGGCCATAAGCAGGGATGTGGAGCACCTGAGACACTAACTGGTATGCGTATGGGATGCAGATGGAGGATTAGCCTACTGTATCACCATGCCAGCCCCATCATGGTTCTTTTCTCTTGGGTTCCCTGCCTCCGGAGCTCTTCTTGCTCTGGGGGTTGGGAGAGTGAGGAGCCACTGCAGGTACCAGGGGCCTAGCCTTGGGCAGGATGCTGCATGGCTGGTTCTGGACCCAACCCATCTTGGGGTCAGACTTGTTACCAGTGTTGCACCAGAGTCAGTTGGATTTGTTGGAGCTCAGTGAGAGGCCAGAGGATTCAGACTGCAGAAGCCATGCCTTCCCCACACCCCTTTCCAGAGCTTGAATTCAGGGTTTTTCAAAAGTTAGACTTGTTCTGTCAAGAAAATGGTCTGCCCTGGGGCTGGGGCACCAACAGTAGGATCCTGAGTACATCAGTGTAGGACGTGCCATTAGACCCGTGAAATGTCCTGCTCAGGACCTGCTCCTGTGTCTTTGTCAGGTACGAGCGCCTGGAGGACCAGCTACACGACCTGACCGACTTGCACCAGCATGAGACAGCCAACCTGAAACAAGAACTGGCCAGCATCGAGGAAAAGGTGGCCTACCAGGCCTACGAGCGGTCACGTGACATCCAGGTACAGAGCCTCACGCCAGGGCTTCCCGGGCTGTGACTGGAGAGCAAGCCACAGACCTTCCCCAGTGTGCATCCAAGAGGCCTCGGGGCAGAGGGGCAGACTGCTCCTCCCTGTCCTTTCTTCAACCCCTCTGGCTCTTGTTACAGATACCATGGTCTCCATTACTGTACTCCTTGCTGCTTCAATCACTCACTAAGTCTCTGTGGTCTACCCCAAACCCATCACCTCTAAAATACTTTGTGAGAATTTAAAATACAGGATACACTTGACCCTGAAGAAGCTGGCTGCTGAGGTAGGACTAGCTCGGCATGAAGCGTGAGCAAGACCGAAGTCTGTGTGCAGACTCCACAGCTCAGCCCACTCTGGGTCAGCGGAACAGTGAGTCGGCCAGGGCTAGTGGAGCAGGCTCCAGTTAGCAGTCACAGCTTGCCAGCCGTAATGCCCTGAGCCAGCCTTATGTGTCCCTGCAAAATCCGTAGCTTCCCTCTTTGTAAGAGCTGCAGTCCTTGGAGAGTTTCCTGTGTGCCTAACATTTGTAAGTACTTATTTCTTGTTTTTCTCATTTACTCTGCAACAACACCTTTAGGGTTCCTGTTATTATCCTCAGTTCCGAGATGTTGAGACTGAGGTTCAAGGGCCTTATCAAGGCCTCAGAGACCACCTCCTATAAACAATGCACATAAGCATGCTGGAAGAAGGCAGAACTGGGAGGGCCAGGGTGGCACCAAGTGGATGGAAGGAAGGGCTCATTGGATGAGTTTAAACAAAGGCACCTTACAGAACTGGAACTGGGGCTGCTGGGAAGTAACTGGGGCTGCTGGACTCTTGGGGGATTTTCTTTGTAGATAGTGATGATTTGGTTCCAGTTCTGAGAAGGAGGTCAGTAGTTCAAAGGCCACTCATGGCAAGCAAAGAAACTGAAATATATAGTAGAGCTTTTAAAAAGGTTTATTTATTTGAAAGGCAGGTTTGTAGACGGAAAAGGAAAGCCAGAGATCTTCCCATCTGCTGGTTCACTCCATGAATGGGCAGAACCATGGGAGCTGAGCCAGTCTGAAGCCGGGACCCAGAAGTTTCTTCCAAGTCTCCCATGTCCATGTAGGGGACCTGAGGCACTTGGGCCATGATCTTTCTCGGGTGCATTGGCAGGAAGCTGGATCAGAAGTGGAGCAGCTGGGACTAGAACTAGCACCCATATGCAATGCTGGCACTACAGGCAGTAGCTTTACTGGCCAACAATGATGACATTCTGTTAGGGCTAAATGTTGGCATAGTGGTTAGGCTGCTGCCTGGGGGCATGCCCTCTGAGTGCTGGGGTCCCAGTCCCAGCTCTTCCTCCTGCTGATGAACATCCTGGGAGACACTAGTGTAGTTCAGGCACTTGAGTCCCTGCTACCTGTATGGGAGACCTCATGTGAATTCTGGACTTCTGCCAGCTTTGGCTGGCCTAACTCTGGCCATAGTGGGCATTTGAGGAGTCAACCAGCAGATGTTAAAGATCTGTCTCTGTGCCTTTCAAATTAAAAAAAAAAAAAGTTTGGACTTCTTACATAGTATATGGGCTGCAGCTGCAGCTAACTGCTTGTTTTATCCTGCTCTGTGTCATGGACTGAGCCTCTGCTGGTCACCAATGTCTGCTTGGACAGTTCTGAGAACCAACGCGTCAGCGCTGAGGGGAAATGTGGATCCCAAAGAGAGCAGCATGGGGGCTGCAGGAGAGACCTGGAACTCTGCTCCAGGTTCCTGGCCACAGCCTTGTTTCATACTTGTAGTTAGAGTGCTCAGTCCAGCCTGGGACCAGATGCAGCGTATGTCTTAGGTCGTTCAGTTTGAGAGTTGGCCTGGGAAGTCCCACTGGTTGGAGTCTAAATGGCCTCTGTGCTTATGGAAGGCCTAGTTTGGATACTTGTATTCTTCCTTTTTGCTAAGGAGCATGGTGTAGGGTTGAAGAGGTCAGATGAAGAGAAGGACTTCACAAAGGGAACTTGGAAGTGCACGAGAGTGCATGTCAGCCTTCTCTGCTTACATCTATCAAGTTGCAAAGAGAACATTGGTGGGAATAGTGAAGGAGTCTGTCCAGCTGTCCAGTCTTGATGATCAGAGCTTTGGCTCTGCCTCTTCTCTCTGTGGCACATAATAATAAACAGTTAAAAAAAAAAAAAGAAAAACCACTGCTGGTGTGTTGTCTTTATTTAACTATTGAGTCTGCACTTCCTGGGGCTTTCAGCAGTTGGGCCTGATCCACTTCCTCTCTGTCACCCATTCTTGGTTCTTATAGACAAGGATGTAGCAAAGGATGGGTGAGGGCTAATGGGGAGGCCTGGAGGCAAGGGTTTAGTTATTTCAGGCAGCTGGTTTTTTTTAAGATTTATTTATTTTTACTGGAAAGTCAGATTAACAGAGAGAAGGAGAAACAGAAAGATCTTCCTTCCGTTCACTGGCTCACTGAGCTGATCCAGAGACTGGAATCAGGAACTTCCTCTGGATCTTCCATGTGGGCACAGGATCCCAAGGCTTTGGGCCATCCTTAACTGCTTTCCCAGGCCACAAGCAGGCAGCTGAAATATGAACCAGCATCCATATTGGATCCCGGCACATGCAAAGCAAGGACTTTAGCCACTAGGCTACCACACCAGACCTGAATTTCTTTTGTTATTTATGCCTTTTCATTTCATTTGAAAGACAGAGGTGTTCTACCTTCTGACTGACTCCATAAATGCCTACAGTGTTCAGGGCTTGGCCAGGAATTCATTCTAGATCTCATGGGAATGACAGGGACTCATACTTCATCCGTCACCTCCCAGGGCACACGTTAGCAGGAAGTTGGAGGCAGAGCTGGGGCACCAACCCACACGCTCCAATATGGGATGCAGGATTCGTAATCACTGTACCAAATGCCCAACCCAGCAATGGAGTGTCTTTGTTGTTGTTGTTGTTGTTGTTGTTTTAGTTAACTCTGAATTTTCCTAATGAAGTGTTTCCAGGTAGTTGAGCATAGAGTACTGAGTACTGGATCTAATAAATACTGAGAAATTGTGAGGCTAAATATTCCTGGTTTCTGTTACTGAAATTCTTTATAGTTCTCGGCTCGATTTCCTTAATTTTGTTGTTGTTGTTGTTGTTGTTGTTAAAAATTGACAGCATTTCCAAAGTAACCAGTACATGCATACATGTGATTCAGCCACCCAGTCATATATTGGTGAGTTGGCTTAAAACCTAAACTTTGGGTATCATTCTGTCACCCCTTCCATGCCATACCTGAAATGGGAGAACCTTGCAGCCTGAATAGCAGAAAAGGCCTGGTTCCTGGTTGTGTGCCTGTGACTGTGAAACGCCAGTGCTGCTGAGGGTGTAGAGAGCTGAGCAAGTCCTAGCCTTTTGTTGCAAGTGTGGTGGAATGAAAGTTACTATAGTAACGAGGAGCCCTGTGCTTTGGCCGGTGGAGCACATCAGTATAGGAGCCATTATAAAAAGCCATGACTGTGTCTTTATGGAGCAAGCACATCCTGGCAGATGAGTTAGACCACAGGCTGGTGACCCCAGAGGGCGCACTGTGCTGCCTCTTCATTAGGTTGCTTTCTTCCCAGAGGCTCGGGCACTCTTCCCTCTGAGGTGTCACATTTCATCACTGGCACCTGATGACTTTATCTCCAGCTGCTGTGTGACACCTCTGCATTCGCGGCCCTGGTTCTGTGCTGGAGAGAGAGGGAGACGGAGGCTGGAATAGACAGGTTCAGCAACGCTGGCCTAGAGTCTGTCCTTGGGCAACTCCTGCCTCTCTCGTTTGAGAGAGAAATCCATGATCTGAGGGTTCAGGGAAGGCATCCCTGGGGACCTGACACCTCCAAGGTGAGCCCAGAAGATGAATGGTGATCCAGGGGTAGAAAGAGCAAGGAGGGTACCGTGTATGCCTAGAGAGGATGCAGGCTGGTGTCAGAACCGGGAAAAGGCCGTCTCGTAGCATTGGAGAACCAGATGTGTGCCGACGTTCACATAGATAGCTGCAGGCTGGACATCCTGGTGACCTGGGTGGGGGTGGAGCCTGGGAGGAGAGAACATCAGTGTGGTGGGGGCAGGGTCTGGGGATGGGCTGAAGGAGCTCAGTGGCTAAGGATGGTGCCTCTAGGCATGAAGACCTGTGCTGTTTGGGGGGAAAAGAAAGTCTGGGTGGGGAGCAAGGAAAACAGGGCTGGCTGGAGGTGCCCACACATGTGACCCCCCCAAATGCAAGTTGCACCTGTTGTCTTGGGGTTGCCTAGAAGGCTCTGATACGGCTCCCTGGAAGGCAAGTGGGTCCGTGAATCTGTCTCACGGAAGGTTGGCAGGGCTAGAGGTGTGCTTAGAGTCTTCCATGCTTGCCAATTGTAGGCTCAGACCACATGAGAGGCACAGAGATGCTCAGTTTGTCCTCAGTGCCCAGAGAGCAGCCACACCTGGAGTTCTGTTCGATCCTGTGTGCTGTTCCCCACCAGGCTCGCAGCAGCGCAAATGAGGACTGGCTGGGCACATAGTAGACACTAGGGCCTAAAAGAGAGTAGACAGCTGTCCCATGACAGCACTCTAGCCCTTCTCCTCCATGTCCCTGATGGTCAATCTTTTGTGTCACTTCACTCCAGATGTAGGTGAGGTCACAATGTGTGGCGTGTACAGCACATCACGGCTGCATGTGCTTGCTTGCCTCTTTACACTATTGTCCGGAAACAATAGGCCAGGTGGAGCCTGAGGATTCTGGATCAGCGAGCCGGGAGCTTCTG
Organism: Ochotona princeps; assembly: GCF_030435755.1. Classification (NCBI taxonomy): domain Eukaryota; kingdom Metazoa; phylum Chordata; class Mammalia; order Lagomorpha; family Ochotonidae; genus Ochotona; species Ochotona princeps. The sequence goes on along the minus strand of NC_080846.1, from coordinate 44,272,738 downwards.
TCCCAGCAGCGTTTGATGCTCGCTCTCCCTCTCCCCCACAGGAAGCCCTGGAGTCGTGCCAGACGCGCATCTCGAAGCTGGAGCTCCACCAGCAGGAGCAGCAGACGCTGCAGACAGATGCCGTGAACGCCAGGGTCCTGCTGGGGAAGTGCATCAGCGTGCTCCTGGCCTTCATGACTGTCATCCTGGTGTGCGTCTCCACCATGGCCAAGTTTGTGTCGCCCATGATGAAGAGCCGCCTCCATATCCTTGGCACCTTCTTCGCGGTGACGCTGCTGGCCGTGTTTTGTAAAAACTGGGACCACATCCTGTGTGCCATAGAGAGGATAATAATACCGAGATGAGGTGCTGCTTCCCGCCGTCAAGTTCTTGCAAGTTTTCGTTTTTTAAAAAAAACTGTGTGTAACTACCAAATTTTAACGTGTACGGCGATGCCATCTGGAGGTGCCAAGAAGGAACAGGGCTGTTGGGTGTAAATAGCTCTGGCCCCCCGAACTCGGTTGAAGCTACCCACGCAGTCCTGCGCTTGGCTCCCCCTGAGTCTGACTCCGAGCGCTCCCCACCCTCCTCACTGCCTTAATCAGACCAGGCTTCCTGCCTGCCTGAGCAGTCCAGCACTGTGTGTGTGTGTGTGTGTGTGTGTGAAGTTCCTATCGAAGTTTAGCTTCGCTCTTGCCAGTTCCTGTTCTCCTTGAGTTGTGGAAGCAGCCAGGATCTGACACAAGTGGGGCAGTGAAGAAGCACAGGCGTGGGTAGCAGTGGGGGTGCTGTTAATGATGTGACCTGTAGCAGTATCAGAAATCTATGTGTCATCCATGCCACTTGTCCCTGTTGGTCGTATTATGCCCCAACTGTGTCCACAGCAGTCAGTTGTGTGTGATCTCCCAAACTGTACACCTTGCACCTGTTTATCCACCAAGTGCTGAGATGCAAGATTGGTGCAAGGGGCTTCTCAGGATGCCATACCCCTGATTCTACCTACCTGCCCATGTCTGTGAATGATTGAACAGCTTCTCAGGAAATGAAAACAAACCATGCTCGTATTAGAAGGTTGTCTTCCTTGCAGAAGAACATCAGATGGTGGTTTACAAAGGCCAGTGCACAGAGGAATGGAATGTTTGCTCAGATCAGACGGTGGGGAGAGACGGAGGAGCAGCCCACCGCAGTGGTGATTGAGAGGATCCCCTGAGAGATGTAAAGGGCCAGCAAGAGTAGTACAGGTCGAATCTGGCATTTGAGCTGAGGTGACCCTCTGTTTCCAAGACCACTGAGGGTTAGCGTTCATTCGGGACTTAATGTCTTTGTCCCTGTTTGGGGAGGGGGCTGCCACTGTATACGTTAGCCCAGGGGATAGTGTTTTTAAAGTTTCGTGTTCGAAGCACGTGGGAGATTTTACTGTGCAGCAGCGTCTCCGTCACCACCCCTGCCTTTGGCTGATGGGATTAGCACACGTGGTCACGTGTGCATCTTCTGCAAAACAGCAAGCTTCTCCGAGTCAAAAACACTGCAGTGCTTTGCTCTCAGCTGCTGTTTGGGACATCCCTTGGAGAAGCCTGTGACTGGGCAGGCCGTGTGTGGAACCATGGGGCATTCAGTACAGCCCACTGTGCTGCATGAGTGAGTCTCAAACCATGTCAGGTTTCTGTTTTCTAAGTGTACAGTTTACCTGTGGCCCAGTCGTCACCTCTAACTCTGGACTCAAGTGATAAGTGTCCTTTTGAGCCATCTTTGGTCACAAGTATTTCAACTTCGGGAAGAGGGAGTTAACTAGTTCCACCTCTTGTCAACAGGGCCACGTCTCCTGTCATTGTCAGACTTGAGGTCAGGCCCGAGGTCTCAACTGGGCTGTGTATTCACTGTGAACTAGCAATCCAGGGGACAGATGCAGGCTGCAGGTGGAGAACAGATTGGAGAGAGAGTGACATAGTTCCTTTTGCTTTTACTTTTCGTTACCAGCATTCCCCTTTGGCTTGTAGCCCTCAGACACAGGTAGACAGAGAGCTGAACATAACTCATGTCCTTGAGCCAAAGTGGGCCCTGGCTGGGCTTCTTCATATTTGTGGATCTTTCAGAGAGATGTGTTGAACAATCCAGGGTTAAGGAAAACTGGACCTCTTTATGTCACTGTGTACTGCTCCATCACCCAGCCCAGCAAGGTTGCCTTGACTGATGCACCTCAGACCCACCCATCCTCTGCTTTTGCCTCAGTGAGGGAGGTAGGGATGCCGGTGAAAAGCAGCAAACTCCACCCCATGCATCGGAGTTGGCAGGACCTGCTGGAAACTGGCTCAATTTTGAGATAGCATAGGCTCTGACTGGCCCTGCCTCATCGGAAGCCCTCTTAAAGAAATCACATTTTTTGTTAACTTATTGTTTTCACTTGGACATGCAAGGGTTATGCACAGTGTATTTATTTTAGAATTTTGTGAAAGTTCATGGAGTTTTTTACTTTTTAATAAGATTATAGAATGCAAGGAGACTTTTATCCTCTGCAGTTTTCCTTTTAATAAACCCCCTACCACTTGTTCTCTTTAATGCATACAGAGATAAATTTTTATAAATTAAAAATTATAATGGAACTATAACAACATTCTGGGATTGGAAATATAATTATACTTGTCAAGGAATTCATTGTCTGCACTTTTTGATTGTGATAAGCATTTGTGCATGCCTGGCGTGAAAAACAGGGTGTTGGACAGCTGAGCACCTGGTCACTAAGTGAGTGTCCCTGAGCTCAAGTTCCAGCTGTGTTTTATCTCCAGCAATGAGGATTTGTTGAGGACAGAGCAGATACTTAACAGCACTCTCCTCTGTGTTTTTGGTTGGTTAATTTAGCTCACAGTTTGAGTGCCAACAACAGAATCCTTCACTCCCCAAATGATAGCGACTCGAAGTACTCCGTCTCGGAGCAGAGGATGAGTCCCCAGTCCCAGCGGGCAAGGGGATGGTCTGCCTCCATGACGCCTGACCCAGCCATGCCCCTGCTGCCCTCCCTGCCAGTGAGCACTTGTGTGGCTCTGCACTTTCTCCCACTTAATCACTCCTTGCCAGCAGTGCCCCACTCTGTACAAGGGAACTTAAGGAAATTAGTGAGAAAATGGAATAAGAGAATAAGGTTATTTGGGTGCATAATTTTGTTGAAATTCAGGCATTATTTAATCACACATATTTTTCTTGAACTTCTTGAAGAACTGGGGGATATGGATTGCCCTGCCATTTCTTGAGCAAATCAGGCTTAATTATGGGCTCAATTGTTGCAAGATTGAACCCAGCTTCCCTCAGGCAAGTCATTACTTTTGTCCTTTTGGGTTGGGTTTTAAATACCAAATGATTTTTTTTCATTGGAAGGGAACATTTTTCTTTCGAATTCAGATGTAATTGTGCTGATATGAAAAAGAGGTTCAATTTGCTTATTAATATGGCCATGTGTGTGATTAAACGACCTGTGTTGCATGTTTCTATACCCAAGAGGAGTGGGTTGGTGACAGGGAGAAGTGGAATTGTCTAATATTCAGGGCTTGCCTAGAGACAGGTATTCACTGAAGGGTCTCACATTTACCAAGGATGGAGTGAGTCTGCAAAGATGCAAGTTTGGTGTGTTTGTATAAAAAGGAGGTAAGACGCTAAAGAAGAAAAACTACAGTGAACAGGAGCTTGGTAACCCTTAAGACACAAAACAGAACTAACCTGTAATTTTTCTGAAGTCAGTACAATTCTGTGTTGAAACGAAGCTGCAAAGTAATGCACCTTGATTGCTTTAGGAATGATTTATGTCTTGCAATTTTAATTTATTTAAAGCATGTCTGTTCTGTTTGTACTGTGAGGAGTGTTTCAACAAACATGCACTGTGCTTTTAAAATGTGCTTAGGCAGTAGTGAGCAGCTCTGATCATAGAAACTGGAAATGTTTATCGTAAGGCCTGTAGCAGAACGTTCGTGTTGTGGGGTGTCACGTCGTCTCATGTCAGCCTAAAATCACCATTTCTCTGTACAGTGTCACCCCGCAATGATGTCGTCAATGAATTCAAAGCAGGTGCCGTTATTTTTCTAAATAAACACGATGTTAGCTTTGGTGTTAAATGAAATGTTCAGTTTCTTGAAGTTTTCATGTTGATCAGAGAATGTTTCAGTGACAGGTGTGTGTGTGTGTAAGGGAGAGATCAGCTTTGTAATAGGCTTGTTAGAGTCTCAGATTCACAGCAAAATTGAGCAAAAGGTGCCAAGATTCTCCACTCTTTGCTCCCACGTATACATAGCCTACAACCTTCCCCCATATGAACACCCCCACCGAAGTGGTAATGAATCCAGTGGTAAGCCACCCAGAATCCAGCAGGACTTGCGCTTGCTTGTGAACCTCCTGTGACGTTGGACCAGCGTGTCATGATCATGATGTGTATCCAGTTACAAGTGTAGTTGTTCACTGCTTCCAAGACCCTTTGTGTTCATATTGTCTTCCTTTCCTCTTGCCTTGGATCGGTTTGTAAACTCATTTCAACTCTGTTGTCTTGTAGAATGTAGGCCAGGTGTTGGGTCCATTTCTTGAGCCCTGCAGCAGGGAGAAGAGAAGGGTGTTTATAGTCAGTGATTGGGATTCCCTTGTGTTGTGATGGTGACAAAGCAGAGCCCCAAGCCAAAATGTGGACGACATGGACAGCAGGCAAGGCCATCTCGGGTGGGTGTGGGACCAGGCAATGAGAGAGTATGCAAACCCCGCTGAGCTGAGCAGTCTATTTGGTGAGGTCTCTTGTTGGTATGATGCCTTGGTGTTTAGTTTCGTAGCATATGGACCCATCTGAACCAGTCTGTAGAAGTGATTGATTGAAGCTTACACGCAGGAGCTTTTCCAACATCATGGCCAGTAAAGGAGGCATTCAGGACTCTGCTGTCCACCATGCTGCCCTCTGCTTTCCGTCTACCCCATGTCCTGAGCAGTTCTCTCCGTTGCTGGTGTAGTACCCACCCTACAAAATGCGTGTTATAGGTCACACCTATTATTTATCTCATGTCTGAAGGTATCAGCATAGAAAATAAAGTGATTGGATCAAAGATGTGTATTCACATCTTTCCAGTATATTCCCAACTGTTGCTTTGCTGAAAATTCTGTCTCTCTGAGGGGGAAAAAAGAAGCAGAAAAACATTTTATTAGTTAGATTTAAGAATGGAAGATACTGCTATATAATAAATGGACTTCTTGTATAAAAGGGAAAAATTATCCTGGCCCTTTGAGAAGGTTCAGAGTCGCAGCTTGGCAAAGTTAAAGTAGAAGAGTATTTCCTAATACTTTAATCTGCAATGAGATTTCAGGTTCTCTGCAGCCCCACCTCCAGAATTCTTGTCCAATAGATATGACCAACGGATGGAGAAAAGACCAGGGAAGTACTAAATGGTGCCCTTCTGGGCATTTGTAGCTGTGGACATCTTTGTGCTAAATACCGCGTTTAACAGATGACTGAGGTTCAACACGGTTAAGTAACCAGAGTATCATGCAGTGGCGAACAGTGGAACTACTGATGCAGCTCCAAGCATATTGAGCCATTGGCTTCTGGTCGCTCCATAGCGTCAGGCCCTAACCAGCGTCAGGCAGGCAACTTCCTGGGGCCCTAGAAAGCATCCATTTTGTCCCAGGGCCAGAACTGTCAGCATTGTGGTTGCAGATGAAACATGTGCCCCTTGGTGCTGCTGGCCATCCTCGGTGAGGCCTCAAGTCAGGATCTGCCATCGTAAGAGCGTGAGATGAGATCTGTGATTGACAGGAATAGAAAGCTATTAATTAAACTGTATGTGCTCCCTGGCTTCCCACGACTCTCACTTGGGCTGTGTAATTTGTTGGCAGTTGGCTTGACTGAGTAATTCTCAGCATTTTTTTTTTCCTTTTGCTGAGCTCTGAGATGCTGGAGTCCCTGGTGGCTTCTGCTCCGTGCTTCGTAACATCTGCCGCCATCTGCGGTGGCTACCTCTGCAGTCTCTCTCCTTGCTAGCCTGCCAGCAGCCCTCCCTTCCAGGCCTTGCTCTTGACTAAAGCGGTTCACAGGAACAAGCATCCACCGTGTTAACAGCTGTTTCATCGGCGCTTACTCTGCTCTGGCCTAGCCAGTGGGAATTGGACTTTTTTTTTTCCTGTCCTGTTTACAAGTAAGCAGCTAAGTAGTAGAAAGAGCAAAGCTTTGCGTCGGCCTGTGCTGGCCTTTAGAAACTTTTCATTAAAGAAAGGAATGTCTGGGTCCTTATCTGATGCTCGGGCTGTCCACATCACGCGCAGTGATGCTAAGGCAACCTTCTGCAGGAGGTTTCCTCTCCTTCGTGATTTTCATTTTCTCATCAGACTTCTCCTTTGGCTTGAAACCCAGGCAACAGGTAGAATGTATGCACCTGCTACACAGTCCTGAAGCAACTGGGGACTCAAATGTGGGCCTGGATCTGCTGCATGGTGGGTAGCGTGGGTGGCCTTCCGCAAGCATCATGGTCAGAATTATTGCCAGATCACTTTGACTATGCAAACAGCCACCCAATGGTCACTGCAGAGCCTGTGCAGAGAGGGAGCAGAGGAGGCCCGTTCAGTCCTTCAGCAGCTCATGAGCTTCTGGGCAAAAGCCAGAAGGATCACATAGGCTGGTGGCCAGCTCTCATGAGCTGGAAGAGTAAGCCATGCATGTCCCTGGTCCTGCTGGAGACAGGGGTCCTGCCTGCACTGTTGCAGTGAGGCATCAGATACCTGGTTCACATTGCCAGTTCATGGCCTCCAGAATAGCCACTCTGCCCTGTGCTCCAAGCCAACCTGGAGCTGTTTATTCCCCTTCCTGTGCCTGGACCTATCCTGCTGGGGCCAAGCTGGGCTCCCCAGCTGGTCAACTCCTGCAGCTGCATGCATTTGAATGCAAGTCACTACATTGGCTTTGTCTGGAATGCTATCACCATTGGGGTTGAGTTGGCTTGGGTTAGTTTCCTAGAGTGTTGAACTTATAAACTGGGAGAGTAGGCTCTGTACCTCAGCATGGCCTGTGGAGAGCCCAGTTTGAAACTGAGGCTTTCTCCGGCCACGAAAAATGTTTAAGTTTTCATTAATCCCCTTTTCCAAAACTGTTGACTGCCTAGGGCCTCTAAGGTTCCGTGGGAGAAAATGCTTAGAGCAGGTCCTTCGATCAGGGACTGTTCTAGGTCCCTGGGGCTGAGATAGGCCAAAGCTGGTAGCTAGGGTCTCCCTTGTGGATGACCTGTCTCAGAGTATAGAGCAGTATTCTTGTCTTCATGGGGATTCATTCTGGTGGGAGAAAATGAAGGATGCTTTAAAATGTTCATGGAACAGAATTAAAATAATTCATTTGGCTACAAACAATTTTTGAAATCCATATATATAAGGTGTCTTCATTGAAAAATAAATATCATAAAAAAAGCTACTCATGGGGCTGGCATTGTGCCCCGGTGGGTTAAGTCACCACCTGCAGCACCAGCATTTTATATGCTGGTTCGAATTTCAGTTGGTCCACTTGAAACTCAACTCCCTGCTAATGCAGCTGAAAAGCAAAAGACGATGGTACTAATCCTTGATTCCATGAATCCACCTAGGAGACCCAGATGAGGCTCCTGGCTTCAGCCTGGCTGTTGCAGCCATCTGGGGGGTAAACCAGTGGATGACAGATATCTCGCTATCTCTCCCTGTCTGTTTCTCAAATAAATGAATAAACCTTAAAAACCTGGATAGGGCCCAGCGGCGTGGCCTAGCGGCTAAAGTACTCGCCTTGAAAGCCCCGGGATCCCATATGGGCGCCGGTTCTAATCCCGGCAGCTCCACTTCCCATCCAGCTCCCTGCTTGTGGCCTGGGAAAGCAGTCGAGGACGGCCCAATGCATTGGGACACTGCACCCGCGTGGGAGATCCGGAAGAGGTTCTAGGTTCCCGGCATCGGATCGGCGCGCATCAGCCCGTTGCGGCTCACTTGGGGAGTGAATCATCGGACGGAAGATCTTCCTCTCTGTCTCTCCTCCTCTGTGTATATCTGGCTGTAATAAAATGAATAAATCTAAAAAAAAAAAAAAAAAACCTGGATAAATACAAAGAAATACATAAAAATCCAAAAGCTATGTATGTCAAACTTTTTCTAGCAAAGTAAATTTATCTTTAAATTGTGAAACAGGAAGGCAGACAGAAAATGTTGCTATCCACTGGGCCATTCCTTAGATGCACCCAAAAGTCAGCTTTAGGCCCAAGCCAACGCTAGGAGCTGGAAACCCCATCCAGCTTACCCATGCAGGTGCGGGGACCTAGTTGCTTGAGCCACCCCTGCTTCCTCCCAAGGTCTAGACATTGGCAGGAAACCAGTGTCAAGAACCAGAGCTGGGAATTGAACCCAAACACTTGGATCTGAGATGTGGGCATTTTAACTGCTGGACCAAGTGCACACTCCCTAAGTTTATTTCTGTATTTCCTTGAAGTTTTTGAAAGCATCGTTATGCAGTATAGTATTTGGAGATGGTAAATCCCTTGCTGTGAGCATATTTACTTAAAATTGGCCTTGGTAGTCAGAGGAAATGAACTCTGTATATTTGTGGATGTGTGTGTGTGTGAGGCTCCGCTTCACAGCCAGGCATGTGGGCGTGGCTGAACAGAACCCTCCAAAGTGTCAAGGTTTCTAGGTCAGATCCGAAGCCAGGGAGCCGGGGAGCTGCATTGTGGCTCTGGGAAGGGCACCCACCAAGTGCCTGGTGTTCCTGTTCATTTGGCCTCTGAATGAGTAACATGCAAATGAGCACCTGGCTCTGAGTCAGTAGTGCATGGCCTCTCTCTGTGGGATGCAGGGTACTGAATCCATGGGCACACACAGCCTCTGGACCTCCCCGCCACCTGCAGCCTTCGAGCTGCCCCCATGCTGCCCTGACCCCTGGCTGTGATCTGCCCTGTGCTGCCCTGCCCAATCCCAACCCTGAGGCAGGCCAGCTGCTCACTGCACCTGCCCTGGCCATTGTGGCCAGCTGATGCAAACAGCTTTGCTCAGAGGTGTGGAGCCTTCCCACACTGTTGGCAGAGACACATGTGGTGTCTTGGGCCAGCCTGCAAATTCCTTCCCCTTCAGGCCCCTCTGAGAGGCCAGCTCTGTGAAAGCCTAAGGTTCTTTGATTCTCTCATGATACCCTCATCCTGTGCCTGACAAATCTCCTCCTGTAAATCTCCCATAGCAATTCCTTGTGGCCAAAGCCATAGTTCACTCTCTGGGTTCTGTCCCAGGACCTCAAGAATACAGGTAGATAGCTTCAAAGACACGCTAAGCAGGATAGACCTTGTGGTATAACGAGTAAAGATGCCACCTCTAGTGCCAGTTCCAGACCTGGCTTCTCCACTTCTGATGCAGCTCCTTGCTAATGAGCCTGGGAAAGCAGCAGAAGATGGCCTAACTGCTTGTGTTGCTGCAACCATGCGGCAGACCAATAGAAGCTTATGGTACCTGGCTTTGGGCTGGCCCAGCCCCAGCCATTGTAGCCATCTAGAGAGTGAATCAGTGGATGCAAGATCTCTGTTTCTCTCTCTCTGTCTCTCTATCTCTCTTTCCTTCTCTTCCTGTCTAACTTTGCCTTTTAAATAAATAAATAAATCTTTAAAAGGAGAAAAGCGAAGAAACCGTTCACTGTGAGGATGCGATCCCCAGGGCGCTCTTCCTCACCTGTTAGATGGGAGCACTTGGCAGTGGGCCAAGCCTGCCAGGTCTCTTTCTTAATCAAAACCATTGGTATTGGGTAGTGTTTCAGAATGTGACCTGAGGCCTTCCTCTAGAAACTGTTCCCTGTGTCCCAGATGAAGCTGCCCAACTAGAAGCCACCTGCAGCATGTCTGAACTTCCGTTTTCTGTGCTGACCTTTCACTGCCCTCTGTCCTCACCCCGTTAGGAGAAGGAACTCTGGGGCTTCTAAAGCTGCTGTCCAAGGCCGGCCCTAACTGAAGGCACTACTCACCCCACAGCCCAGCCCACACTGGCCTTAGGCACTATTCCGTTTTTATTTTTTTCATTTTGATTTCTTTCTAAAACGATGCTTACCTTTATATTTAAAAAAAATTTTGTTTATGCGAAGGCAGTGACACAGAGAGGGAGAGACAGCGAAGGAGGTCTTCATTCCTCTGGTTCCTTCTGCAAATGGCCCCCAGAGTTGTGGCTGGGCCAGACCAAAGCCAGGAAGCCCAGATCGCCTCCACAGCCTCCCCATCCACCCCGCAGGCCTCCTCCCCTTGTCTGAGCTCTGCACCCCATTCTATGTCCCAACCTTTATCTCCTTGGGTTTCTGTCTTGCTCTGCCCCATTCCACCACCATTGACTTCAGAACAGAACTGTTTGGGGATGGAAAGAAAGGGAGCAGGGAAGGTTCCAGAAGTTGCATTGACAGTCCTGTTCTGATTGCATTTTAATGTATAAAATGACCACGAGACATCTGGGGAAATACAGAGGAACTGAAAAAAAAAAAAAGATGAAAAATCTTCAGAAAAAAGCAGATCACGCCACTCCCTCCCCAAAAGTCAGATTTCAGAAATGGGAAGTTCTCCCACATGATTTGTTTCACAAGTTGGAAAAGGAGTATGTTCGTATTGTGGTTGAAAAATTCAGACATAAAGCTCCCCCCTCACCCAAGACCCCTGGAGGCCCTCCTCCTGAGCAGCTGCTGAGACATTGCAGAATCTTCCAGCTGTTTTCTGTCATGTTACATAGGCAGGTTCTGATTCTCATCCAGATTGGACTTACTCCTTTCTGATGTCATTCCCACGAGTGCTTTTATCCTCGGTGTATTATATATAGCTATGTATATCTAGAGAGAGTTTATACACACACTTATGTATACACATTTAGCTACTTGAACAAAATACGGGCCATCTTCTATATTCCTATCTTGTAATTCTTTGGAAATATGATGTTAAGCATCTGCATATGCACGTTCCATTTGTTTAACCTCCCATTGTTTGGTACCTGCCATTTTTACCAGTAAGACAGGACCACCTTTGCCTTTACTGTGGCAGGGAACTCATGAAGCCAGTTCAGCGTGGTTGAAGTGCGTGAAGCGCATTCCACAGCCCGTGATGGAATATTGAGCTGAGCCTCATTAAAACAATAGAGGGTGAATGAATTTCCTCCTTCAGAAGATGGATGTCTAAAGCAAAGCTATGAGCAAGATCCCAGAATACGGAGATAAAATTCCAAAGCCAAATCACCAGGGCAGAGCTGCTTTTTTCTTTTTACATTTTATTATTATTATTATTATCATTTTATGATACAGTTCCGTAGGCTTCTGGCATTTCCCTTATCCCCTCCCCAAATTCCTCCCCCCCAACCTAGTTCCTCTATATCATTACTAAAATATAGTTCTTCATACACAGTCATATGTCCATCATTGTGGGCATGGACAATGGCAGAGAGTCCAGCATCCTATTGTCAAGATATAATGAACAGTTTCATTGTAAGTCCATCTTTGTCTGGAAGTAGAAATGCATACTACATTGTATCCTCACTTCTGGATGTTAGTCTCCATTTCACAGCTACTGTACATCCTCTTAAATGAAAAGTCATAATACAAAATCAATAGAAAGAAAAATAGAAATTTACAATACCATGAAGTTAAATAACATGCTACTAGATATGACAGTCTCCATTACACAGCTACTATACATCTGTTTAAATAAAAAGCCACAAAGCAAAATCAACATCAGGGAGAAAACAGAAATTAACAACACAATGAAGGTAAATAACATGACACTAAATGACTGACGTGTAGCTGAAGAAATGAAAATCAAGAACCTTCTTGCAGAAAATGATGCTGCTGTATGATCTACGAGTCATTGAATGATTTAATCAGAAGAAAGTGTTTTGAAGAGATGAAACTCACAGAAAGCAACAAAACCCATGCGATAGAGTTTCTGCTGATTTTTGTTGGTGAAGTGTGTCTCTTCTAGACAATAAATAGATGAGTTTTGTTTTTTAATCCAGTCTATTAATCTATGACGTTTGATTGAGCTTAAGCCATTTACATTCAGAGTTTAATATGTATGGATGGTATTTTGGTCCTGTCGTTTTAGGAATGGGTTGTTTATTGGTTTAGTCTTATGTTGTCATTTTACTGGGATGTTCTTCCCATTTGCCTTTGGTTTTGGTGGGTGCTATTCCTCTTCTCTGTGAAGAGAACATCTTTAAGTATCATTTGTAGGGCAGGTTTGGAAGAGGCAAATTCTTTTAACTTTTCTTGACTGTGGAAGAATTTTATTTCATTTTCAAAGACAAAAGAAAGTTGCTGGATATGTTATCCTGGGCCGACAATTTTTTTTCTTTTAGAATCTGGACTATGTTACTCCATTCTCTTCTGGCCTGTAGTTTCCTGTGACAGATCTCCTGTGAGCTTAATTGGCATTGCTTTATATGTCAATTGATTTTTTTTCACGTGCACAATTCAGGATCTTTTCCTTATGTTCAATTGAAGAGAGTTTGATGATCATGTGTCTTGGTGAAGATCACTTTTGGTCAAGCCTGTTGGGAGTTGTGTGCCCCTCCTGGATCTTGTTTCCCAATTCTTTCTCTACATTAGGGAAATTCTCCTTTTTCTCCTGTATTATATCCTTAAATACATTTCCAAACTCAGCTTCTCTTTCTGCACCTTCTGGGACTCCCGTAACTCTTATATTTGGCCTCTTAATAGTGTCTTTCAATTCTTGAATACTTTTTTTTGGCCTGATCCAGCTCTGCTTCCAGCTTTTTGTTTGCTTCTCCCTGACGACAGGAATTATCTTCCAATTCTGAGATTCTTTCTTCTGCTTGCTGCATTCTATTTTGGAGACTCTCCATTGTACTTTTAATTTGCTCTACTGTGTTCTTAATTTCTGATATATCAGCCTTGAGTTGCTTTGTTGCTTCCTTAAATTCTTTGAACTCTTGTATATGCTTCTCACTTTTGGTCAGAAGCTTTAAAATGAGTTTTATGAATTCTGTGTCGCTCATTTTCTCAATGTCTTCCTCAGTTAACTCTGAGTTTAGCATAGGGTTTTGCTTCTTTGCAGGGGAGTTTTCGGTAATATTCATTGTGCTTTTGTCTCTTCCTTTGCTCTTAGTCATTGTACTTCTGGCTAGCAGATCTCCTTGGGATAGGTTTCTAAGCTCTGTCACCCACAGGTCTACAATGTGATTTTATTTGTTGCAGTTTGTACATAACTGCAGCCACTTGTGCCACAACCTCCAGCGAGTTCCAGGTCTGGGTTCTTATGTAGATTTCCACCATGGTCTCCACAGCCGCAGCTCCTGGCCACCAATCTCCACCTCCTGTGATACTGTGCTGAGGCTGCACCATTGTCTCTGCAACCTTTCTCCCACTTCCGGTTGGAGCAGGTCCCAGGATTAGAGAGACAGCAGGTGTCCTGTATAGCTAGGTTGTTGCTGGCACTGATCTTGTCAGAACCTGTTGGATGTTAGGTCTGGGTGCCACACGGACCTATTTTGACCCGTATGATGCCACAGTTGGTATTATTTTCCTGCGGGACCAGTGCAATCCACTGAACTCAGTGAGTTCTCACAAGCTCAGCACATGCGCAGTTCAGTGTTGTCCCCTGCAGTCCTAAAGCTATTGCCACAGTGTACAAAATGGCTCCTGATGTACCACTACAGTTTTTGATCTGCTGGCCATCAGATCCGAGAGTTACCCAGACCTGTCTTGGGTGGAACCTGTAGAATGCCACGTGGACGCAGTTCACTGAGTCAGAAACGAGTTCACTCCCAGCTCAGCGTATGCTCAGTCCTTTCCCTTGCCTTTGCCTCCTTACGCAAAATTCAGCGCTAGGGGACTGAATGGGGTGTGAAATCCACCCTGTTCTCTCACTGCCCGTCTGGGATCTGCTGCTCTGTCTCTGCTCCTGATCAAATCAAATGGACCAGCAGGACGGACAGTTCTTTGTCTGGGTTCACCCCCTAAGCTCCCAGTGAAAGTCCCTTCCCACCTGGTTGCTGGTGGAGTTCCAGCTGCTGGTGGAGTTCAGATCTCCGTTAGCTGAATGCTGCTGAAGTATCAGTGACTGCAACACCACACCGTTGTGTCCACTGCTTTCCTGTGTCTGTCAGTCTCCAGCTACCCCTCTGCTGCTGTTCTGTCCTTTCCTATTTTTCTGGAATGTGTCCTCGCTGCTTCATCCTGATTAAATGTTTTTCTGTTGTTTAAACGTGTGCTTACCCTATCCCGCCATCTTGATCCTGGTCAGAGCTTCTGACCCGTGCCACTGGAGCCCTCACCCTCTGGAACTCTGTTGAGGCCCTTCCCCCTAATCAGAATCTTGCAAAGTGGGGAGAACCATGATTCTTCCATTGGTTTTTCACTTTAGATTGCCTTCGAGGTGGCTGGGCTGGCAGGGGCTTTCTACTGCCCTTGCCTGAAAGTAGGTCTCAGAGCTTTGAGGTGTAAGAAGGGAAGAAACTAAAGACACCTGTGACTGCCAGGTGGACAAGCTGGGGCTGGGGACAGCCTCTGCAGGGTGCTGAGTCTGCTATGCTGGCCTGACCTGGCCCACACATGAGATAAGTCCACCAGAGGGTGGTACTGAGATGGGCAGGAATCCCAGGAGAAGGCAGCCGGGGCCGGGTGCCACATCCCTAAGGGGCTGAAGGAGGCTCCAGGATGATGTACCCTACCCCATACATAAGGAAACCTCAGGCAACGCTCCAAGAGATGGCAGTCTCTTCGAGCATCCAGAATCACCTGCAAGAAAGTTAGTGGGAAAAAGATAAGGAAAATCTCTGTGGGGCCCACAAAGCCCCAGAAAGCTTATAGCAGTGCCCAGTCAAGGAAGACCTCCCCATCACCTTAGCTCCCCCACCCCTGGCAGGCTGCTGAGGATTGGAACTGAGTGCAAGGAGGAGAAGCAAGAGATGAAAAAGTGAAGAGAAGCCACGGGGGCCCCTTCCCGTTCAGGCTTAGAGCACGACAGGCCTGGTGGTGGATGGGAAGTTTAATATAAAGTTGGGTGTGAGGATTTTGTCATCCCTGGACCCTTTTAATTCTGGAATGGTGTTGGTGCTCTCCATTGATAGTGACTTTGGACACTGTTTTCTAAGGATGGGAACAGCCGTTATGTATGTGCCAGAGGTTCCACTCAGGAGGAGTTGGGATGATACTGTCCTCCCTGAATAGTGTCTAGGAATGATAGAAAGTGGCAGTAGAGTTTATTTTTATCTTATCTCACGAGCCATGTATTCAACATTCCCCCTTTACAAGTCAAGTGAAAGTGGCCTAAGCTACAGGAATTTGATTTCCTCACTTGAAAAGCAGCTGTGAAGTTGGTGGTGGCACAGTTGGTTCATTTGGTCAGTGAAGGGCAGGGAGCAAGCTCACGCATCCCTTTGCCCTGCTGGCTTCGGGGTATCAGTGAGGTCTCCCTCCTCAGCACAGGACAGCTGCTGAGATCCAACCATCACATCTGCACACAGAAAAAAAAAAAAAAAAAAACCCAGTGAGTTGCTGGGTCTCCTCGCTCCTTGCCTTTTGCAAAGAGGGAAGCTCCTCCCAGAAGGCCCCCAACAAGACCAACCTTGAGACATTTGGCCAGATCACATAAGAACCTCTCCCAACATATTTCCCCAACGAGCTCTGCTTCCTTATTTGTTAAGACTTTCCAAACCACCATAAACTAGAATAGTGCCTCTTTACCATAAACTGCTTCCAGTGAGGTCACCAGTCACCTAATTGCTAAAACCAGTGACTGCCTGTCACATGCCTGGCCTTATTTGTTTTTCAGACTCTGACGCTGCAGGCTTCCTCCTACTCTTTGGAGCTTTGCCTTCCCTTGGAGGCCTGCCCTCTTCCTCACCACTCACCTTGCAGGGCCTGTGGCTTCTCCGTCTCCACCCCACCTCCCTTCTTCAGCCCTCTCCTTGAAGCCACCTGCCATCTGTGTGACAACCACTTCCACTGCACCGTTAGTCCTGAGCTCCATTTCCAGCTATGTGTCCATGTTGTAATTTCCTATAAAACACCTCCATAGGGAAGTCCCTAGAGCACCTCCAACTGAAAAAAATTTAAAAAGCAAGGCATTTGCTAATTCTGTATTCCTTGCTTCCATCAAAGGCATAGCCAACACCTGGCTGGCTGCACTTGCTGGAACCTTGAGAGCCACTCACATCATTGCCACCATGAAGTCGTATTCATTCGACCTATGTTCAGCTTGTCATCATTCCACGTCAGCAGCAGCTACACTGATTTAAATTCAGTTCTTGTCAGGAAGAGCATCACGGCCTCTTCCACTTTTGCTCCTGCCTTGTGTGAGAGTGTGATGCCTGAGCCTATGGCAGCCACCCTGAGACCATAAGTAAGCACAGAGAACTAGAAGCCATTGGAGATGGCAGGCAGCTGGTTCCCTGTCCAGTCTGGAGGGTTGGGTCGTCGCCAGGAGTCATCTGTCTGCAGGTCTGTGATATGAGGGCACTGATGCCCTGATGGTGGCGGTTAATTGCATCATAAACCATTCCTAATTGAAATTGGGAGTAGGAAAGTAGAGGAAACAATTGTAAACTGACCTACTAGGTGGTGATTTCAAGGCAGCTGGTGTAATATAAGGGGTGCTTTTCAGTAACTAGGGCAAAAGTTGAATTATGAAATACATCATTCTTGCAGCTATTACAAATGTGTTCAGTAGGTGTCATACCCATCTCTCTGTGGAAACCCTCACTGAAACCCCGGTTGTGCCATTTAATGTTTTTTGAAGATTTATTTATTTTTATTGCAAAGTCAGATAGAGAGGAGGAAAGAGAGGAAGATCTTCCTCCCGATGATTCACTCCCCAAATGACCGCAATGGCCGGTGCTGCTCTGATCTGAAGCCAGGAGCCAGGAACCTCCTCCAGGTCTCTCACGCAGGTGCAGGGTCCCAAAGCTTTGGGCCATCCTCGACTGCTTTCTCAGGCCACAACCAGGGAGCTGGGTGGGAAAGTGGAGCTGCCGGGATTAGAACTGGAGCCCATGTGGGATCCTGGTGCATTCAAGCCAAGGACTTTAGCCAGGACTGAGCCAGGCCCTGTGCCATTTAACTTTTTAAGCTTTGAGACACAGCACTCCCATATGCCGATTCACTCCCCAAATGCCCACAATGGCCAAGGAACCACTACCAGGAGCTGATAACTTGATCAAGATCTCCCACAGATCTCCCACAGATCTCCCACAGCCCTGCTGACTGGAGCCATCAGCAGTGCTCCTAGGAACTGCATCAGCAGGAAGCTGGAGTTGGAACCTTCGTGAGCCTGGTACTCTGGTGTGGGATGTGGGGACCTTAACTGACATTATTACATTATTATCTGTTGGGCTAACACGTGCCTTTGGACAGCTTTCCATTTTGCATATTAAGCCATGTTTCGAGTAATCTTGTGGAAGATGCTTTTAAAAGGTTGCATCCAACATTGTCTGAGGCTAAAAGGCCATGTCCAATAAGTTTCCCCCAGATGCACAGCTTTGTCTTCCTGAAAGGCTCTTGGAGGCAAGGACATGCAGAGTAGGAAAGAAGACGGGGCTCGTGGTGCTGTGAGCCTGGACTATGAATGGGTGATGTCATGTGGAGTCTGGTCAGAATCAGAGAGTGGATGTTTTGAGAGTATGGTGGGAGTAAAATATTGCAAATGCTGGGCTTGGGAAGGGGGTGAACCCTTTGCAAAATGGAGGATACCCACTTAGTTGGCATCCATCTTCCTCCCTCATCATTTCGAGTTCACTTCAGGTGACCAGCCCTCCACACTGCTCAAGTGCCCATGCACATCCCAAATGCGGTGGCCTCCGTGTTGTAGCGGGAGCATGCTGCCTGCCTCTGGAGTCTGAAATCCATCTTGGGGTGTTGGAGGGCTAACTTGTTTGGAAGCAAGGTTAAGGGACTTGTTGGGGGCACACTGTTTCCAGTGGCTGCTGTTGGTCACTTAGAAGCCCTATTGTCAACCACTGAGGAAGTAGAAAAGTTGAGGTCCAGAGCAGGGAGACACTTGAGGTCTCAGAGGCTACTAGGGGACAGTGCAAAAGCCCCAGTGGCAGAGCCCCATGCATACCCAGTGGTGCAGGCAGGTTTGATGACTGTCATAGTGCTGTGGCACCTTTACCAAGAGTCAGGAATAAAGCATTCCACATCCGTCATCAAATACAAAAATCCCTGGATCCACCTGCCCAGGATCTCCCAGATCTTAATAACCAGCCCTCCTAAGATACTAATGCCCATCCTCAACTCTGCCCTTCCCCAGATGGTTTGTCTGACTGCAGCACTTTTCCAACTTTCTGGAACTTGAGGATCATGCCTGACTAGGTAATCCCAGAGACATGCTGCAAGTTCCAATGTTGAAATTTTCCCTGGAGCAAACCTCACAGGCAAAACATGCAATATAGACAGGTTCCCAGGCTGTTGGCCACTGGAAAAATGCCATCTTTCACTCATATCATTGCTTCTCAAATGACTCCTTGTTGAAATTTCTTCCTTGGAAAAAGATGTTAGAGGAGTGGGCATTTCCCTGTTCAGACACCATTTGTGTTGGAGCTCCACAAACCTGAGGACTGTTCCTGGCCCACTGCTGCAGTGTCTAGACTTGTAGCCTTTTCTGTGGCAAGAAACCTGGATGGCTGCTTTGGGGAGAGGGTTCCTCATTGCTGAGCTTAGAGCAACCCCTAGGGGTTGCCAGGGGTTACTGAGTGCCTGGGAGTGGGACTCCATCAGGTGGTTGGCAGGCCGCCAGAGTTCCCAGCGAGAGGGTGCTGCCTAGACCCTGGCTTTGCCCTTCACCCTCCAACAGCTAACTACATTGGGATAAACTAGTTAGGGCAGGAGGCAGGCTGCACTTGCAGATGCTTAGCTTGTCCAGAGCCTCCTAAGAATTAGTCATACACACTTGCAGTGCACACACATAGCACATGCATGTGCCCACATTGCCACCTGCATGAGCAGGATGCACACTCTCCTCATATAGGTCCCCCACTAAGCTCCTCCAGTTCTTCTGCACACCATACCCAACCTTCTCATTCTCTACACACCTGCACCAGAGACCGCAGGGGAGCTATGGCTCAAGGCCATGTAGCTTTGTCTTCCTGACTGTGACTGCAGGGGAGCTCTGGGCTCTAGTTTTCATGATTTCCCATCAAAGTGCAGCTCAGTGTCTTCACTCTGCTTGAGGTTTCCTATTACCCCAGCAGTGAAGGTAAACCTCCTTGATGTGGCTTGTGGGGCCCCCGTGGACACTCACCGTGCACGCTGCAGTCTCCTGGTGCAGCCTCCAGTGCTCCACCAGGCTGTGGGAGCTGTGTGTTCTCAGCCTCCCTGCTGCCACTGTGCAGCACAGCCCCAGTGCTCCAGCGCCATGCACTGTGGCGTGGTGACTAACCGTCAGCCTTACAGGAGCGAGGGGGAGAGAGATCACAAGGATACCATCCAGTACTTCTTCCCAGGGTACTTGTGACGGTCCCACTGCGGTGCTTGAAGTTCATTTGCTTTTCTGGAGGGTACCCAAGAGACGGAAGCCACAGTTCTTGTTTTCATGGAATTCTAGTTGGGTAAATACGACATGAATACATGGAACAATTAAAAACCAATGCATGCCGTGTTCAGCTACAGCTAGCCAAGTGGTAGTTGGTGACTAGTAGGTTGAGCCTAGCCTTGAATGTGTACGGTTTTATGATAACTTTTAGCCAGTGCAATGATCGTATTATTTTCCAATTTTTTAATTGTGCTAAAATATATGACATAAAATTCATTGGTTTTGTATATATATTTCAGTGGTATTAAGTGCATGTGTTTTGTTTGGCAACCATCACCATCATCTTATTTACAGAACTCTTAAGATTTTTTTTTTTATTTGAAAGGCAAAGTTACAGAGAGAGAGAGACAGACACAGACACACAGCACACACACTCACAGAGAGAGAGTCTACCATCCTCTGCTTCACTGCCCAAATGGTCACTCCCCAAATGGCCAGGCTGAAGCTGGTAACCTAGAACTCCAATGACTCTCCCACATGGGTGACAGGAGCCCAAGTACCCAGGCCGTCTTTGTGCTGCTTTCCCAGATACATTAGCAGGGAGCTGGATCAGAACTGGAGCAGCTGACACTCAGTTTGACGCTCATGGGATGCTGATGTCTTAGGTGGTGGCTTACCCCATTGCACCGCAGAACTGTGCCTGTTCAATGATCGCTCTCCATTCCCTCTCCACAGAAGCCCTGGGAACCCCCTCACACCGTCTCTGTGAGTTAGGCTACCTTAAGCACCTCACACAAGCAGCGTTCTGTGGTGACTGATCTCACATAGCATGATAGCCTTCAAGTTCTTCCAGGTGGTAGGCAGCGAGTGCCACAGTCTCCTTCCTCCTAAGCTGAGTGGTACTCATCGTGTGAGGAGACCACAGTTTGCTTGTTCATCTCTCCCTGGATGCTAAATGGCTTCTGTAGCTTCGCTTCTGTGAGCTGTGGTGCTGTGGATGTACAAATCTGTCTCCCAGGCCCCACTCTCATTTCCTTTGACTGTAAAGCTTGGAAAGTTCATGAGGAAGTTCACTTCTAGTTCTCCATGAGCTTCTTAAAGCGTGCTCTTATGCCCCAGCATGGAATTGCTGGGTCATCTGCTGATTCTGTTTTCATTTTTCACATAAGCTGTATGACTTCACATTCATAGCGGTAGTGTGCAAATGTTCTAGTTTTTCCACATTCTCCGCACTTGTTATTGTGTGTGTGTGTGTGTGTGTGTGTGTGTGATGGTAACCATAATGATGGGGATAAGGTGAGCTACAGTTTTTAATTTTTTTTTAAAGATTTATTCACTTTATTACAGCCAGATATACAGAGAGGAGGAGAGACAGAGAGGAAGATCTGTCCGATGATTCACTCCCCAAGTGATCCACAACGGGCCGATGCGCGCCGATCCGAAGCCTGGAACCTGGAACCTCTTCCGGGTCTCCCACGCGCGTGCAGTGTCCCAATGCATTGGGCCGTCCTCAACTGCTTTCCCAGGCCACAAGCAGGGAGCTGGATGGGAAGTGGAGCTGCCGGGATTAAAACCGGCGCCCATATGGGATCCCGGGGCTTTCAAGGCGAGGACTTTAGCCGCTAGGCCACGCCACCGGGCCCTACAGTTTTTAATTTTTGAAGATTTTATTTTATTTATTTGAAAGAGTTACAGAGAAAGAAACCTTTCATCTGCTGGTTCATTCCCCAGAGGGCTAGAACAGCTGGGGCTGGGAGTGGACCAGGCCAGAGCCAGGAGCCAGGAACTTCCTCCTGGTCTCCAACATGGGTAGCCAGGCAGGGGCCCAAGCACTTGTGACATCCTCTACTGCTTGCCCAGTTGCATATGCAGGGAGCTGGATGGAAGTGGAGCAGCTGGGGTTCAAATCATAGCCCGTATGGGATGTGGACATTGCTAGAGGCAAATTTAGCCTGCTCTGCCACAGTACCAGCCCCAACAATACAGTTTTTGCAAGCTTTTAAATTAATTTTCCATGTTAAAATTCAGATTTCATGGTGTTTTACAATCTCGATATCAGTTCTTTTGAAAAATTGGAAAGCTTTGGCAGCTCTAGGTGTACGAGTTATCTCAAACAGTTGGTGGAAAATTGGATTAAAAGATAAGTTTATTTTGGTGCAGAAAATGTAATTTCTGTCATAATAGGATTTTCTCATAAATTGAAGACCTTTTGTTCTTGAGTCTTGTGACAGTTGACTGGAGTGGAATGCCAGCCATTGTGCCACCGATACCTTTCCCTTCAACTTGGTCTTATGGGATAAGAGGTGCCCCATGAGCTGGGCTAATCAAAGACAGTTCAAAAAAAGACATTGTGTTTCACCTCCACCCTGAAGGATGCTACATTTTTTGGCCAGGGTTTCCATAGTGAATACCATAGGCTAGGGGGTGCTTAACCTACAGAAATTTGTTTTGTTTTGTTTTGTTTTGTTTATACTTTTGGAGGCTGGAAGCGCAGGATTGACTTGTTGGTAAGGTTTTTTTAGGAGGCTCCTCTTGCTCATTTGCAGGTGGTCACCTCCTCACATGGATATCCCTCTGCACCTGTCTGTGTCCCAATCTCATTTTCTTACAAGTACATAAGTCATTTTGGATTGGGGTCAACTCACATGATTTCATTTTACCTTAGTCCCCTCTTGAAAGATGTTGTCTGCCAAACAGGCACATCTGAGGTCCTGGAGGCCAGTTCAGTCCATAACAGAAGAACAGCGGGGTAGAGAAGGTTGGTGGGCATTTATCTTCTCTTCTCAGCACTTCACATTCCTTTCTTCTTGCTATCATACTGAATCCCTGCACAGGTTTTTTGTTCACAACACAAAGTCATTTCCTTTTCATTCTTGGAATATTGAAACGAAGCATTGACAAGGTCATGATGCCTGGGAGGCTGTATGCAGGGAGCTGCTTCCTGGCCTCTTCCAGGTTTTAGTGGCTCCTGCAGTCCTCGGCTCATGGCCCCATGACACTTGGATCTCTGCTTTTGGCCACGTGGCTCCTTCTCTGTCCCAGACTCTCCTGCCTCTTTCTTATAGGGACTGTGGTGAATTCCTGGTACCCACTAGATGTTCCTGGATATTCTCCTTGTCTCAAGATCATTAACTTAGACATACTTCACAGACCCCCAGAAATGTTATATTTATATATACAGAAGGGTTTTTTTAATCAAATTATTTTCTTAAAAAACAAGATTCATTTATTTGGGAGGCATGGTAATATAGAGGAGAAAGATATCCTCCATCCATTCCTTCCCTCCCTGATTGGCCACAATAACCATGGCTAGGTGTGGCCAAAACCAGAAACCAGGAACTCTTCAAGTCTCCCATATGAATGGTAGTGGCCCAAATACGTGAGCCATCTTCTGCTGCTTTCCCAGGTGCATTAGCAGGGAGTTGGATGAGAAGTGAGGCAGCCAGGACTTGAACTGTACTTTTATATGGAACTCTGAGTGTCCAAGGCTGCAGTCTAACTTACTGCACCACAATGCCAGCCCCCAGAGACTAGGTGTTGGAAGAGCTGGGGAAGCTGCAGGAAGGGAAAATGTCTTGAAGCTAAAGAAGTTTAAGCTTCAAGGCCGCTCACTCACATGAGTCTCTCCAAGGCCCTTGTGTCATGTTCCAAAAAAAATTTAACAAGAAACATTCACTGCAATTATTAAGAACAATTATTTATGTTTCAATTTATTTTCAATCAAATTCTCTGTCTGTCCCAGCCCTTGACATGACCATGGTCATTTTTGAAAACTAACTAGGGAGAAATTGAGTTGAGGGCATATTTTAATTTGTGTTAAATAGGATTTGTTTCTAAGGCTCCCAGCTGTTTCACTAAGGTTGCAAGTTGACAGGGTGGAGAAATGTTTTTTTAGGACTAGTCCTCCTGCACTGATAGAGGGGACATGGCTAGTGTCATACCTGGAGGTGCCCATGTCCCACCAGACTCACCACCAGAAAAACATGGGGAGTGGGAGAGGCCAAGGTGGAGCTGAGGTTAAGTTCTTTCAATCAGGAGAGTTGAAAACATTGCTAAGTCAAGGAGACTGGGTTCTTGAATTCTAGTGGAAATTGAAATGTTCTCACTAGGAATATACCACAGAAAGCCATGTGAACATACCTCATGATGTTCTCCCCCTTTGTTGTGGTGGAAATCATGCCTATTCAAACTTGCCACGTGTCCTGTGGAGCCAGATGACAAAGTGAATGAGTCAAACAAACAGCAAGTGTGTGAAGCCATGTGCTTCATGCATCTTGTGGTGGTGGTGGCCTCTCTGCGCAAACATGATCCATGACAGATTGAGAAGCTAAAATAAACTCTTCTGTACTCTCAGCCATGCTAGAAAACAGCCCGAAGTCTCTTTCTAGTCCCCAATGAGTTCAAGCTAATTGCCACAGTAACCAAAGATCGAAGAGTAGTGAAGAAAGGGAAGAAACACGGATGCAGTGTAGCAGGTAGTTTATCAACATCAACTAAGGTTATTTGCCTCCTTTTTGTGTTTTACTGGCGTTTGCCAGATTGTACAACTTTTTATAATTCACTGTGATGTATTTTCTCTTGCATTCATTTTGGTATTTAATTTTGCATGGGTACTTTTGCCTCCAATTTCTATAGAAGAGTGTCCCATTATTCAGGAACTGGTAAACTCGCGTCTGCTCCCAGTGGATAGGCTACAATGCATACACTGCCTGAGGACAGAAGAATTTTGGCAGGCAGGTAGAAAGGGAAACAGGTGGGCGACACTGATGATGGAGGATGTGGCAGGCCAGGTGGGGGGCAGGAGCGGGCTCATCCAGGTTGACGGCAGTAAACAATGGGCTCCTGTCAAGGGGAGTGACGTGACACTGGGGTTCCTTTGCCCCACGAACAGATGCTTTCCAGCTGCTTCCGCCTTCTGCACCCGTAATAAGTGGAGAGATTATTGAAGACAAGAACAGGTGGTACGTTCCAGAATCCTGAAGCAGAGTTAGAAAAAACAAGTCACACTCTGAGCCCGGGATTGATCAACACCAGCACAAATCAATGAAAGTGACCACAGGGCAGGTGCTTGCCGAATCTTGCAAGAGTCTGCAAGGCAAAAGATATCCCCTAATGCATGAAGAATTCAAAGTGGAACTCAAAACTACATCTGGGGAAGCACCAATGGGAATGCAGCTATAACAGATGCATTTTTCAATAATCCAGCTGAACAGATAATGACATATGATGAAGTATTTTAAAGAAGCAAATTAAAAAGTGACAGTCTCATGTACATACATACACAGCTAAATAAATCAGACATGAAAAGCTATAAGGCAGAACATGTATAATGGTTTTTATCCAAAGACAAATGACTCGTAAGGAAAAATATTTGTCACTCACATCACAGCCAAGGGAGTAATTTTCTTAATATATCAGAGCTTGTGTAAATCAATTTTTTTGAAAAAGGCCAATGATAAGATGGAAAATAGGCAGAATGCGATAAAAGAGATACAAATGCTTCTAAGACAGATGGAAAGATATTAAACCTTATTCGTGATAAGAAAATGCAAAATATGACTATACTGCTGTATCAGCTTTCAACGTATCATACAGGCCAAGATAAAAGAAGATTTGGTAAAGACGCAGGGAAATAAGCTGTCTGGTAACTCGTTAGTGAGAATGTGGAGAACATTTTAGCAGTATCTATTCAGATGACAAATGTGTGTCCTTTGACTCAGCAGTTTGACTTTTACGAATGTATCCTATGCAATATGGTCACTTGTGCGTGATATGACATCCATACAAGAATGTTTGTCACGCACTTTGTAATAAGAAAAATGAGAGACAGCCTGGCTTTCCAGCTGTAGGAACCAAGTAAGTAAGGCACTGTACATTCGGCCGTTGGAATATTAGCAGCTTTAGAAGAGAACAAGGGCAATCTATCTGAATCAACATGCAGTGGTCTTTGAGATACACAGTGAAAAGAGCAAGGTTTATCATACAGTTCTCTACTGCTACTGCCGTCAGAGGATGGGTGGGGGCAATGTGACTGCCTCTGAGTGTCTGAAGAAGCCTCAGACATGTATAAGGATAATCCCACGTGATGGCGATCACTTCCAGAGGCAAGCTCCGGGTGGCTAGGATGTAAGAATGCAGTAAGTAGCTTCGTGTCTTCCTTGTGCAGAGTGAGTTTGCAGGAATGCAATCAACTCAGCAGATGCTCATCCAGGCTGGCCCTGTGGCAGGTGCATCAAGGATAGAGCAGTTAATAAAACAGACAAGTGTCCTGCCCTTGTGGGGCATTTGGCCCAAGTCAATGAAATAGGCATAAATACGTAGAATATATGCACAGGCAGATGAACAGACAAGGAAGAACGAACACAGGAAGGGAGAAGGAAGCCAAGTACTTGAAGAAAATTAGAACTCTTGAAGTAGACAGAGGGGGGATTAGGTATCTTGTTTTAGCCAGAATAGTGGTCAAGCCATCCACATTTGGGATGGGAGCATTCAGGGAACAACATGATACAGGTGATTTGGAAGAACAGGAAGGAGGCCAGTGTGGCTCAAGCTGAGAGAGGAAAGGAGACAGGAGTGGCAGTGTGTCTCAGCATCTGTAGTTCGCAAGAGCAGAGCATCCTGCCTAGGCCTGCTGGAGATGACTAGTTGCCCCCTTCCCACCCGCTGGTATTGGCCTGAAGAGGAATGCTAGCATATACCTAGGTGAGGTAAAAGCACTGTTGCATTTGCCTTTCCCAGCAATCCCTGTGTTTTCAGCTAATGCTTGCAGTGACTTTCTTCTCAAGTAACCTCTGAGGGACGCAGGCAAGTCTGTGACTTTGCTAGGGCCCCATCTTCAACCGGGCATGTGCCCCCCACAGTGGCCCTCCCTTCTCCCACAGGGCTTCTGGGTCCTGCAAGGGATCAGACGCCAACACCTGCTATAGCACTGGCTCTCCCTGAATAGTGTGGCAATTTTCCTACCATGGTGCATTGTCCCAGAGTCCCTGGTGGCACATGTGAAATCCTGACCACTTCCAACAGCACAGCCCTGGGGGAAGAGGGCCAACCCCAGGAGACTGAGTGGCCAGTTGGCTGAATGCAGACTGAAGTGATGACAGAACCCATCAGAAAGTTGTAGGGGACCCACGCATGCGCATAGTCCGCTGCCAGGCCTCTCCTGTATGAAGGAGTCACACAGGATTTTCCTCAAGTCAAAGGAAGCCTCTGGGGTGATGGCTTACTCCAGTGGCCGTTGGTAGGAGGGGTGTCCTGGAACACAGATGCACCCAAATTCCACTCTGGGATACTGGGGTGGACCCAGGCCTGTTCCAGGACCTGAGTGGCTTCAACCCCTTCCCCAGGGCCAGCTGTAGGGCACAGGGAGTGGGGGCAGCAGGCAGCCCACTGACTGTGCTACAAACAGCGACCAAGGCTTTTATGCACATGATTAGTGATGAGCTGGTTGCCTGGCAACCGCAGCCCCTTCCCCCTTCCATCCATACCCCTCAGGCTGCATGTAATGTTTGTGACATTTTTCCTTTTCACAGCAGACATAGGGACTCTCCCCCTTCATTAGCTGAAGATGGTGCCCACCTCCCTCCCCCACCACCACAAGCTTATTGATCAGATACCTGATTAGAAATCATCTCCCTGAAGCATTTAATTATTAATTGTGCACTGAACTGATTGCTCTCACAACACAACTCCACTGGCAGGAGCGCATCTAAGTCAAGTGCTTACTCCAGGCCCTGGCAAATGGCAAATGCTGTATAAAAATGAGGTGTTGAAATCATTAACAATAAATCTCTGCTTCTGGGAGATTTCTGGAGAAAGACCTGCCGTGGGCAGACTTGATTATATTCTCTCAGGCTCTCAGAAAGCTATAGCCAGATGGGTTCTTAGAAGGCACACCCTCCCCCATCCAGCCACCTCCATTTACAGGTGGGGAAACTGAGGCCCAGCCAGGCGGAGAGGCTTTGTTACAGTCAGTGCAGCCTATGATACCAGAGCTAGACTGAATCTGGACTTCCACTCCGCTGCAACTCTAGCTCTCAAAATGTAGACACTTGCCAGGAGTCTACCAGGAAGGCGGACGTAGAGATCCTGCCTCTGTGCACTGTCCCAGGTTTCCTGGGGCTGTATAGCATGTTACCACACATGCAGGGGCTTGGTGTTGCCTTGATGGATTGTTACAGTTCTGGGTTCCCATCGCCCAGGAGGTTGCAGCACAGAGCCTGCTTCCTGCCAGCTTCTCTGGTCACCTGTGTTCCTTGGGGTGTGGCTGTATCCCTCTAAGTCTCTGCCTCCACCATCACACCTTCTCTGCCTCTCATGCTCCCTCCCACCACGTTCCTGTACAGGGACCCCTGTGAGACATGGGGCCAATTGCATCTTCTAGAATCATCTCCTTGTTTCCTATTTTCCTTCTCTGGCTCCCCTCTGCAGAGTCACTTTTGCCATGAAAGCTCACTTTCCCACAGGTTCTGGGAACAGGAGCATAGCCATCTTTGGGGATTTGTAGTACTGGCTCCCTTCCTGGAGCAGAGCCTTGGAGTCTGCTTGCCTAACAGCTCTTGTTCTGATTGTGAGGCAGGTGGTTCCTAGACTCCACAGTGCACCTGCTGCCACGCAGCTACTCTTCAAGACAGAATGATGTGCCTCTCAGTTCAAGGCTGCAGTTTCCAGTTTATGAGATATTTAGTCCTCACAGCTTGACCCAGGATTTGAACTCAAATTCACAATCTTCACACACACTGTTCTCTTTATTTACAGTACCATTCTCCTGCCTATTCAGTCAATACAATGTCATCTTACAGATGAAGACACCAAGGCCCAGAAAGGGTCAGTTTGGCCTGACCAAGGCCTTGCTTCCAGCTTCTGGCTTCGTCACGATTGTCTCTGGAGACTTGAGAAAGATCAGGCATCTCCTTCACTTTCCCAGCAATCGACTGAGAATCACCCTCTGACAGAGTAAGATGGGTGCGTGGGAGCAATCCTAAGTCCGTGGGCAGGGACAGCAGTGGAACCTTTGGGTGTCAGGGGCTGGGGATCCGAGGCTCTTTCTGATCCTGTCTCAAGAGGAAAACAAAAGAGCCTGGCCAACTGGGGCGCAAGGATGTGAATGAGCTCTAGGGGGCAGAGTGTGTCCAGGAATGGGGAAGCAGGTGCCGCTCTGCATCGGTTTAGCAAAGGGCAAGTTCGCAGTGCAAAAAGTCATTGCCTTTAGTACATGTTTGGCCAATAGGTTGCTAATCGGTTCATGAATCTAGAAATCACTGTGACATTGGAACCCCTGAGGGGGCTGTGAGCAGATGCCTGTGAGTTGATGAACACGTTGGGAAAGGGACCATTATCCCTGACTCTTGGCTTTCCTTTAGTACACATGGACTCCTGACCACCAGCTGACGGTGCGTCATGAGGCTCGAGGCTTAGATCTTGAGAAACATCGGATAACAGTAAGAGCTTAGCTGGAAAACAAGAAGTCAACCATAGATAGATTTTCATTTTTTCCCCTAGTTAATGTGATTGTGCCCAGTTCTTCACCAGTGGTCACCTCCCCTCATGTCCATTCCTGTGCTGTCCCACCTCCTAAGTCAGGGTGGAGGTGGAGGGACCACTCAACCACACCTGATTCCTGCGCTTGGCAATTAACTTCAACAGCACAATATTCAACCTTCGGCAGAAGCAATAGCATTAGCACAGATCCTGGTGTAGCAGTGACCTGAGGATTCTCCCTTGTTTAGAGAGCAGTAACAACATTTAAGGAGAAATCCTTAGGCACCAAACACTGGACTTGCCTTGTACAATTATGTAAGGAATGTTAGTCACCTTGTAAAATCAGTATTATTGTTACCTGAATTTTTTTAGTTAAAAAATACTTTTTTTTTTTTGTCTGCTTATAAGAAAGAGCAACAGAGACAGGCAAAAGCAGAGAAAGCATTTTCCATCTGCTGGTTCACTCCCCAATGTCTGCACCAGCTAGAGCTGGGCCAAGCTAAAGTCAGGAGGCAGGAACTGCATCTGGTTTTCCCACATGGGTGGGAGGGGTCCAAGTGCTTGAACCACTTCCAGGACACGTTAACAGGAAGCTGGATCAGAAGCAGAGCAGTCAGTTCTCAACCCAGTTACTTGGATGTCAAATGAGGACACTGAAGCTATAAGGAGCTAGGAGTATCGTTGAAGACTACTCAGTAAGCAAGTGGTCCAGCCAGACCTCACACATAGATCCAGTGGACAGGAAGCCCAGGGACTCAGTGCCCATCTTCTTAGAAGCCAATCCCATCCTGGTAGGAAAACCCTGTGTCTGATCTGGCCACGGTGCTGATTTGCTGAGTCTCACAATGACTCCACATCCCTGTTAGCTCTTAGGATTTCCTAATGAGGCAAACAGTTTAAAACTCAAGTGCTCAGAGGAAATAAACCCTCTCTAAGTTGCACACATTTTAGATCTCAAACTAATGGATGAAGTCAGGGGCTATTGCCAGTTCTGAGATCTGTAGGAGCGTGGTGCTGGGGGCAGAAATTTACTTTAAGCTTGAGGTACAATAGGATGAAGTATCCAGTGGGGTTGTTCTCTCAAGCTCCTGATTGCAGGAAGGAACACAGAATGCATCCTTTTCCTGCTTTCAGGCCGGAGTTGGAGCTGTTGACATGCAAGGGACAGCCACTTCTGGACCAAATAGAGGTGTCCTCAGAGAATACTCCCTGAGGCCACTCACTGCACAGGAAGCCACATTTCCCAAGGGACAATGGGAGCTGCATGGCACTGAAGCCAGGACAGGCCCCAGAGACCACTGTGCTCTGCCATCGGGTAACCACAGCCCTGCCACAGACAGTCACAGGGGGCTTTCCCTGTCCCCGCCCTTCCCCCAAAGCCAGAAGGTTCCGTATAGGGAAGGGGAGGGGGAGAGGAAGAGAAAGAATTGAGCGCAGCTTCTAAAGTCAGGTCTGATCTGCATTAGAGGCAAGGGGAGCTTAGAATTCAATCTAGGATTGAAGTTTTGTTTATTTTCACTGTTTATTTGAGAGAGAAATGCATGCGCTTGTGTCTGCCAGCTCACTCCTCAGATGCCTGCAGTGGCCATGGCATGGACAGAGGGGGAGCTTCAAACTCACTCTGGGTTTCATGCAAGTGGCAGGAACCCATGTATTTGAGCCATCAGCCTACCAAGCTGTGCATAGTAGCAGGAAACTGCAGTCACTCGCAGAGCCACAGCTTGAGCCCAGGCACTCTGATGTGAAATACAGGGGTCCTAACTGGTGTCTTAACTGCTATGTCAAATGCCCACCCCAACATTGAAATTTTGTGGGGCTGGTGTTGTGGCTAGCAGGTAAAGTTGCCATCTCTAACGCCAGCATCTCATTATGGATGCCAGTTCAAGTCCTGGCTGCTCCGCTTCTTATCTAGCTGATGTGCCTGGGAAAAGTAGGAGAAAATGGCCCAAGTGTTTGGGCTCCTGTGCTCATGTAGGAGACCCAGATGAAGCTCCAGGCTCTTGGCTTTGGTCTAGACCGGTGCACACTATTGTAACCATTTGGGTAGTAAACCAGAGCATGAAAGGCCTCCCTCTCTCTCCGACTCTGCCTCTTTCTGTAAATCTGATTTACAAAAAGATCCTTTAAAAAAAATCACAAATTTTAGGTATCACAAAACCACATCTTAAAAACTGGAAACCATTTTCATAAGTAAAATGATGAAAACATCAAACCAGACTAGGATGCACATAGCTAATGGTGTCAGCTACCCAGTGTCGGGGGCAGGGGGTGGCGCTCAGGGCGCGTTTCCGTAGTGCACAATTGATTGTTTCTACTGGGGTGGGGAAGAATGAATTCCATGTTTATCCCCCTAGAGAACTGACAATCTTCCCTAAACCTGTTACTCAGAGGAAAATCAATAAATATTATCTATTCTGCCACAGGTGAAAGCCTGCAGGCTGCCCGTTCACACGGCTCAGTGCCTGCATGTGTTGCTGGCCATGTGGCTCTGTGCCACTCTGCTCACACCAGCATCTGGGACAGCCCAGATAATGGTGGTGAAAGCCAAGAATTGCGCTTCACAGCAAGCTGGTGAATGTAGCTCTTTCTTCTGCTGTCACTGCAAGTGTTAGGAGATTTCTCTTCTGCCATGTCCTCCTGCCCTCCGATGGATCCAGATTGATTGCCCCATGGCACTCCCGGCTCTTGAACTCTCGGAGCTCAACTTGAGCCGTACTCCTCAGAGACGCTGAGCAATGTGAACTTTGATTGCAGATTCAGCAGTGATGGTCCCACCTGGACCGTAAGTCCACCACACTTCAGTGTAGATCTGGGCTAAGGAGAAACACACACCCCCACCCCAACACACACACAGACACCTCAGTGAAAGCACATCAGGACCCCAGAAGCTGACCTGAGGACCACATTATAGTCCAAGGTCTGAGAGAGAGAATGTCTGCAATCCAGGGAAGTGGCAAATATTCCTGAAGCAGTGCACGGATACTTAAATAACTACATGTGGGAAAACCATCACTTGGTGCTCTCTCTCTCTCCCCCGCCCCCTTATTTTTAACCTTTAGAACTAATGGCTGAGATCCAGGTTTTCGGTGTTTACATCCTACATCCGGGTGCCTAGCTGCAAAACCAGCTCCAGCTGCTGCCTCCAGTGTGCTTTTTTTTTATTAATTATTATGCATTATGTGACAGTTTCATAGGCTCTGGGAATCCCCCCACCCCTCCCCACACCCCTCTCCCCTGGTGGATTCCTCCACCTTGGTGCAGTATTACAGTTCAAATTCAATCAAGATTCTTTCCTTGCAAACATATACCAAACATAGAGTCCAGCTACTTATTGTCCAGATGGGTTGAACAGTTTCCTGGGGAGACCATTTCTGGTCCAAAGTTAGAGCTGGTAGCATATCATCCCAGTCAATTAAGAGTCCCAATATAACATTAACAGCAATTTGTAACATTATGGAATTGACATGGTTTTGCGTAACCAGTATGTTAAAAAAAACCAAAAAACAAGTTCTTAACCACAACCTATGATTTGCTCATTGACATTTCAACTCCAGTGTGCTTTGATTGCAGGCTCTGAATGGGAGGCAGTGCTGGGAGTGATCGTGTCACTGCCACCTATTGGATTACATTCTCAGCTTCTGGTTTTGACCTTGCCCCAGCCTTGACCCTTGGGGTGTGAACCACTGGATGGGAATGCTTTCTCTGTGTCCTTCAGATACAAATGCTGATAGGGTTTAAAACACAATACCCCAGGGCTCGGCAGCGTGGCCTAGTGGCTAAGGTCCTCGCCTTGATCCCATATGGCTGCTGGTTCTAATCCCGGCAGCTCCACTTCCTCTCTGTCTCTCCTCCTCTCAGTATATCTGGCTTTGTAATAAAAATAAAATAAATCTTTAAAAAAAAAAAAACACAATACCCCAGAATACAGCACATTTGCAACACACACACACACACACACACACACACACACACACACACAGAAGCAGAAGGTCTCTCCTGCCTTTCCCCTCCCCCATAAAGAAGCCATGTCCCATAGGGATGCCAGGGAGACTGAGGAAAAGGCCGTAGCAGACTTGCCACCTGCCAGTATGTTACCAGTAGATCCTCCTTTTTTTTTTTCTGCAATCATATATTTCTACACAATTATCCACAAAAAAAATTCCTATTTTTTTATGATGCATGCCTGAATGCTTCCATGTCATGGAAAACTTGTATTAAATGCATCTGCTCTATTTTATCAGTCCTTCTCTTGCTATAAGGATCTCAGCCAGGAATCTAGAGGTAGGTAGAATAGTGTAGCAGTTTTGCCTCCCTGTGCTTTGCTTTCCTCGATTTTTATAGGAATCAAAGAGTTAGAGATAGTAAAGAATGAGAATGTGTGAGAAAACTTGGCTAAATATTTACTGGAATGGGGATTGAGAAGGAGCTTTATAATGGTATATCCTAGCAATAAGGAGAGGTTGGCACTGTGGTAGAGCTAGTAGAGCTTTCTCCTACAATGCCAGCATCTTATATAGAGACCAGTTTGAATCCTGGGCCCCTGCCATCTGTTTGGGAGTCCCAGAAGAAGCTCCTGGCTCCTGGTTTCCGCCGTCCAACCCTGGCTGTTCTAGTCATTGGAGGAGTGAAGCAGAGGATGGAAGATCTCTGTCTCTCTTCTGTCTCCATAACTCTGCCTTTCAAATAAATAACTAAATAAAATAAATATTTAGGAAAAAAAGGAGCAATGAGGAGGACACATAGAAAGGCAGGCATTTGGTCCAGTGGTTGAGATGCTGCTGCAGATACTCACATCCTGGGTCGGAGGGCCTGGTGGATGACCTGTCTGCTCCACCTCTCCTCTGGCTTTCTGCTAATGTGGACCCTGAATGGCAGCAATGGTGATTCTAGTACTTGGTTCCATGTACTCCAACTGCATGGGAGACCTGGCTGGAGTACTGGGCTCCCGGCTTCAGCCTAGCCCAGTCCTGGCTATTGTGGAAGTGAACCAATAGATGGAAGACCTCTCTCTCTTTCCTTCTCCCTCTCTTTAATTGAAAAATAATTCTCAATTAAAGAAGCATAAACATGATCAATTTAATGTATAAGCACTTTAAATGTATAGCAGGAAACAATACCAGTATTACCAAAAGATACAACCCCATATCCCCCTGCTCCACCCTTGGACAACACACTATCAACCAACATGCAAATGAGACCATCTCAGATCCGTGCTTTCCCAGCCAGGCCACCAGTGACACTGATGCATGAGTGACCTCAGCTGAGACCAGCCAAGCCTGGTCCAGTACGTCAGAGACATTCTGCTGACTCACAGACTTGTAAGCAGTTGTAAATGGTTTTTGGTTTAAAACATAGAGTTCTAAGATGATTTGTTATGCAGCAGTAGATAAATGAGACAAGAGGAAAATGGCAAATTGGAACAAATATGTGCAAAAAATATGCAACATAAAGGTTGTAATCTTCCCTGTGTAATGAGGTCTTATAAATCAATGAGAAAAACAACCCCTGCCACAGAAAAATAGATTAAAGACATGAGTAGACAAGTCATTAAGAAAGAAGAACAAATGAATAATAAACTAACGGAAACATTTTAAGCCTCACAAGAATAAAAGAAATACAATCTAAATACTAAACCACATTTAAAGATTTTTCACTTATTAAATTAATAGCAACCTAAAATATTAAATAATAATGAATGTGCTGGGTTCTCTCATCTGTAGATGAGACTATAACTAAAAATCATTTCTGGAAAGAAATTTATCAAGATTTCAAAAATGGAGCAGATGTAATTGGTTGGTGTGAAATAATGTATTGTTACTCCCAGTCCCTCATTCCTGCTTGGTTCATGTTCCCTGCATAATGTTGTGATTGCTCCCGTTGGAGGAGAATGTTCTCTCGCATGTTAATGTTGGCCTTGCAGCTGGCTTTGGCCAATACGATGTTAAGGAATCCCTGCTGTAAGCGGAGAGTTTGGCGTCCTCTGGTTTCAGGTTTGTCCAGGTTTGTCCATTTCCTTTCTGCCTCTGCCGCATTAAGCCCCTCCTCTCCTCAGGCTGTCGATTCAGCCTGGGGCTCTCTGTCTGTTTCTTGTTACTATAATGAAACACCCAAGGCTCGGGTAGCATTTAGCTCACAGTGTTTGCAGGTTCCGAGCTCACATCTAATGGTAGCATTTTTGCTGGCAGAGTCCTGAAGTGGGGACAGGTGGCATAAGACAGGAAGTGTGTGTGGATTGGGAGATTGTGTGTGGGGGTTGGGAGGTTGGGGGGATGGCCAGGCAGTTCTCTGGTCTTTTCTTATGTAAGCACAAGAATTCAGTCATGTGAGATCTAGCCTGATGACCTTGATCTAAACCTTATCACTCACCTTAAGATTCTACCTCTAAACATCATTTTTGGGTTAAGGTCCCATCCTCTTAATACTTCACAGTGTGGCTTAAATTTCAACACATGAGTCTTTAGCTGAGGGGGAGATATACCCAAACCATAGTTGCTCCACACTGACCAGGGAGTGGGGAAGCTGGAAATGGTGATAGCAGAATAGTGCTTGGTTAAACCCCACAGTTCAGTGGGCAGCACAGGAGCTGGCTTTTGGCCCAGTGCTGAAGATGCCCGTGACCCTCATGGGAGTGCCTGAGTCTGAGTCTCAGCTTCATGCTGCCCACCATGGGAGGCAGCAGTGATGGCTCAGGTGATGGTGTTCCTGGCACCCACGTGGGAGGGAGACTTGGATTGCATCTGACAAACCTGAGAACAGGAAGCCCCTGAAATACCCAGTAGGTTTTCTCTAGAAGGCTCAGCAGGCCGATTCTAGAACAGCAGTGGAAAGTGTTCGGTATACTCCCAATAAAGGCAAGGCAGGCAAGGAGGGAGTGTGGTGATCTCTGCAAAGCTTGGAGCAATCCCGCCCCTTGCCCTCTCAAAACTCAGCAGCAGGCCTGAGCTCCTCTCGATACTACCAGCAGTAACGTTACAACTGGACAGATGAGCTACTAATTAAAGCTGAACACACTCGCTACTACAGAGATGAAGGAAAGAAGAGCCAGAGAAATTAATGTTGTTGGGAGAAGGGAACATAGCCCGGAAAGTTTATAAAGCAAACCGCTACATCTACGTCTATATCTATATAAGTGTATCTATCACAATACAAGAAACAAGGAAGAATAGATAACGTTGTGAAGTTTGAAGAGTTGGCTTCAACAAACATTCCTTCTAAAAGTTCTATAAAACTAAACTCACCTCCTAATGGGCAACCAGAAACTCCCAAGTTACAAGAAAAATGAGATATAATGAACAGCAATATAATACCCCCTCTAGTAGTGAAAGAAAACCAGGAGAAAATGCTTTAAAGAAAAAGAAAAGTGAAGTTCAACTATGAAGGCACAGACTGCTACGGGCATAGAAGAAATTGTGGATATTGTTCTTGCAGTATCTCCTGAGGGGAACAAGCTTGAGACAACAAGTAACTGAAGAAACTTGGGTAGGATTCATGATCGGCATTAAATAGGCAGTTACTTGTAGGCAAAGCCTAAGAAGGAGTACAAAGGGGAGGCATATAGCACGAGCCGGTCATGTGCCTTGATAGAGGAGACCTAGTGTAACTTAAACAGGTGCAGGGGATCTTTGGTCCAGTAGTCAAAATGCATGTTGGGATACCCATGTTCCACAGCAGAATGCCTGGGTTTGACACCCACCTCTTGCTCTTGATTCTGACTTTCTGCTAACATGGATCCTGGGAGTCAGTGGCACTGACTCAAGTGATTGGGTTCCTGAAACACACATGTGGAACATGTGGGTTGAGTGTTCAGTTCCTGATTTTGGCCTGGCCAGGCACTTTCCTATCTGTCTCTATATGCTTATCTGTCTCTCAAATAAATAACTAAAATTTTAAAAAGTGGTAGCATAGGGATCATGTACTTAACGAAGGTTCTAGTAATCAGAAAATATTGGTATTCTGAAGCTCTTTGTGTATAATATAAGGTATAGTAAAAATCATGGGATGGTCTGTATTACTCATGTTTTCTGGACTGAAACCAAATTTCTTATTGTGGAAGAAGGAGACACAAAAATGATATAAAGCTAGTTAAGGAATCACCCTGTAGTCCTGAATTTGCATTGGAAATATCACCATAAAGTCACAAAACATTTATCTTCAAAAATATATTTTCTAGTTCTGTTTGCTGGAAAAAAAAATATTGACCAACCCACACAATAACACAGAGCATCATTTCAGCACAGACTGCGGTAATGGAATGCCATTTCCACTAGATGAGAACCATGAGTGGGTGCGTATTGGAACAACAGATGCCGTTTGGGATGTGCACGTTCCATGTCAGAGTGCTGAGGACTGCGTGTTGCCTCTACTTCAGTTCTGCCTCTGCTAATACATACTCTGGGAGACAGCAGGTGTGACTCAACTGATTGGATCCCTGCCTCCCATGAGACCCAGATCGAGTTCCTGGCTTCAAATTGGCCCAGTGCCAGCCTTTGTGGGCCTTAAGGGAGTGGATCAACAGATGAAAATTTTCTCTATTTCTCTACTTCTCTCTTTAAAATTTAGTTATTTTTATTGGAAAGGCAGGTTCACACAGAGAAGGAGAAGCTAGACAGAGATCTGCTGGTTCACTCCCCAAATGTTCACAATGGCCAGAGCTGCGACAATCCGAAGTCAGGAGCCTCTTCCAAGTCTCCAGTATGGGTACAGGGTTCCAAGTGCTGCAGCCTTCCTCCAGTGCTTTCCCAAGTCATAAGCAGGTTAGAAGTTGAACAGTCAGGACATGACTTGGCATCCATATGGGATGCCAACACAGCTAGCAGAGAATTAGCCGGCTATGGCACTGTACTGGTTCCTCTCTCTCTCTCAAATAAAATAACTCTTTCAAATAAAATGAAAATGAACTTTAAAAGATTATTTTCATTGGAAACACAGATTTACAGAGAGAAGTAAAGACACACAGAGAGAATTTTCCATCTGCTGGTTCACTCCCCCAAGTGGCCACAACGGCCAGAGCTGAGCCAATCCACAGCCAGGAGCCAGGAGCTTATTTTGGATCTCCCACGTGGGTGCAGGGGCCCAAAGACGTGGGCCATCCTCTACTGCTTTCCCAGGCCACAGCATGGAGCTAGATCGGAAGTGGAGCAGTCAGGGCACAAACTGGCACCCATGTGGAATGCCAGCACTTGCAGGTAGAGAATTGTCCTGTTGAGCCATGCCACCAGTCCCAAAAATAAATTTTAAAAACTAAAAATCCAGGTTTTTTTTAGAAATGGCTGACTCCAAATTTGAATCCAAAAAATGTATAAAAGTACCCTGGAATATTTTACCACTCTAGATAGCAAGGAATATAACAATGAGTACTAGGGTCATGTCAAAATGATGCCAGTGTCAAGTTGGAAATGTTCCCAGAGGCCAAATGTAAGACAGTTTTGGTTTCAGTAAGGACAAAAATGCAATAGGTTGCAACACGTCAGATAATTGTGTATTCATGAACTCATAATAATATAAAAATTATTTGGTTTCCTTGGGCAAATAAAAGGGAATTCATTCATATTTTAAAAGGTGGATAAATACAGGGGAAGAATCAAACATTATCTTAATTTTTGCGTGGAAACTGTACTACTGGGTAACAATAAGTAGATGAGGGATGTATCTCTTTATAAACCAATTTGTTTAATAAATAAAAATAAATTGCAGAATTTACATTATTATCATTTTATGCTAAAATGAATTAATGGATCTAGGCATTGAGCAATGCTGGCTGCTAACATTTAGGGAAAAAAAAGCAATGAAGGGGGCTGGCACAGAGCTTAACAGGTTAGTCCTCCCCCTGTAGGGCTGGCATGCTATCTGGGCACCAGTTTGTGTCCCAGCTGCTCAATTTCTGACCCAGCTCCCTTCCTGCTAATGGGCTGGGACACAATGGAGAATGGGCCATTGTCTTGGGCCCTTGAATCCACATGGGAGACCTGGAAGAAGCTCCTGGCTCCCAGCTTTGGACCAGTCTAGCTCCAGCTGTAGCAACCATTTAGGGAGGAAATCAGCACATGGAAGATCTCTTTCTCTCTGTCTTTCTCTCTCCTCCTTCTCTAAGTCTCTCTCTAACTGACTTTGAAATATATATATATATATTTAATAAATATATATTAAAATATGTATTTTTTAAAAGCAGTGAAAACTAAAAGCCACCTCTGGACTGCCATTGGAATTGAGTCAGGGTATATTGGCTTTAGTCTCTGGATGCAGCTGTCCATTTGCAGGAAATGCAGAGGACAAATGCACCATGGATAGACACACAATCAACAAGATCCAGACTGTGGGACATCTGGGTGAAATGGCATAAGTTCTTCAGTAGTGAAGAATTTGATGTCCAAGTAACCAAGTAACATCTTCAACGTTCATCCATGTCGTAACATGCACCTAGGTTTCATAGGAGAGCTTTGAGTGGGGAGGTGACAGGACCTAGATGTCAGAAGGACAGTGCTGTCTACTCTGGGGAAAGAGAGTGTATGTGACAAAGATTGTATCACAAAGCATAATTGAAAGGCCCTTGTAGGTGTAGGCAGTTGGTTGGCCTAGCATTTAAGATGCAATGGAGCTGGCTCAAGGGGTTAGATTCCTGACATTCATGTGGGAGGCTGGACTGAATTCCCATCTCCGAGTTTTGACACTAGGGCCTTGCAAGCATCTGGAGGGTAACTGGCAGCTTGGAGTTCTCTGTTTCTTCTTCTAACACTTAACTGAATAAATAGACAAGTCATCCACATGAGAAATGGTGATAGGCTAGAATAGGGTGTTAGCAGTGGAAGTATTTCAGAATCATGATATATTGGAAGGCAGAGCTGACCAAATTTGCTGATGGATGGGCTGTCACATGTAAGAGCACAAGGGTGACCCAAGCTATTTGGCCTGACAGCTGGCTATGTGGGACTGTCATTTTCAGACATGTCCAAGAATACTAGGACAGTAGGATTTGGTGGAAGAGTGAGCAGGGAAGGTTAAAAGCTTAATTCTGAACTGTCCAATGTGGACTGATTTCTAGGGGCACCCAAGTGGAATTATAGAATAGATAGTGGACAGAGGAAGCTAGGGTTTAAGGAAGAAGGGAGAACTGGCACAGAAGACTGCATCATCAGCACCTGAAAACTCATAAAGCTGTGAACCTGGATGAGAGCCCATCTAGGACCTAAGTGCAAGCCGAGGCAGGAGGAGACACGAAGGTGCTCCAGACCACGAAAATGAAGACCCGAAAAGGAGACTGGAGAGGAGGGACCAGTTTGTTAGAAGCATAACCATTCAAGAAGGGCTGTCTCTGAGGCCTGCCCCTGTGGCCCCCACCCCGCTGTTTAGGATCTACCTCCATGCCTTGTCAAGTGTGACTTCATACAAAAACTTTCCGTGTATCACTCTCACAGATCTGTCTCCTTGACCAGACTGTTTGTGTCCATTAAATGTTCCTTCCTCTCTTGCCTGCTGACTACATCTCTTCTCATCATTTAAATTGTAGCTTTGCATTCATTGCTATTTCCTGCCGCCAACTGCCAAACTGGGAAATGTCTATTAGTCATTCTGTGAAAATTTCGAGTGTCGGCAGAGCAGAGAGCAATGTCACCAATGCCACACAGTATACCAATAATTATGGCACTGCCTTTGCTCACAACTCCCCTCCAAGGTGATTGGGGAGAGAAAAAAATCAACATGCCAAATGAGAGATAATAGACAATAAAACGTTATTTTTCTGAAAATTGCAGGCAAGTCATATTGACGTCAGTGTGTGTCAGGGAAGATTGCTTTTGAGCTGGAACTTTGAAAGAAGGATTTATATGATGGAAAGAAGTGGATAATCCAGAACAAGGAAAGGTAAGTGAGGGCTAGATGTCAGGAAGTACAAAAGATAGACTTGCTCCAGATGACGGAAGACGAAGCATCAAGGACCAAGAATGTTATGGTGAATGCTCGTGAGTGTTTGAATAAAAGTGTCAGGAAGAACAGTTTGGAAGCTTGGTTAAGTATAAAAAATTAAGAGGCAGGAATCCAGTAGTAAGACTAGAGCCATGGGCCAATTCTGCTAAGATCCTGGACTTGGAGCTGATGTCAGATGAGAGCACCTCTCCCTCGAGAGCTCCAGCAGAGGCCTTGTCATGGACATGTGCTTACTCACGACCACATCCCTGAACAAGTCTCCATGGCAATGGGCGTGTGATGGATTGATTGGCTGGCTCTAATAAAAATAAATAAATCTTAAAACGGGGGGTAAGGAAAAGAGCCAATGCATGCATATATATATATATATTTATTTATATATATTAGTATAACATTTCAAAAATATTTATTGAACAAGAGCATTACAGAGCGAGGGAGATAGAAAGAGGTTTTTCATCAAGTGGCTTACTCCCCAGATAACCACAGCAGGAAGTTAGGAGTCAGAAACTTCTTCCAGGTCTCCCAAGCAGCACAGGCCATCCTCCTCTGCCTTCCCAGGTCATGAGCAGGGAGCTGGATTGGAAGCGGATCAGCTGAGACATGTGTCAGTACCCATATAGGATGCCAGTAATACAGGCGGTGGCTGTGTGCCATAACGCTGGCCTCATGCCAGTGTTTTTAAATGCCATGTTAATGAAGTGAAGAAATACATGGCAATAGTTAAGGAAGGAAAACAAATAGATAGTAGGAAGTAACTGGGAGAACTGATGGCACTGCTAGCGGGTACGTGAAAAACTGCAGTATCTTGGATCTTTAGGGAAATGAAAATCCAAGCCACAATAAATTATCCTCTGACGTTTGTTGAAATGGCCATTATCAAAAAGAATAAAGATAACAAATGCTGGTGAGATTATGGAGAGAAGGAGCCCTAGCACACTCTCAGTGGAACTATCAACTAGTATAGCTAGTAGAAACCAGTATCAGAGTCCCTCAAAACTCCAAACGAGAATTTACCATGTAAATTTTACCAATGTAAACTAGAATTGCTGGGATCAGTCCAGCAATTCCACCCCTGGGTGTCCATCCAAAGGAACTGAAATTCATCTCTTATATCTTTGTTCCCATGTTTCTTGAAACATAATCCAAGCCAGCCAAATTATGGACTCAACTCAAGTGTCTGTCACTGGGTGAACAGAGAAAGAAAATCTGATGCACAACAGAGTATTATTCTGCCTTTAACAAGCAGGAATTTTTAATATTTGTTACACATGGATTATCTTGGAAGATATTATGCTAAGTAAAATAAGCCAGACATAGAAAGACCAAAACAGGTTCTGGTGTTGTGGGACAGCACGTTAAGCTGCCACTGCAAGACCAGCATCTCATTTCAGAGTGCTGGGTGAAGTCCTGGCTGCTCTGTTTCCAATCCAGCTTCCTGCCACTGCACCTGGGATGCCAGCAGAGAGTGGTCCATGTAGTTGTAGTTGAGTCCTTGGCATACATGTATGTGAAAGATCCAGATGGAGCATCTGGGAAGTGAACAAGTAATTGGAAGAGCTCTACCTACCTATCTCTATCCATAGCTCTCCTTCTCTCACTAATTAACCTTTTCTTTCAAATAAATAAAAAATAAACTGAAATCAGATACCTGTTTTCTTAAAACCAAGGCTAGGAATGGGCATTTGACACAGCAATTTCATATTTCCTATCAGGCCTCGTTTCTCTGCTTCCAGCCCAGCTTTCTCCTAATGCACACCCTGGAAGCAGCAGTAATGGCTCAGATAGCTGGGTTCCCTGCCACCCATGAAAGAGACCTGGATTGAGTTTGTGACTCCTGGCTTCTACCTGGCTCAGCCTGTGCTGTTGTGAGCTTTTGGGGAGTGAATCAGTGGATGAAGATCTCTCTACCTCCCTGCTTTTCAAATACATTGGAAATAGTAGTCTAAAAAGTGAAGGTAGAATGGGTATGTGCCACAGAACCTGTTATCTATCTCAGAGTGAATGGGTTTGATATCCAGCCTTGCTCCTGCTTCCACTCCTGATCCCAGCTTCCTGCTCAGGCAGACCCTGGGATGCAGTAGTGATGGCTCAGGTGACCGAGTTCCTGCTACCGGCATGAGACATCTGCAGGGAGTTCATGGTACCTGGCTTTGGCACCAGCCAGGAGGTATTCTATGAACGTGTAACATACATAAGGTAGAGAACATGAAGCACACAAATTTTAAGCCTGGAATGAGGCTAATTTCCCCCCAGACATACACCTGTGCATATATACAAAATTATGCAAAGTGGAAATGTAGCCTCTCCCGGTGCCACCAGTGGGCCTCCATGTAAGCAGTCAAGTGTTCATGCCTCCAGTCCGTGTCCTAACATTCGGTTTTCCCAGTGGAATGGGGACCCTTACTCTGAGGTTTATCTTGTGGTTCTTCCTCTTCTCTTCTAGAGGAAAGACCTTGCCAGTTACCATACATGGAGATGGGAGATCACCTAGAGTCAGCCTACGGAAGGGTGGTGCTGGAGGAAGCACCCGGATTGTTCTGGGGCCCCGTGGGTTTGGCCCATGGGATAGGAACAGGGAGTCCTGGTCCCTTTCCTGCAGAGGGAGGCTGCTGCCAGAGCCTTGGTCTGCCCAGACTGAAACTGTGTTTTCCAGCCCCATTCTTGCATTCAGAAGAGGCCACATTCACTTGTAGGGCCCAGGGAGCTTAAGGCAGGACAGGTCTTCTGCACACGCTTCACAGCTGCTGGCAGGAAGCAGAGGAGCTCTTAGGGATCCTAAAGGAGGGTGGGCCATGGAATGGACGGCACCTGCCCTACCCCACACCTGATCATCTGCCCCGCAGGCGTGCTCACCTGGGACTGTTCCACGTGGGAGGAGCAGACGCAGACGGTGGTAAACCCGCGAGTCTGAGGGTTGGTTTCCGTAGCATACCCCTCAGAAGCACAGTCCATGCGGAAATGAGTTGCTGAGGACTTATCTGACGGAGCCACATGCCGGGGGAGACTTGGAGGCCACAGGTGAGGACTTTGGGCTCTCCCCCAGGTCAGAATGAGATTGCTGTGTTTATTCTCCGGGGCAGCTGTGGGTGATCTCCCCGGACAGGTAGCGCGTCCCAGGCCTGTGGACAAGGCGCCGCTCTCCTACCGGCCTGTGTCACGGTGCTCAGTGCTTCTGGTCCCCTCCCGCTTTATTTTCACTGTCTCCTTGTGAGGACACAGGGGATTCAAAGAACGTGAAACCAAAGGGCTCTTGCCTTTTCACTTCAGTATCTCCACCAGGTGTAACTTAACGTCAAAGACGCCATTTGTTTTCCTTTTTTTTCTGTCAGAGCGTGAGGCTGCTTCAGTATTGTGGCCACTACCAAAGCTGAGGGCTTAGCTGAACCTGCTTGTTTCGAACACATATTATTCCCAACTTATCCCTCTGCACTTATCAGAGCCCTAAAAAGGTAGGGCTGTGCCCCTTCAATCCCTAAAAGCCGTAGAGGGACTGCAGATATTGCCATG
This sequence comes from Ochotona princeps, assembly GCF_030435755.1. Classification (NCBI taxonomy): domain Eukaryota; kingdom Metazoa; phylum Chordata; class Mammalia; order Lagomorpha; family Ochotonidae; genus Ochotona; species Ochotona princeps. Next base: position 44,228,405 of record NC_080846.1, on the reverse strand, counting down.
GTCTTCCCACTCACCCTTGACCCACCTTGTCGCTTCCTGTGCCCTTCATTGCCTAAGGTTAACAGCAAACCAGAGAGGGAGGCCACATCCGCTTCACTTTTATTACAGTATATTGTTACGATCGCTCCTTTTTATTGCAGGGATTGTTTTCATTGCTTCCTATGCCTAATTTACAAACTTTATCATTAGTATCACGTACATTTATAGAAAAAAATCGACTTAAGAATATTTGGTACTCTGCACGGCCCTGGGTTCTAGGGAGCTTGGATTTTATCCTGATGATCAAGTGGGACTTCTGTGCTTGTATGTCTTCGAGGGGCACGTGTAGCATTTCTGCTGGAGACATACCTGAGAGTGAAGTCCCCAGGTCACAGGCTGTGCACATCCTCGGCTTTGCTGCAGGTTATCTGGTTTCCAAGGGGGTTGGCTTCTCAAAGAGTATCTGAGAATTCCAGCCTTCTCCAATGTTTGAGGTTGCCAGTTTATTTTAGACACTCTGGTGGGTGGGTGGTGAACTCTCACTGTGCTTGAATAATGATGTTGGACATGTTTTCATGTGCTTTGGAGTCACGTGGAGATCCTCTACAATTGCTATCAAATCTGTATCTTGCAGTTTGATGTGGTTTGACAGCCTTATTAAACCCCTTCCAGGTGCTAGACCTCATACTGAAACAATGTGGAATGCACTGTGAACATTTTGTTCATCATACGTAACACACACACACACACACACACACACACACACACACACTCAGTGTTGATATGGAAAGACCCTTAAAATAAGCTAAGGGGTAAATGGTGCAGAGAAAGTGTGTGTACTATACTACCATTTGTGTGAGAAGTTTATAGAAACAGTATATATGCACACACCTATATATGGATATGTAATCTTTTTAGCATGAAAAATTATAACAGCTACTTGTAGAGGGAGAAGGAACAGTGAATGGAAATGTGCAGGGGAGGAAAGAGACTTTTCACCACGCACCGTTTTTATACTCTGATGCGTGAGCAATACGAACCTCTCTGTCTAAATGCCAGTCCCTCAACCCTTTACAAACACTGCACGGAAATATTTAAGAAAAAGCCCAAAGAGTTCTTTTGTCTGCGAAATTGTTTTTACGGTCCATTTGGGTGGAATTATCAGGGAGTTATGGACACAGACAGGAAGAAAACCGTAATGGCAAACAGTGTGAAAAAGCCTCCTGAGAACATGCCGGGTGTGCCTAGTCTAGACGCCGAGGATGTGGGCTGCAGGCACAGGTTCCCAAAGGCGCTGATGGCTCCATTGTGACTGAAGGGCCACTGAAACTTAGTCTAGGAGACAGTGGGAATGAGGAAGGGTCTTCTTATAAAAGAAAAAGTACTTATTTATCTATTTAAAAGGTAGAGTGATGGGGTGGGGTGGGAGGAGCTATCATTCATCTACTGGTTCACTCCTTAAATGACCACAACAGCTGGGGCTGGGCCAGGTCAAGGTCAGGAACCTAGAACTTGATCCAAGGTCTCAAGTAGATGGCAGTGACCTCCCGTCCCAGCTACCTTAACAGGAAACTGGATTGGAAGTGGGGTGGTTGGGATTTGAGGTAGCACTTTGATATGGGATGTGGGCGTCACAAACAGCAGCTTAACCCACTGTGTGAGTGTCTACCCTGGGAAGCATATTTTTGAGGAGGCCACAGCCTGCATACAGCCAGGGGCAGGAGTGCACATTGGGCAAGAGGGGCAGTATTTTTTTTTTATATTTTATTTATTTTTTTATTCATTGATTACATTGCATTATGTGATACAGTTTCGTTGGAACTGGGAATCACCCCACCCAAGCGGGGCAATATTAACCTGGGGCCAGACCAGGAGCTCTAAAGGCTTAAGATATGAGTGTTTTTGCTCTCTTTGGGGCCCTCAGTGGATTGGATGACCCCGCCCACACTGGGAAGGGCCATCTGCTGTACTCTGCTCACCAATTCAAAGGCCCATCTCTTCCGGGTACAGCCTCACAGGCACATAGGCAAGGATGTTTTACCAATCCTCTGGGCATGCTTTAGCCCAGGAAGGTGACACATACATTTAGCTATCGCAGAGAGCAGGAGAGAGGCAAGAGCTGATGTGAGTTTTAGAAAGACCACTCTGGCTGCACAGAGAATGGATATGAGACTGCAGGCTGAGGGGGCGGGGCGTGGGTTCATGGGTGAAGACCACAACTCAATGTCAAATCTCTGCAGCCTGCTTCTGAAAGGGAAGAAAACAATACATTCCTCCAAGAATTACTGGAAAAATAGAGAAAATGTTCCTAGGCTGTTATCCCAGAGCCTAACAACAGAGTAAAGCTTCAGGAAGTATTAGATGTTGTCATATAACCGCTGTGAGTCTGACCATAACCCACTGCATCTACTTCTGTATTTTGAACCTCAATCACCATCTACTTTCATCTGGAGTATCCAAGGAGCCTCCCAACCGCTTATTGCCATGCTTGCCCCCGATAGGTTATTCTTTACAGAGCAGCCTGTGTTGCTTTCCAAATTGGATCTGATCATAGACAAATGCCCAGTTTCCTAATATGTCAAGAACTAGGGGACAGACAACCCAGTAGAGACTTGGGCAAAGATAAGTAGTCAGCCACAGAGAAGAAATAATAATGACTCTGAAGAATGTAAGTAATCACTGAACTTCATTCCTTATGAAAGACGTGCAGATTCAAGTAATTTGTTTTTGGTTTTGATTTTCTTGTATCAGATTAGCAAAGACTAAGGACAGACAACATATTACCTATGGGCAGGTAACTTGTTCCATCCTCAGTGGAAGGCAATCTGGCAAGATCTAGCAGAACAATAAAGAAGAAATCACTTGACACAGTGATTTAGTTTCTATGACCTCAGCCTACAGCTATAATGTTCCTTATGCAAAATAGCTGCACGAAGTTATTCAGTGCTGTTTGCAGGATGTGACTGATTACCGGCCCTGTCTTTGACCTCATTTCTCGTTGCTCTTTTTCTTTGAACATTGAATTCTGACCAGCTTAATCATTTCTAACATGCCAAACATAGGTATTGTTTCAAAGCAAGTGATATTTATTTAGGAATGGTCAAAGTGGACTACAGGAGTGTCCAAAGTGCTGGGAACAAGAGGAAGTTTGTGACAGTAAAAGTGACAAGACTTACATCAAATACATTGAAGCAATAATCTTTGGTCAATTAAATGACTAAAAGTAAGGGAAATGGGGCCTGGCAGTATGGCCTAGCGGCTAAAAGTCCTCGCCTTGAGTGCACCGGGATCCCATATGGGTGCTGGTTCTAATCCCGGCAGCTCCACTTCCCATCCAGCTCCCTGCTTGTGGCCTGGGAAAACAGTCGAGGACGGCCCAAAGCCTTGGCACCATGCACCTACTTGGGAGACCCAGAAGAGGCTCCTGGCTTTAGATTGACTTAACTCCAGCCATTAGGGCTCACTTGGGGAGTGAATCATTGGATGGAAGATCTTCCTCTCTGTCTCTCCTCCTCTCTGTATATCTGACTTTGTAATAAAAATAAATAAATCTTTAAAAAAAAGTAAGGGAAATGTTAGTGTGACATTGAACAGACAATTGCTGGACACATGTACTTGCGATTCTGGCATAAGCTTTTATTATCAGACCATTGTGGTTTTAAAACCCTTGCTAACCCTTCAGTTTTATTTATTTATTTGTTTATCTGTTAGGGCTGATACAAGTGACTCCATCTTGATTCTGACACCTTCATATTTCATACTTCTCTGACAACTGAAAACAGGAAATATTTATCATCATCATCATCTTTACTATTGTGTGAGTTGCCTGCCATTTCTTTTAGCCACTTCCTTTGCAGTGAGAAATTGGCTAAATGGCTCTATTTACAAGTGTGGACTCTTAGCTGGGACAACTGATGTGGTTGTGGTCCTTGGGGACTTGCTCTCGTGGTGCCTGAAGGGCTCTTTGAAGCAAGAGAAAGCAAGTGCAATACCCGAGCACTTTGCAAGTCCCAGCTTGCATCACATTTCCTAATGTCACAGTGACCAAAGCATGTCACCTAGTAGAGCAAGAATCATTGCAGTCAGGAATACCCAGGAGTATGGGTACATGGAGAAAAACTGAGGATCCGAGATGCAACATTGGGCCGTAGATTATTCATAACGCCTATAACCATTAGCTATTTTGTTAGTCATTTGTTTGTCTGTAATCCCTGTACAAGACTTCTCAAGAAGGCAGGGCCTTTGTTTTATTTGCTGTTTATCTTTTCAATACCTGAAAAACTGCTTAGTATATATTTAACACTTAATTTACAGTGAGTATTCAGTGAACACAGGCGAGAATGTATTAAGGAGATAGTTAAGAGGTCGTTGCCCTAAGGTGGAGGAGGGAAGCAGGAGAGACTGTGACAGCAGATATGAAAGAAGCGTCATGGATTGGAGAGCTACTAAGGGGGAATGTAAGCAAGATATGGAGATTGCGCATAAGAAATTGAAAATAATGCCACATTTCTGACTTGCCCAGTGTCATCATCAATAGCCTTAAACACAAGCAACGTAACTCCAAGTTGAAATCCATAGAGCGGTCCTGGCATGGTAACGTAGTGGCTAAAGTCCTTGCCTTGCATGTACCAGGATCCCATATGGGTACCAGTTCTAATCCCGGCTGCTTCGCTTCCCATCCAGCTCCCTACTTGTGGCCTGGGAAGCAGTCGAGGACGGCCCAAAGCCTTGGGAATCTGCACTCATGTGGGAGACCTGGAAGAAACTCCTGGCTTCAGATCAGCTCAGCCCTAGCTGTTGTGGACACTTGGGGAGTGAACCAGTAGATCGATGGTCTTTCTCTCTGTATCTCTTTCTGTATATCAGCCTTTCCAATAGCAGTAAGGTAAATCTTTTTTAAAAATCCATAGAGAAAATGAAAAACTATTGGAAAGATCTAGAGTAGACAACCTAATTGGAAGGTCATGCAGCTAAATTGGCAAAGGGGAGGAAATACAGTTGGGGCTCAGGAAAACTGGATCCCAAACATGGCCAAGACCTCAGTTTTCTGAAACACTCTGTGTTTTGTCTTTTTTCTTTCAGTTCCTTTTTTCTCCTTTTCTTTCCTTTTTTATTTTCTTTTTACTGTTATTTTCTTTTTTCTTTCTAAGAATTAAGCGTTTGGTACTTTAAAATGTGTTATTGATTTATTTGAAGAGAAGAGGGTGAGCACACCCATCTTCTCCTTCGCTTCCTGAATGAATGCAGTAACCTGTAGTGAGCTGTGCCGAAGCGCGAGTCAGGCACTTGATCCCAGTCTGCCACATGGGTGGCAGTGCAGTTGTCATCATTGCTGCCTTTCAGGCTCTATATCAGAAGCAATCTGGAACTGGGAGCTGCCAGTTAAACCCAGGCTGTCTGATATGGGATGATCCTGACGGGTGTCACAACTATGCTTAACACCTGCCCTGCTTGGTGTCTTTTGAGTGTTGACTATACTTTCCATCACTGCCAGTTTCATTCTTTAGCTTTACTGCCATTGGAAAACCCTAAGCTTCCAACTGTAGGGCTATTTTTTTTCCCTACCTTCAATGTAACCAGAATTCTATGATGGAACTCTTACTAAACTACTCCTGCAACAGCCCATTGTTATTGATGGGAGCATTCCATGATGGGGCCAGGTTAGATCAGATGACCACTGCAGGTGAATTGGGTTAGGGCATGGAATTGAGTTAGTAGCATGGGGTCATGAAGAAACTGGACTGTGACTGTAACCATGTGACAGGAATTAGAGAAAGTTCACGAAGAAATGAGATGCTATTCACAGACTTGGATTCAGAAAAACATCTGGGATGCATATGTAGAACTTCCTTTGCTTTTGCATTGTACTTATAGCAGGGTCTGTGTCTGATTTATCTCCTGTACAGCTGGTTTGTGTCTATGTGTAAGTGTATTTATTGACCTCCAAGTTTTTCTTGGTTGTGATATTATGGAATACACTTGTGCAACATTTGGGACTCATCAATACCCTTCTCCTGTCTCCACCCGTGGTAGGTTTGGGAGTCTTCAAGAGCACCCCTCACTTCTGATACCAAGTGCAAGTTCAGGACTTCTCCCAAATCACTTAGCTTCAATGATTCCCTAGAAGGAGCCACAGACCTCATGGAACTGTTACACCATGTTAAATAGTGCGGTTATTCTCCTAGGTTTGGTTCATCCATAGTGGAAGGATACAGGTTATGTAAAAGCAAGGGAAGGTGTGCATGGGACAGAACCCAGGAAAGCAGGAAGCTTCTAATTGTCTTCTCCCGTTGGAATCCTGGACAGCCCTGGCTCTTTCCAGGAATAATGTGTGACAGTACACCTGGTTGGATTATCAAGCAGGGAAGTTTGCTGTCAAACAGTTGTGTGGGGGGTCACATAGACATAGTTCCCTTATGGCTGCCCTCTTCCCCAGCTTTGCTGGAGGGTGAGTTGATGCCATAGGCCCCCAACCCACACTACAACACCTTGTTTTCTGGAGTTTCTCACATGGTGCAAGGTGCTCAAGCAGATCGAAATAGAATGATCTGGCAGGATGGTTCCAAAGGTGCAGATGTTACACCCTGGGAGCTGAGAGCAAATGCCTGCTCTCACTTTAAGACAGTTCTTTATACACAGAATGTCTTACAGTTAGAACTGCTATGACTATACTCAGCACTATGTTACTCTTTTTTACAATGTATTTAGTTGAAAGGCAGAGCGTGTGTGTGTGTGTGTGTGTGTGTGTACACAGAAAGAGGAAGAGCTCTTCCAACACTTGGTTCACTCCCCAGATGGGGTTGGGCTAGGCCAAAATCAGGAGCTAGGAGCAAGAAATTGTGTCTCCCACATGGGTGCACGAGCCCAAGCACTTGGGCCATCCTACGTTGCTTTCCCAGGTGCTTTATCAAGCTGGATTGAAGTGGAGCAGCGAGGACTTGAACTGGTGCCCACATGGAGGTGTTGACACTGCACATAGAAGCTTAACTTGATCTGCCACCACACAGGCCCTTCATCATGTCATTTTTTTTTTAAAGATTTATTGTTTTTATTGGAAAGGCGGATATACATAGAGGAGGAGAGACAGAGAGGAAGATCTTCCATCCGATGATTCACTCCCCAAGTGAGCCGCAACGGCCGGTGCTGCGCTGATCCGAAGCCAGGAACCAGGAACCTCCTCCAGGTCTCCCACAAGGGTGCAGGAACCCAAGGCTTTGGGCCGTCCTCAACTGCTTTCCCAGGCCACAAGCAGGGAGCTGGATGGGAAGTGGAACTGCTGGGATTGAACCAGTGCCCATATGGGATCCCGGGGCATTCAAGGCGAGGACTTTAGCTGCTAGGCCACACCGCTGGGCCTCATCATGTCATTTTTAAAATTAGCATTATTGCCTTTATTAAAAAAATGAATAAATGTCCTTTATAAGAACAAAACAGAGAATACTTACCCCTTTGTCTCTCCCCTTCCTCCAGAAACAAGAAAAAAAAAGGCAAAATTGGAAACAGTGAGTTCACCCAGTTTTCCCTAAACCTTGATCCTTCCCACCCTGATCCACCATGTAATCATTATAAAAAATAAAATTAATTTTAAAAAGAACAAAACAATATAACAAAAGAGAGCAAATTCAGTCATTAAGTGATAAATAATGATCAATGCATCAGCATGTCCTTCCTGTAGACCTGTCATAGCTGTTTATACTGTAACCGTATTCAGTTTTATAAGGTAAAATTCTGTTTGTGTTGACTTGTAACTGGGTTTTGGACATTTAAGCTCTTTAAATTGCTTTCATTAAACACTATCTCACTACAAAAATATTTATGAAGTTTAAAAAAAACAAGCACAAAACTGGGGCAGTGCTTTTAAGATGCCGCTTGAGACTGCCACATCCCTGCTTGAGTCTGATTCTTGGCTAAACTCCCAAATCCAACCGCCCAGTGATGTGCGTCCCAAATGGCAGCAGGTGACGGCTTAAGAGGCTTGGTCCCTGCCACCCACGCGGGAGAACAGGCTTGAATTCCCAGCTCCTGGTTTTTCGGCCTGGCTCAGCTGCATTTGCTGTGAGCTTCTGGGGAGTGAATTGGTAGATGGGGGATCTCTCTCTGTCTGTCCATCTCTCTGCCTTTCCAGTAAATGGATTTAAAAAAAAATCCCCGCAGATACTTACAAGCACACTTCTTAGCACCCAGTGTAAGGAAAGAGAACAAACCATTCTTGTTCCTTCTGAAGTCTCCTGTGCGCCTCTTTCCCACCCAGGCTTTCTCCTAGCAACCACCCCTGCCCCCTCCATGCGTGGCTGTCAGTGATTTGCTTTTACTTTTATCACATATATTTGTTTTCCCCAAGAACATATGCTTCGGTTTTGAATGTCTTTGAATACAAATGAATTGTGGGAGAGGAAAAAATAAAAAGCCCTTTTCCTCTAATGCCTGGTGCAGTAGGCAGGCTGGGAGTGAGGAGAGAAGAGCTGAGGATTGCCAAGACTTGCCTGCACGGCAGCCCCATGTCCACCACTCCAATCCTGCCCCTTTCCATGTCCATTGCAGCTGCTGGCCATTCACCAGGGGAGCATATTTTCAGTAGGGCTGCGGGTTGAACTTCAGCAAAGACCTTTATATTATACACTCTTTGGCCACTGAGGGCACCATCAGTTCATCTCAAACCTGATGGAACTGAGCCCAGGCATTTATGGGGACTGACTCGAACATCAGTCCCAAAGATGAATAGGACTCATGCCATCTTAGACCTGGCATCATTTTAGATCCAATTCTACTTTCCACCAATCCCCTGGGGCCTTGTAGCCCTGTTCCCCACCAATCAACTGGAACTTTGTGGCCCTGTACACGTCTACAACTCTATCCACCAATCCTTCACTGCCCTGTACTCCCAGTACCCACCCCCTTGCTATAAAAGCCTGCTTCTCTATCTGCCATCTCTCTCTCTTCCTGCGGCCACCTTCCTCTGTGCTGAATAAAGACTTCCTGTGTGACTTGCCGTGTCTGGTGTTTGGGTTGATGGCAAAAATTCCTAACAGTATTCCACACAGCACACATCAACTTTCAGCCTGTGTCTTCTGGGACAGACAAAACTGACAGAACCCATATTGTATATCACTAGCTTCTATTAGCTACTGCCAACGGGACTCTCTGCAGGTTCAAGCCCACCTTATCAAAGGTGATGTGGCATTCTGCACATCCCCGTGACCACCTCTCCTACAAGTAGCTTGAACAGGATCTCTGCCAGTGGCCCTGCAGGCTTAGGACTTACTTCAGACCCGCTGCCTGCTGTCCAGTTAGGCTTAAACTTCTACTGTGCTGTCCTTTCTAAAATAGTCTTTTGTGCTTTACCTGGTTGTCCCCACACCTTCTGCAGACTCAGGAATCCTAAAACTAACATTCTAAAAAGATTATCATGGTGGGGCTACACCCATCTTGCACCTGACCCCATGGCGGCTCCAAGATCTTCAAAAGCAGCATGAAAATGGGCAGCACTCAAGCTCTGCCCCACAAAGTCCACTGAAGTTTGAATATTCAACTAAGCTTTGACCCCAGACAGCATCTCCCTGTACCTCCAGACCCTGTATAGGGACAATTTTGCACTTTGTTAATTATGGTAACTGCAGCATGACCTTGAAGCTGCTGGCACTTCCTCCTGAGTGTGTATTTGGGTCTTACCTTCATCTGTGTCTTCTCCTTGAATGCTTTCCCACATGAGACAAGAACCTGGACCAAGCCTAGCCAGGACCACCCTCCAGAATTGCTAGTTTCACTGGCTGCACACTTGAATCCAACTGGTAAGAGACAGATTAACATGTGAACATTTTAGTTCCATGCTACACATAGGGGTCTCATGAAGAAATGGGACTCCCAAGGAGGGACTAAATGATTGAGTTTCATGTATCATCTCAGATTAAAGATGGACCAGGGATTTGGGGCTTCCTAGTGGAGAAAAACAGTTATAGGAAGGCAGGGTGTATACTAAGTAGGAATTGTCTTGTTATGCAAATAGGAACTGTGCTGTCTTTGATTAGAGACACCTTTTGCAAATGTAAGTTTCCTTTATAAATGTAAATCTCCCCCAAAGGAATTTTATTCTGCATTTTGAGACAGTTAAGAGCTTTACTTGCAAGTACTGTTTCTCAATTGCTGTTATCTCATAATCCGCAAACCAAAGAGGCGTGTTTGCGGCGGCATGATGTGCTGGTACTCTTCAGAACCACACTAAGTCTGTTATTATGAAACTTGCTTCTTTTCCTCTCAACAGCGTTCCTGAGAGTATCCATGTCATTGTGTGGAACTAGGATTCATTCATGTTCCTCGCTGTGTGTCTTTATTGTATTGCTGATGGGCAATTGGAATTATTTCTGCATTCTTGTCCTTACAGTATGGGGAGATTAGGTAGGGAGTCAGATAGGAATACATGAGCTGGAATTTCTGGCTGCCTTAAATTATAATTCTGCCCCTTTATTCTGTTAATCTAGCACAGCTGCTTTTGTTGGATGCACCTGTATATCAACCAGAACCAGGAAGGAAGAGATGCCATGGTGGCCACTGGAAGTGAACTCCATGTAGAGGTGCCATGAAACTCCCAGGAAGTCCTGAGCATGCTAAGCTCCAGCCCATTTGTGCCTTCAGTTGGGCCACCACCTGTGTCTCCTAAAAGAGAGTGATCCCCTGGGTGGTGCCCTACTTTTGCTCTTTGGCCCTGGTTAGGGATCCTTCTCTGGCCTCCTCCCCATCTCTCTCCTCTCTCTAGGCAGCTCTCTGAGCTACTTGTGACAGCTATCTCTTTGGGTGGGGTGGTCCACAGTCACACAGCAACGTATGAGTCACTCTTTTAAATAAATCCTGCTTTCGCTGTATTGAAGCCGCTGCTTTGAATTCCTGCCGCTGTGAGGGCAAGAACCTGCGGCAAAGGTTAACATACATAGACCCAAAACATAAACATGCCTGCAAGAGTTTGATCTTGAGTTATAAAACTCAGACTAGAAATCCTAGTATCACAACTGGCTTTCAGGTAAATAAAATAAATCTTTAAAAATTAAAATTCCTAAGTCATTTGATGTGAATAAGTTTAGACAATGCAACAATTTTTCCAAAGTGTTCTTGGTCGGCTTACATTCTCACCAAGAATGTGTAATCGTTCCAGTTAACTTCATATTTCTATTGACACTGGTATTTTATGTTTATCATGTACAAGTCTATAGTTCAAAGTAAAGATTTTAGCTTTGAACAGGTTTTGCCAAATTGCCCCTCAAAAGAGTCTTCTCACTTTATACTCCCACTAGCAGTATATGAAAATCTCTTAATTTATATCTTGGCCAATACTAAAAATTATAATATTTTCCAGGTTTAATTCTACTACTAGATAATTGATTAGGTTAAGATATCTGATTTTAAACAAACAAACAAAAACCAGTATGGATAGGGTTACTGAAGTTACACTTTCCATGCTGGTTTCCTTATGTAAGAGAGAACATGTGCTATTTGTTCTTTTGTGATTGACTCATTTCACTGAGCATAACGGTCTCTCATTGGGACCACCTAGTTGTAAATAGTTAAATTTCATTCTTCTTAATTGCTGAATAATATTCCATGGAGTAGATGTACCACAGTTTCTTTAAACACTCTTCTTTGGATGGGCATCTGGATTGTTTCCATGTCTTTGCTATTGTAGATTGTGCTGCTGCAAATATAGGGTTACAGATCCCCTTCTCATATGCAGATTTCACTTCTATTGGGTGTATTCCTAGGAGGGGGATGGCTGGGTCCTATGGCAGGTTTATTTGTAATTCTCCAGGCACTCTCCATACTGATTTCCACATTGGTTGTACTAACCTACACTCCCACCAGCAGTGAAGGAGGGTGCCTTTCTCCCCACATCCACGCTAGCAGGTGCTGTTTGTTGAGTTCTGAATGTAGGCCAGTCTCACTGGAATTAGGTGGTACCTCAACGTGGTTTTCATTTGTATCTCTCTGGTGGCTAGGGAGTCTGAGCATCTTTTCATATGTCTGTTAGCCATTTGAATCTGTTCTTTTGAAAAATGTCTGTTCATTTCCTTTGCCCATTTTTTTTACAGGGTTTTGTTTGTTGTTGTTTTTGTTTTTGTTTTTTGCTGTCCCTGGGTTTCTGATGCTCTTTGTAAATCCTGGATATTAGTCCCCTATCACTTGTGTAGTTTGCAAAAATTTTCTTCCATTCTGTTGGTTGCTTCTTCACTTTGTTAATTGTTTCCTTTGCTGTACAGAAGCTTTTTAGTTTGATGTAGTCCCATTTGTTCATTTTGGCTTTGATTGCCTTTGCTTTTGTTTTTTGGCTGTATCCCATGTGTTTTGATTTTTTTATTTCAGTTTTGTTTATTCCAAATAATTTCTTTTCTCTTGTCGAATTCATCACTGGCTCATGGATTACACAGTGGCATCATTTTTCCCAAGAGACATTAGTGTTTCCTTTTTGTCACTCATGTGTTGGTTACTCAGTGGTGTGTTTTTTCATGGTGCTGTAATTTGTTGTTGTTGTTGTTGTTGTTGTGGCTGTTCTAACTCATACCAGTTGTTGACCTTGTTTCATGGCTTCTCAATTATGAAAATGTATAGTGATGGAGTACTGGGGTCTATCATATACAGATGTGGGGGTATAATGGAACATGCATCCCTGCTTCCAGAGAAAAGATGGATTTCCAATGAAACTGTTGGACATGTGTAGACAATGGGATGCTGGACTGTCTGACATTGTCTGTACCAACAGTGTTGGGGCACACTTAAATAAGAGACTGGTAGAATTATGATTTCTTATGAAGGACTACACTGTTGTAGTAAAATGGGGAAAAATCTGTCGGGGGGTCGGAATTTTGAATCCCAGCCTATACAAAATTGTACCACATAATTCAAAATTCACAATAAAATATATTTAAAAATAAAAGTAAACAAGATACCTGATTTTAGTTTGTACTCTTTGTTTACTGGAGAAATTCTATAATTTTATTGCTTTTTGCTGTCTGTAGTTCTTCTTTTATATAAAATAGTATTTTTTCATATAAAACTGAAATGTTTGTAAGTCCAAGGTCAGGGGCAGGAGAGTGAAGCATGAAGTAATGGAAACTTTTCAGGGAAAAAAGGAAAGGAATGGCTCTTTGCAGTAGATACGACAGAATTGACTCTGGAGATGTTATTACTTTAATTTTACTAAGGCTCTTGTCACTCCAATAATTGAAAGGAAACTGCAGATATAATATTAGATTTTGACAGACCATCAAATTAAATTTTGTTTTCTCTGTGTGAAACTTAGAAATAATATGATTCAGAGTTTGAAAGGCCTTTAAAAATAGCATTTACATAATGAAATTTGCTATGAATACATCTGCAAATAAACACACCAGCCGTGTCCATTTTTTCCCAGTGATCTAAAAATAATGTCCGTATTATTTTTACGTCTTGTAGCAAAAAAAAGCCGAAAATGCAGGAAGATAAATTATCTTTGCAAGGTCACAGCAAGTCAGTATGAAGGTCAACAGTGAAATTAATTTTCATTCAGTCATTATGGTCCAAACTCTCTAAACCCCCTACAAGTTTTTTTTTTTACTTATTAGGAATTTAAGTATTTCAGAGATGAAAGTCTTTAGCCAAAGAATTGTTAGTTAAAATACAAACAAAAACATTAGCACTGCAAGTTGCTAAAGTGTTGAAAGCAAAGTGTTTTAATGCTAAAATCCTGACATTTAAAAGGCTCAGCAGCCAAACCTACTGAAAGCCAACTAACATGCAAATTATAACAATTTATTTCTCGTAGGCCTTGGCAGGCTTCTTCTGGGTGCCAGAAGAAGAGTGAGAGATTTGAGATTCAAACCCTTTGGAAAGTTGTATAAATTAGAGCTAGATTTCTCTTGGAAAAAAATATCCTATCCGCTTTCCTATTCCTTCCTTTAACTGACTGAACTTCATGACCCATTTTGAGTCAAGGTGGAGGGGTCAGCTGGGAGAAGCCTCCACGAATCTGCTCAGGTTGCCCTGTGCATCCTACTGCTACAGGTCTGAATAGCTGACCTTGTCTTCATAGGGTACCATCCTTCCACTTAATGTCTTTTGTTAGTGGTGTTATGTTTTAGAAATTTTATTTTATTTTATTTATTTATTATTTTTTTTTCACTGAAAACATTTTATTGGCCTTTTGGGTAGAAACGGGAATTTATTTGCCAGGAAGGATGATTCCATCATACTTCTGCTGGAAGCAGCGCATGGCCTCCTCTTTGCTGATTCTGTGTTTGGCCCCAATGCAGCCTGTCCTGCGCTTCTTGTCTGCGATGCTGAAGCCTGGCCTGCCCAGCACCACATAGAAGTCCAGGCCGTAGATGCCAATGCTCGGGTCGTATTTAATTCCCAGGTCGATGTGCTCTTGGATCCCCAAACCAAAGTTTCCAGTGTCTGAGAAGTTATTTTTCCTCAACTCTTACTCCCGCACCTTCAGACCCTTCTCCAGGATCTCCTCTGCCTTGGCCCCACGGACCGTGCAGTGCACTGCGATCTTCTCATTCCTCCGGATGCCGAAGGACCTGACTGTGTACCTGGCTTTGGAGAACACGGGGGTCTGGCCCGTGAGTTGCTCCAACACCTTGGCGGCCCGGGTCAGTCTGTCTCCACTCTCCCCCACGCAGATGTTGAGGCAGAGTTTGCGGATGCGAAGTTCCCGCATGGGGTTCTCCTTCTCACCTTGGTCCGCCATGATGGAGAACAGGAAAAAAAGTAGAAATTTTATTTTAAAAAAAATGTTTAGTTCACTCACATTTTTTTAAAGGAATGAAGAGAGGCAGGCAGAGCCAGATTTCCACTCACTGGTCTCCTCCTGAAAATGCCACAACAGTTGGGTCTGGACCAAGCCAAAACTGGGAGCCGGTAACTTCATCCAGACCACCATGGCAGAGCCTCCGTACCTGAGCTGTCATCTGTAGCAGGTGCTTTAGCAGGAAGCTGACTGAGCAGCAAAGGCAGAAATGGGACGCAATCCCAGGCACTCCGATATGGAATGCGGGCATCCCAGATGGTGCCCTAACCCACAGCTCCACAACACCTGCCCCTCATATGTGGTTAGACACAGCTTCATTGTCAGTGAAGGGAGAGAATGAGAGCCAATGGGCTGATAACAACTGTCTGTTCAAAATCTAACTCCCATTTTGGAATAATGTTCTTTGCTGGAAAACAACTACTTAAAGCACCTTGGGTGTTGTGTGGTGAGGACGTGATGCAGAATATGTTGAGTTGTTCCAAGGAATTTGATGCTCTTTTCTGTGGATGTAAACACTGCTATAATGGTCTCAGTTTTGCTTTCCTTCCTCTAACACCCCAAGAGTTTGCAGGACAATAAAATGGGTAGTAGCTTGAAAGCATTTCCAGTTCTATGCTTCTCTCCTTTCACCTTCATCTCCAACTCGGGATTTTGGAAGATTCAGGCTGAGTTGGAACAAAATAACATATCCAGGAAACGTCTTGGAAAACTAGAAACTATGAAGGGAAGGAGAAATCTTTGTCCATCCATCACTTAGGTGTATTTGTAACTATCTTTCAAACAACTAACTACATCTTTAAAATAATTGGATTAGTCGGCCTTAGCTCTGCCTCTTCCAGATCCAATGTGTGTAAGGCACTCCAGCAGCAGTCAGCTCCCGGTTGCCCAGCTTGCCCGCTGCTCCCTTGCAGTGTGTTTCAGTGACTACAGCTCTGCTCACTCCCCTCTGGGTCTCACTGCCACAAGGCTGGCCTCAGTCCCTTCTATCTTCCATGAATGTCTATTGAGCACCTCTTATAGATTCATACACTATGAGGTGTAACAACAAAAAAAGGTAGTGTTTGTTTTTTGTCTGCAACCTGAAGGAGGAGAAAGAGACAACCAGAAGACAGGCTGGGGAAAGATGGAGTGAGCTCACACTGTTTATACTGCAACCTGGGAGGCAAACAGATGTTTAAATGGGAGGGCACTGTGGCTACACAGCAGAAGACTGAAGGGAGACAGTGGAGGATCCTGGGGCTGGAAGCAGGACCCAGAGCTTGCCCAGCCTACTAGGCTACAGACACAGTTTAAACCAAGTTCTAAGGATGATGGGAAGCCGTTGGAGTCTTAAAATCAAGCCGGATGGGATTCGTGGTTTCAGTAGCACATACTAGCTGTTCTTTGGAGAATGGAAGCAGGGGTCTCGGTTAGAAAGTTGTTAGAAAAGATGGTGGTGTTCATTACTTGACAATGGAGATGCGAAAGGTAGATCTCAGATGCTTTTGGTGGAGAACGCTAACGTGAGTTGTTTATGTGTTAGTGGTAGGGTGTGAGGGGACTGAGGCAGCAGAAGTGGCTCTGAGACGCACGGGGTGGTTGGTGCTTTTGTGTGTTGAGGTAGGAAAGACAGAAGGACAGAAGTGGCTTTAGATGTGCTATCGTGGAAATATCAACCAGATCGCAAAGTGTCATGCAAGCAGTTACATATGTAAATACAAAACACGTGAGCTTTCTGGGCAGGAGCTGGAAGGTATTGAAAATCGTACTAAAGGAAGCGTTGTCTAGACAGGCAAGAGTGCAGGTCTTTGGCATCCTAACGTTTGCCTGTCAGGCAGGACCCAAGGAGCCTGCAAAATGTTTGATCAGGAACGGAAGAGATTCCAAGGAGTAGTGAGTATTCTAAGAAGCGATCAACTGTGTTGAAAGTTGAGGGAATGAGCATTTGTGTGACTTTGAGCAAATTGCTTCATCTGTCTAAACCAAATTTCTTTCCTTATCTGTAAATCGTGGACAGAAATAGTACTGCACTTACAGTGTTGTTGGGAGTATTAAGAAGCATAATGTATGTGGTGTTCTATGGGTCTGGCATGCAGTAAGTGATAAATGGTACCTATTATTAGTCTATTGCTGCGGAGTTCTGAAATCTATAAGGGGAAATGTAAACATGTCAGGAGGGAAGCACGCACATTTACTGGAACAGTTCTGCATAACAAATATTTCATTTTATCACATCTTGCAAATCATTCTTTAATGTTCCTTTTAGTCTTTGTGTCTTTTTAGCTCTTCTGGAGTCAGGACTTAAGATAGGAGAATTCCTTATTCTCTGGATAGTCAAAAGTTGCTATGACAACTGGCTGGAAATGAAAGTCCTCCGCTTTATTTATTGATCTGAGGGCAACGAGCTGCAGAAGGAGGAAAATGCGATTGTCACAGAGGTTGCGTTCCAACCTTCAGCAGGACGACAGGAAGGGTCATGTTCTTTCCCGTCCTGTCAGCATCCTTTATTATTCATACATAATTTTCCCTCTTGTTTTTGTGCAAAATATTTAAGGTCATAAATATTCAGACACAAATAAGTTGAGACAGTTTAAAGAAAATAATATCAAATATTATTTGGAAGAGAAGTATGTGCAATGCAGAAGCAATGTATCAATAAATTTAATTCTAAGTGTTTTGTAAATCATAAATAAATAAATAGATAGATAAATAAGAACATAATGGTTTAGGAAATTCTCCAAAGTCAGCTGTCAAGGTCACAGGCGAGTTCATTAGGAAAAGGAAACTTTTGGGCTGCTACACATGTTGCTACCCTGCAAAGAGATACTGGCCATAATTTTCACATCACTTTAGAGTTTACAAAATTCTTACACTTTACAAAAGGTGGTATTATGATATCCCGTTTTTTGGCTCCCAGACCACACAACAGGTTAACACAAACAGTGAGTTTGAATCAGCAAAATCTTCTTTCAATACTACAAACACTTTTTATTGATAGCCAAAAAATACAACGCTTTCATGAAACTTTTAATGCTCTGTTCTTTCTACTACAAAAACAACTTCTTTGTTGCAGTTTTGAAAAACCATATGCAATGCAATATTCACAAAATTACATGAAATTTGCTTCTAAATGTTAAAAATCCATGTAGGCATCACCAAAGAATCGGAACTCCCCTGGGAGGCTGGAATTGCCAGTTCTCCGCCTTTGCATTCTCAGGCCACCTTCATGCGTTTAAAAGTAATTTAGGACCCTAGTGAACTCACATTTATAAAGCCCTCATGAATATTTTGGTTGTTAGAAAATAAAACGAATATTATGAAAATCATCTAGTTATTGAAAAGGGTGGGCATTTAGTGGAGCAGGCAGGATGCGCATATCTGCTGTTGGAGTGCTCACTTCCTGTTAATGCGCACCCCGTGCTGCAGCAGGGCTGGCTCAAGTAGTCCAGCACTTGATCTCCGTGTACGGTACCAGACCGAGAGCCTGGCTGCTGGCTCCAGCGGCTCCACAACAGGCAGGTGAGGTCACTGGGGAGCGAAACGGTGACTAGGAAAATTTTATATCTCTCTGCTTTACAATATATTTACTATATATTACTAAATAATGTATTATGGAAATTAATGATTTACTGAAGTTTAATTAAATTAACAAAGTGCCATGATAAGAGTGATGTTCTGGGCCCGGCGGCGTGGTCTAGCGGCTAAAGTCCTCGCCTTGAACGCCTCGGGATCCCATATGGGCGCCGGTTCTAATGCCGGCAGCTCCACTTCCCATCCAGCTCCCTGCTTGTGGCCTGGGAAAGCAGTCAAGGACGGCCCGAAGCTTTGGGATCCTGCACCCGCGTGGGAGACCCGGAAGAGGTTCCTGGTCCCGGCATCGGATCTGCGCGTACCGGCCTGTTGCGGCTCACTTGGGGAGTGAATCATCGGATGGAAGATCTTCCTCTCTGTCTCTCCTCCTCTCTGTATATCCCGCTTTCCAATAATAATAAAATCTTAAAAAAAAAAAAAGATTTATTTATTTTTATTGGAAAGGCGAATATTCAGAGAGGAGGAAAGACCGAGAGGAAGATCTTCCATCCCCTGGTTCACTCCCTAGGCGGCTGCAATGGCTGGAGCTGAGCCAATCCAAAGCCAGGAGCCTCTTCCAGGTCTCCCTCATGGGTGCAGGGTCCCAAAACTTTGGTCTGTCCTTGACTGCTTTCCCAGGCCACAAGCAGAGAGCTGGATGGGAAGCAGGGCTGCCGGGATTAGAACTGGTGTCCATATGGGATCCTAGTGTGTTCAAGGCAAGGACGTTAACCACTACGCTATTATGCCGGGCCCAAGAGTGATGTTCTTATGGTTTTCTCCAAATATCTTGAATGACTGCCTTACTAGAAGACATCTGGATTCATCTATGATTTTATACTTAATCTGTTGTGATATATGTGCTTTTTTGATTAGAATATTTTAAGAAATGGCCCTACAAAGAGACATAATTGAGAAGGGGAAAGCATTTCAATGCATAACTGTGGATATTCTTCCATGTACTAGACCCGAATTCTTATTGCAAAGATAGAGAACTCAAAAGTTCACTCCTCAAAAGTGTGCAACAGCCAAGGCTGGGCCAGGCGAAAACCAGGAACCAGGAGTTCCGTCTCTTGCGTGGACAGACCTGACTGCTTGAGCCGTCACCTGCTGCCTCCCAGGCTTGCACAGCAGCAGGAAGCTGGAAATGGAAGTGGAGTGTGGACTTGAACCCAGACACACTGATCTGGGATGTGGCCATCACAAGTAGTGTCTGATATCCCCACATAAGTGGTGCTTTTCCAAGGTTTATCAGAAGCAACAGAATATCATATCGCATCCTGCTATTTGTTAATGACCTAGGAAAGCAGTGGAGAATGGCCCAATGCCTTGGGACCCTCCATCCACATGGGAGATCTGAAAGAAACTCCTGGCTTTGGATTGGTTCAGTTCCAGCTGTTGTGACCATTTGGGGAGTGAAGCAGATGGAAGATCTTTCTCTGTCTCTCTCCTCTGTAAATCTGCCTTTCCAATAAAAATAAATAAATCATTTTTTAAAAAAATACTATAAATTAGGGAATCTTCTCCAGGCTTCTATGTTGGAAACTCAGGTGAGGCCCATAGTGGTTCTCATGCTCTAGCCCTCCAATTATGTGATCCTAATTCCCTCCAAGTTTGGGAAACACTGCTCCTGACTGCTCCTCGCTGTGGGGCAGAATCACATGTGATTCAGAGCTCTCATTGCCTCTTTTTCATCAGTTGTCACTATGTCTGACATGGGATCATTTTACTGTTCACTTGCCTTCTTTCTTAAACAGCTCCCAGCTCTGTTCTTGTCTACAGTTAGCAGACAGCTGGAGGGCTAGTAACCAGCCTGCTGCTGGGTGGGAAAAATAGTATGTTTTCAGAGTCATTTCCCACCTTGGATAGTCATGAAATCCTAACAGGTGAACAAGAAAATGTCCTAAGAGAACTCGAGACTACTGATTAATCAAGTATCTCTTTTAAGAAACTGGAAATCCTGCCAGGTCCAAGTCTCTGCTTTGGGGCAGGAAGCAGATTAAGCTGTCACCTGTAATGCTAACATCCCTTACAAGTGCTGGTTCGAGTCCTTAATGCTCCACTTCCAATCTAGGTCTCTGCTGATGTGTCTGGGAAAGCAGTGGAAGATGACACAAATGCCTGGGCCCCTGCTACTGTTGGGTGGAGCTCCAGGCTCCCAGCTTCTGCCTGGCTCAGCCATAGCTATGTGGTTATCTGTGAACGAGCAGATGCAAGATGGAAGAGGACCCCCCCATCTCTCTCTCCCTCTCTGTAACTTTACCTTTCAAATAAAAAAACACGTTTTCTTCCATAAAAAGATCTCTGCCATGATTACTATAGAAGCTGACAAAGAGGCTTTTTGGCCGTCAAGGCTTGCCTTTCCATGGCCCTCGAGGGTCCTAACTGTCTTTAAGTTATCAGTTCTCACACTTTGTGTTTGCTCCCATTTTCATAATAAATATCATCTTTTTGCCATCTGCAGTAACTTTATAATGCAACCTACAATACCTCATTTTAAAAACTCAGGGGTCACCGTTGTGGTATACTGTGTAAAGCTGCTGTCTGTACCACCAGCACCCCTTTAGGCACTGGTTTGTATCCTGGCTGCTGCACTTCTGACCCGGATACCCACAAAAGGGAAAAGCAACATAAGATGATCTGGCACCCACGCAGGAGACCTGGTTGCCTAGCTCCTGGCTTTGGCCAGGCCCACTGCTGTTCACTGAGGCCATTTGGGGAGTGACCCAGAAGATGGAAGTCTCTGATCTCCCTCTCTGTAACTCTGACTTCCAAACAGGTAAATAAATGCTTACCAAAAACCAATATAGTGCACTGTTTTATAATTGATAAAATGAGTGAATTGTACAATAAAAGTATATGTGGAAGTGTATAAATAGCTAGAAGTAACATCAGCAGACAATGAATTTGTCATTATTGGCATGTGAATGTTACAAAAACATTATAAAAATTTCAAACATACTGAAATACAATGACATGCTTCCCTAGTTTTAGTAATTCTCAATTATCTTATGCTGGTCTGTTTTACACCTGGATCTGCAGCTTCAGTATCCTCTAAAGATGGCTGGGAATGTGTACTCATTAACCTTATCCCAGGCACTGAATTAGAGTCTCTGAGGCAGGACCCAGAAATCTATTTTAATAATCTCCTCAGTTATTCGTGTGCCTGTGCTATGGTTTGAATATGACTGAGACCCCAAACTCATGAAGATACTCCTGTTCTAAAGTCATGAATAACAGTACAAAGATGGTGAAAACTTAATCCAGTAGTTGTGTTTAGGAGGTGGGACCCAGTGGGCGGTCCTGAAGTCATTGGAGGTGTGCACATGGAAGTTGGTCCTCCCAGGGACTGTTACCAACACTTGAGTTTGGACCTGGCCCCTCTCTCTGCATCCTGGCTCACCATGGTGATCCTCCTTGTGTGTGCTCTCATCATTTGCCCTAGGCCCCTTGCAAAAACCTCTGTTACACCATTTGGACTCTGAACTTTAAACTGAATAAACTCTTTTTCTAGAAACACCATTGCCTGGGTATGTCATTGTAGGAATGAGAAGCAGAATGACAGTTTGTGAAATTTTGAAAATCACTGATCTATGAAACTATCTCTTCCTTCTTCTTGTTCTACTTCAGTTTTTTTAAAATTATTTGAGATTTAAAGCTACAGACAAAACTCCCATCTGCTGGTTCACTTCCAAGCATCTGCCATGGCCTGGGACTAGGTCCAGCTGAAGTCAGGAGCCAGGAACTCATGCCAGGCCTGTCACATGGGGGGTAGTACTCTGATCACTTGAGCCACCGCCTGCTGCCTACCAGCCAGTGCATTAGCAGGAAACTGAATTTGACCATGTAGCTAGAACTGGAACCTAGCATTCTGATATGGGGCATGAGGGTTCCTCCCAGTGTCTTAATTACCAGGCCAAATGCCTGCACCCTCTCAGTTTATTTTAAAACAAATCCCAAAGGACGGTGTTGTGTTACAGTAAGTTAAGCTACCACTTGTGACATGAAATGCCACTTTTGAGTACCCGTTCAAGTCCTGGTTGCTCCACTTTCAGTCCAGCTTTTTGCTAATTATGTGGGAAGGCAGCTGGAGATGGCCCATGTACTTTAGTTCTTACCACCACGGGGCAGACCTGGCTGGAGTCCAGCCCTGGCCCAGCCAGATGTGGAGTAAACTGGGAGATTCAAGATCATTCTGCCTCTCTTTCTCTCTTTGTCACTATGCCTTTCAAATAAATAATCAAATATTTATAAAAATGTCTGCCATCAGCCTTTTAAAAAGTTTTAAAAACCTTTTAAAATTTTTATCGAAATCCAATATACAGACTAAGAAATGCACTTAAATGATCTTCCAATCACATTCTTAACCAACATCCAAATTAAGAACAAAACATTACCAGCACCTCAGGAGTCCTCATTATCCTCCCACCACCATTTCTATATTTTTAACACGTGCATAAGAGTATATTGTCATTTTCATGGTATAATTCAGTGAAGCAATATGTATAACTATACAACAAATGATATAACTCCCACACAATTTTTATATGATTTATTTTTCAATTAGCTACCATAAATAAGAGAAAATGTGATATTATCCTTTTTATGTATGGGTTATTTCACTTAGATAATGATCTTCAGTTGCATCCATTCGGCTGCAAGTGTCAGGATTTCGATCATTTTATGGCTGAGTAACATTCCATCATGTGTATAAACTACATTTTCTGTATCCAGTCATCACTTGATATGTCTAGGTGATTCCATATCTTAGTTATTGTGACATGAGAGTGCATGTAATTTTTCATATGCTGATTTAATTTCCTTTGGCTGTGTTCCCAGAGTATAATAGTTGCATCATAGGGCAGGTCTATTATGGGTGTTTTGGGGGATCTCCACAGTTTTTCACAATTAGAGATGCCAATTTTCATTCCTGCTGATAGTGTATTAGGTACCTTTTTCTCCACATACTCACCACCATGTGCTTTTTGATTTTTGGATAATAATCATTTTTACTAATATGATTTCACATTGTGGTTTTTATTTTCACTTCCCTGTTAGCTAATGATTGTATTTTTCATGTGTCTATCGGGCTTTTATATTGAAAGATATGCAGTTATATTCTATACTCATTTCTGGATTGTTTTGTTTTTGTTTCTCAAGCTCGTTTTATATTCTGGGTATTAACCTTTTATCAGTTGCACAGTTTGTAAATATTTTCTCCCTTTTTGTCAGTTGCCTCTTCAGTTTGTTGAATTTTTTTTGTTGTGCAGAAACGTCTTTGTTAGCTTGGTGTAATCTTGCTTGCCTGTTTTTGCTCTTTATTGTGTAACCTCTGGGGTCTTCATGAGAAGGCTTTTCCTCTGCTAGTATCTCAGAATTTCCCCCAAGTTTTCCTCTAGTAATTTAGGAGTTTTAAGTCTTAATTTCGAATTCTATTGATTTTTGCGTGTTGATTTTACATTCTGCCACTTTGCCAAATTCTCTTATGAGTTCTAATAGTTCCCTGGTAGAATCTTTGGATCTTCAATATAAAGGATCATGTCGTCTGCAAATAGGGATAATTTGACATCCTCCTCTCCAATTTGTATTTCTTTGATTTCTTTTTCTTGCCAAATAGCTCTAACTAAAAATCCTAGAATACACTGAATAACAGTGGTGAGACTGGGCAACCTTGTCCAGTTCTGGAAAAATGTTTCCAGCTTTTGTCCGTTTTTGTCCATACAGTGCTATGCTGGCTATGGCTTTCTCAAATATTGCCTTGCTTGTGTTCAAATGTGTTCCTTCTATATCCATATTTTTTCAGGTTTTTTTTAACTATGAAAGAATGTATTTTATCAAATGCTTTCTCTGCATCTATTGAGATAACCATGTTGTTTAACTTTCATTTTGTTGATATAATGTATCATGTATATTTATTTGTATATGCTGAACAGTCCTTGCATGCTTAAGACACATTCCAGTTGGTTTAGGTGGATGATGTTTGAGTTTTGAAATATTTATTTTTATTTGAGAAGCAGAGATATATTTGGAGGAAGGGAAAGACAGAGAAAGAGACATTTCATTTGCTGGTTCACTTCTCAGATGGTTTCAAAGGCCATGGATGAGCCAGGCTGAAGCTGAGTCTGAACCTTGGCCTCCCATGTGTGTTCAGGAGCCCATGTACTTGGGCCAATGTTGTTGTTTTCCCAAGTGCACTTGTAGGAAATTGCATTGGAAGTGGAGCATCTGGGACTTCACCTAGCATGCCTTTGGGATGCTGCTATTGCAAGTGGTGGCTTACTCCATGGCACTACAGTGCTAGTCCCTGCATGATCTTTTTGATATATTGTTGGGTTTGATTTACAAATATTCTGTTTGGATTTTTGCATGTATGTTTATCAGGTGTATTGGTCTATAGCTCTCTTTGTTGTATGTTTTCTCTGATTTTGGAATTAAGGTAATTCTGTACCCAAGAATGAGTTTGGAAGGGGTCTCTCCCTTTCAATTGTTTTGAGTGCTTTAAGAAGAGTTAGAATTAGTTCTTCAGAACTTTGATATAATGCAGCAATGAAGTCATCCAGTCCTTGGCTTTTGGGGGGTGGTAGGCTCTATAACACTGATTTAGTCTCAGTCATGGTTATTGGTATTTTCAAGTTTTCTATGTCTTTGTGCTTCAATGTTGAGAATTATTTTGTGTCCAGAAACCTATCCATTTTTTTTCCAGATTTTCCAATTTGCTGGCATATACCTGTAATCATGCCTGCTGATTATTTGTGTTTCTGTGACATCTTCTTTTTCATCTCTAATTCTATTAACTTTAGTCTTCTTGTTTGTTAGTTTGACCAGTGTAATGATTTCTCCATTTTTTCAAAACACTAGATTTCCATTTCATATTGTGTTTCTGATTTTTATTTTATTTCTTCTGTAATTCTTACTATTTCTTTTTTTCTATTCATTTTGTATTGATTTATTCTTGTTCTTCTGTGTCCTTAGGATGTACTGATAGATCATTTATTTGATAACTTCCCAATTTTTAAGTTTAGGTGTTTATTGCTGTGAAGTTTCTTTTTAATATTGCTTTTTGCTGTATCCTGTAAGTTTTAATATGTTGTGGTTTAATATCTATTCATTTCAATAGCTTTCAAAATTTTTCTTTTGATTTGCTCTGTGACCCACTGTTCTTTCTGGAATATTATAGAATGTGTTTATCTATTTTCCAGCATTTCTTTTACTGTTAATTTCTAGTTTTATTTCATTGTGAGTAAAATAGATATGATATGATTTCAATTTTTAAAAATTTGTTGAGACTTTTTTATGGCCTCCGTACATGTGCACCCTAGAGGAAGTTTCATCTACTGATGCAAAGTGTGCTTTCTGCATCTGTAAGATGGAATGTCGCATGGTATGAATTTGCTGTTAATTCTTTTTTCTTTGTTTGGTCTGATTAATCCCTCCATTGATTGAAGTGTGATCTGAAGTTTCCCATTATTATTGTATTTGAGCTTCTGTCTCTCTTTATATCCAACAACATTTAATTTACAAAACTGAATGCCCTGGTATTGAGTGCATATATATTTACTAAAGTCACATCTTCCTGTTGATTTGATCTCTTAATCATTACATAATGGCCTTCTCTCTCTCCTTTAACAGTTTTTGTCATAAAATATAATGTTTAATATCAGTATACCTTCTTCTGCTTAACAGTTTTTGTCATAAAATATAATGTTTAATATCAGTATAGCTTCTTCTGCTTGCTTTTGATTTCCATTTAAATGGTATATCTTTATATATCCTTTCATTTTATATTTGCATCTTCATTGAAGATGTGTGTTTCTTGGAGGCAGAATAGATATAGGTTTTTTTATAGATCCATTCAATCAATCTGTATCTTTTAATTAGAGAATTTAGCATTTGTATTCAAGGTTCCTATTGGTAAGTAATGACTTGGTTCTGCCAGTTTTCCTTTAAAAAATCCTATTGTTTCCTTTGAGTCTCTTTTTTCCTTTTACTAGGAGTTTTCCTGCCTTCACATCTTTTCATGATGCCATCTTTCTCAGTTTCTATATGTAGTGCATTTTGAAATATCATGTGTGAGATTAGCCTTGTAGTGACAATTTTTTAAAGACTTATTTATTTTCATTACAAAGTCAGATATATATAGAGGAGGAGAGACAGAGGAAGATCTTCTATCTAATAATTCACTCCCCAAGCACCCGCAATGACCGGAGCTGTGCCAATCCGAAGCCAGGAGCCAGGAGCTCTTCCAGGTCTTCCACATGAGTGCAGGGTCCCAAGGCTTTGGGCCATCCTCAACTGCTTTCCCAGGCCACAAGCAGGGAGCTAGATAGGAAGCGGACTGCTGGGATTAGAACCGGTGCCCATATGGGATCCTGGCACGTACAAGGTGAGGACTTTAGCCAATAGGCCACTGTGCAGGGCCCATGACAATTTCTTTATTGGGAGATCTTTATTTCATTCACTGACTAAAGTATTCTAGGCTGACAGTTTTTTTTCCACTCTTGGACTTTATCTTTCCATTGTGATCTGTAGATATTGTTGTGGAAAAATCTGCTGTCAGTCCAATGGTGATCTAGCACTTACGTCTTGCAAATTTTAGGATATTCTCTTTATATTTTATGTTCAAAAGTTTGACTGTCATGTGTCTTGGTGAGAATGTTTTCTTGTCTATTTGGGATTCTGTGCACTTTGGTGTTTAGGTGTCTATATCATTTTCCGAATTGGGGAAATTTTCTATTATTTCCCTGAATAGGCGGTATAAACCATTCGTTTTTTATATCTTTAATAACTTCTAAAACATATATATAGAATATAGAATATAATATATATATATTTGCTTGTTTGATGGTGTCTCATAAATCCCAAAAACTGTTTTCAGTCTCTCTTGATGTTTTTTGTGACTGATAAATTTCAAAAGGTCTGTCTTCCAGATTAGATATTCTTTCTTTTGCCTCACCAATTCTGTTGTTAAGGCTTTCTGCTATTATGTTTTATTTTACTTATGGAGTACTTTATTTCTAATATTTCTTTTTATTTTTCCAGCATATCTTTTTATAGAATTTGTCATCTATGCCATGTGCTGGTTTCTATTTTTCATTTAAGATTTCTCTGTGCTTTTTTAGTCACCTTACATGAGTTCTCATCAGTCTCCTTCACAGTCTAGTATTGATGTGTTTTTGATTTCCTTCTGGGAAGTCATGTGACCCTCGTGATTCTTGTTTCCTGTGTTTCTATGTTGATTTTTGGATATCTGGAGGCTTTCTCGTTACTATCCATTCTGGAGAGTTTTTTTCTTTTTTAGTCGAAGCCTTCATTCCTGGAAATGTGCCTTTAGGGCTTGGCAGAGTGTCTAAGATTACACTTGATTTCTAGGGGGAGGTGTGTGCTGGGGGGGACCTGGAAGATCTGGCCATTTGTGCATGGGGCAAGAATCCCAAATGCCATCCGAGGAGGACATGCCAGAGCCCCTGTCGGCGACGTCAGTGGGACAAGGATGTTGCAGTCAGCCAGTGTGTTCACAGTTCCAGCCCTTCTCTGCTAGGGTGAACCAGCTGATTCATGGCCTGGAGTGATCTTACAGGGCCAGGGCACTGCGTCCACTGGTGTGCACACGCTGTCTGGAACACCAGCCCATTCCACAGTGTCTCCAGCCCCCACATGAGACACATCCCCGGTGTGCAGCGAGCTATGTCTTTTGCACAGGAACCCGGTCACAACCTACAACCCTCTCAGCTTTATAGATGACCAGAGCTTACAGAAACACCCGTTGTCACAAGTTAGACAGGGCCCACTCTTCACCCTGAACACTGCTGCATCCCCAGCTCTGGCATTGGTCCTGGAAACTTGTCAGCAGAGGGACTGGCTGCTCTTCCCTGAGTCAGAACAGAATTCAGCACCCCAGTGGGGCCAGTGCACCACGCCAGGAGTGGTGGGCACGGCAGCCTTCTCTCTCCCTGTCTGGGCAGGATCGTGCTTCCCAGCCAGAAGCCAGCTGTCTGGATGCAGGAGTGGCTGGCATCATAGCCAATGGCAACGGGTCTGCTCTCTCCCCCTGCTGCCCATTGGAGTTGCTGTTGTGCTCTGTCCATGCCCCATAGAAAACTGCTCTCCATCAGTGCCCTGGGCATCTGGGCCTTGGTTTTTGTGGTATCTTTCTATACCTGAGGTTATAATAGCTTCTTGCTACTTATACTTCTAATGAGCTTAGCAGCCTCTGTAATCATGACCTGTATCAATTACTTCACAGAGAAGCAACAGTTTTGAGATTCTAATTTTTATTAGAATCTTATTTTGTTAAAGACTTATTTATTTTTATTGGAAAGGCAAATTTACACAGAGAAGATGACACAGGGATAAAGATCTTCCATCTGCTGGTTCATTCCCCAGATGACCACAGTGGCCAAGGCTGAGTTGACCTGAAGTCAGGAGCCCGGAGCTTCTTCTGGGTTTCCCACATGAGTAACAGGACTCCAGGCACTTGAGTCATCCTTCACTGCTTTCTCAGACTGTAAGCAGGGAGCTGGATTGGCAATGGAGCAGCCAAGACACAGCCTGGTGCCTGCACTGCAGGCAGAGGATTAGTCCACTATACCACTGCACCAGACCCATAGGTACTGATTTATTGCCTGAAATGTAAAAAAAAAAAAAAAGAACAAGAACTTTCTCTTTTCCAGTATTTATACAAGGATTCCAATTTGCACATGAAAGAGTAAATGCTCCTACTTTATTAGTTCAATAATGAATTTGTATGCACAGTTTTTTTAGTTTTGGATATCATCATTCAATTGTAGGTTTAAATGTATCTAGGATTTTTCATACTTTCCAGTGATGGTTCATTATGACATTCAGTGATCTCAACTTGAAGCAGATGGAGCTTTTCTCAAGTTAGCTGCTGAGTTCTTCTGAAACAACCAGCACAAAGGCTGGTGATGCTTTTGTACTTCAGGTGTGAAGGGGTAGTTCAGGCTTAGCTTACGCTTTTCCTGCGCTGATTTGAGAGTTAACTGTTTCCAAAGGAGCCTTGGCTCCTTTCATTGGGAAATGGCTTTTAGAAACATAGCCTAAGTGGTGAGGAGGTTCATCGTTACGGTACTGATTATTGTCTCTTTGTCCTTTGTAGTAGAAAGAGCCAGGAAATATACTAAAAGAGAGAAATTACATCCATAAAAGATGCCAGTGTTTTCAGTGTCAATGTAAAGTTAGAGGAATTCTGCTTTGATTCTATATTTACATATCCTTGCTCTTACGCTGTGTTCTTGGCTCCTTTATGACAACATAATAGTTTTATTTGATTTATTCACATATACATAAAATAGCTTTAAAATAGTGATGGTATTAAAAAAGGTAACTGAATGAAATTCAATTTTGCTATATAGCACATCCCTCCTTCCATTGTTGTACATAAAGGACACACTGTATACCATAATTTAATATAATCTTGAAATCATCTCCCATTAATATTTAAAGATATTGGCTGTTTTACACAATCATGGGTTATTCCATTGTATAGCCCTGTTACAATGTGTTCTAATCAATTATTTCTGATGAACATTTGTGCTGAGTAATGTCTTGTTTTACAAATATTTCCCTTGATTTAGGGTATTTGCCAGTTCTGAGAAATTTAGAATACATTGTAACTACACAAGATTATTGTTTGTACTTGAATAGATTAGGTTTTAGGGGACAGGTGTTTGCCATAGTGTTTAACATTGCTTCTTGGGATACCTGGGAAAGAGTCCTGGCTTCACTTTTAATTCTCGTTTTCTTTAAAAAGATTTGTTTATTTAAAGTAAAGAGTTGGAAAGAGAGAGAGGGAGAGATAGAGAATGAATCTTGCATCCACTGGTTCTCTCCTCAGACAGCTGTAATGATCAGGGTTGGTCTAGGCCAAAGGAGGGAACCGGGAACTCCTCTAGGTTTTCCATGTGGGTGGCGTGGGTCCCAGTTCTTGAGCTGTCTTCTCTTGCTTTCCCAGGCACATTATCAGGAAATCAGATGAGAAGTGGAACTGCCCGAACTCGCAGGCAGTGCTGGGACCAGCATATTGGCTGGTACCACTGTGCCGCAACATTGGCCCCTCCACTCCCAGTTGTAATTTGCTACTGATGTGCAACCTGTGGAGCAACAGCTTGATGGTTCAAGTAGTTGGGTCCATGTGAGAGAGCTAGATTGAGTTTCTAGCTCCCTGGCATGCAGGCAGTGAATCAGCAAATGAAAAACAGTTCTTACCTCATTCTGTCTCTTGAATAAAATAAATACGATGAAAAATAAATTAGATTTTAGACACAACTAATTATGAAGTTTTTTAAAAGATAATTTTATTTATTTATTTGTGTGAAAGGCATAGTGACAGAGGAAAAGACACAAAGAGATCTTTGCCTGCTGGTCTACTTCCCAAAGAGTAGGCATGGCGTGGCCAGGCTGAAGCCAGAAGTTAGGAAACTCTTCCAGTCTCCCACGTGGGTGTAGGTGCCCAAGTATCTGGGCCATCTTCCACTGCTTTGCCAGGAGGGTTGGCAGGGATCTGGATCTGAAGCAGAGCAGCTGGGACTTGAACTGGCACTCACATGCAACGCGGGCATCACAGGCGGTTTAGCCCAGTGTGCCACAACACTTGCCCCAGTGGTTTTTTTTTAACTACCAAGTCTCTACTTGGACATACGAACATCGTGAGGGATAATGGGCACCTCTTAAATGAGAGTGTCACTGTGACAGCTTAGTGAGAAAGTTAGCAGAGTCAGCTCATTCCTGCCCAGGGAGAGCTCCACTAACATGCACCTTTATTCTGGAGGTTCTGCCAGACATGGATGAGCTGCACTGCAGCCTGGGGGAGAACTTTATTTTCACAGCCCCCAACCTCTTGAAGCCATAACCCTATTTTGGCTTCTGTTTCTTCAAAGTGCCTGAATAGATTCAAGTCTCATTTTTGTCCAGTGTCCTTGGCCTTCCCCACAGATGCTGGTAAACTGTCCCCTCAGTCGTAATTAACAAATAACATCTTCAAAGATGTAGAAAATGCTCTAAGTGAGCACCGATCACAGCATTATCACCAATTGATAAAATTTTAGAACTGGAGAGGATCTTAGAGATTTCATAAAATTAATAAACAGAGCAGATTTTCAATGTTTGATCAGTCTGTAGGAGATACCAGTTTTCACTTTCAACTCAATATTTATCAGATCCATTTAGTGGTTGCCTAATGCATTCTAATTGCTAGATTAAGTGCAGGGCATCCAATGGTGAATGGGACACTATACTTCTCCTGAAGTAGGCATTTGCAATGGAGAGATATCACCTCCAAATGGGCAAAATAGTTTTGGGAGATTAAAAAACAACCTCTGGTATTATAATGGATGTGGTCCTTAAAGGCACAGTACATAACTAGACATATAATGTGTCTGTGATTCTGTGGGTGGGTGGATGGGGAAAACTAGGGAAAAATTATCTAACTGTGTCTTCAAGGAATTAACTATGAAAATAAGGATGGGAAATAAGAGAAGCAAAAAGGAAGAGAATAAAAGAACCAAATGGAAAAGTAGAATGATAGAAGAGAAGCAGGATAAAAAAGCATAGAAACTGAAAGATCGGGGCCTGGCACAGTGACTCACTTGGCTAATCCTCCCCTAGCACATGCTAGGATCCCGTATAGGCACTGTTTCCTGTCCTGGCTGTTCCACTTCCCATCCAGCTCCCTGCTTGTGGCCTGGGAACGAAGTAGGAGGAGGGCCCAAAGCCTTGGGACCCTGCATCCACATGGGAAACCCAGAGAAAGCTCCTGGCTTCTGGCTTCAGATCAGTTCAGCTCTGGCTGTTTTGATCATTGGGGAGTCAAACAGTGGGTGGAAGATCTTTTTAAAAAGAAAAAAAATAAAGAAATTAAAAGATGAAGACAACATATGAAATTGTAAGATAAAAATAGTTTTGTCTACCACTAAGCCACAAGACATATAACTTTTCCCCTTGACATTCTGAAGTACAAACTTATTTTTTTTTCCCAGGGTTTCTGGCTCTGGCAGTGAGGCATTAAATGTACCTTTACATTTCAGTATCCAGAAAGCAATACTGGGATGCCTACCTTTTCTTCAAAGGACTTCTCTGTCCTAAAACATTCTATTTCTTGCTCAAATGCTCCACTTTTTCTCAGTTGAAATTTAAACTTGTGAGACAGTTTCCTTATTTGGTTCCTAAAGACTCCATTCTTTCATTTATCTGCAATGTGCATTTTCTTAGATCGACAGCATTGAAGCTTTTATTTCAGTGTGTGTATTTTATCTTTTATTCTTTTTTATCTAGGTTTACAGTAACCTAGCCCATTGGTTGGAGAACACATTTAGCTCTTCTACAGTTTGAATTTAACCTCCAAGAGCAGCAGGTGCAGTTGGCCCTCAGGACCACGGAACTGGTTCCAGGATGCCCCTGTCACACAGATACCAAAACCTGCAGGCGGTCAAGTCCTTCCTCCACAATGACATAATGTTTGCAAATGACCCATACAATCCTGTATACTAGAAATCAACTTGAAGTTTTAATAATACAATGTACATGCTATGTAACTACATAATTCATGGGAAGTCATATTATAAAAAATAGATTTTAAGAATTTTTGGTATCAAAATAAGTTTGTTTTCTAATTCAATTTTTTAATGAACTTTTTGAAGTACCTCTATAGTTGTTACACTGTTTTGTTTAGGGACTAAGGACAAGAAAAACCGTCTGTACTTGTAAGGTACAGATCCATTTTCCTTCAGATATTTTTGACTGAGCCCACAGATGTAGAACCTCCCTTTGCTCTAAGTCTGGGAGTACCAAACAGCTAATCACATTTCTTGAGTATCTTGGTATCAGGAATGAAGTGACCCTGTTAGTAGATGTTAGTATTTTGGTGAGTAGAAAGCTGTATTTTCTGTTTGCATTTTTAAATACATACATCCACTCAACCACTTGGATTTCATATAGAAAGTTTCTTTTGAACCTGGCTTCACTGTTAGTCACAATTGTGTGTGATATACTTATGTTGTCAGACATATTAGTTTGTTTATAGTTATGACTGAGTTGAGTTTCACTGAATGGATATATAATTTTCATATTTTATCTATAATCCTGTACAGGAACATTTAATTTGGTGCAGTTTTTAGTTGCTATGCATGGATTTCACTCAGCATTAATTTTTGGTATAAGTTTAATCTTGAACTTTTTTTTCTCTTGGATAACTCAATGAAACTGACATGATAAAGTAGATGAATTTTTTAAAGATATATTTACTTTTATTGGAAAGGCAGATTTACACAGAGAAGGAGAGACAGAGAAAGAGTTTCCATCCACTGTTGCTTCACTCCCCAAGTAGCCACAAGGGCTGGAGCTGAGTCGATCTGAAGCCAGGAGCCAGGAGCTTCTTCTGGGTCTCCCCTGCAGGTGCAAGGTACCAAGGCTTTGGTCATCATCTAATGCTTTCCCAGGCCACAAGCAGAGCTGTATGGGAAGTGGAGCAGCTGAGATATGAACCAGTGTGCATATGGGATCCTGGTGGATGCAAGGCAATGATTTAGTCACTGATCCATTACACTGGGCCCAGGGAGACGAATGTGTTAACCACAAATTTTCAAGCAGTTTTCCAAAATATTTTACACACATACCAGCAGTGTATGAGTTACAACTCTTTCATATTTTCACTGATATTTGAACTTTTAGACTTTTTGGTTCTTTTAAAAAAAGTTATTTTGTATTTTAAAGGCAGAGTTACAAATATCAACAGAGGTCTTGGTTTTGTTTTGTTTTATTTTATTTTATTTATTTAAATTAATTTATTTTTAAACATATCTATCTATCCTCTGGCTCACTTCCTAAACAGGTGCAACTGTGGCAACTGAGTTAATTCAAACCCAGGAACCAGGAACTCCTTCTGAGTATCTCACGTGGAAATAGGAGCCCATGGTCTTAGGCCATCCTCTACTATTTTTCCAGGTCATTAGCCAGAAGCTAAATTGGAAGTGTAGCAGCTGGGATGCGATCCAGCATCCACATGGGAAGCTAGTGCTGCAGGTAGAGGCTTAGCCTAGTATATCATGGTACCAAACCCTAGATCTTTTGATTCTAACACCTTCAAGTCTGTGGAATACACTACATTGTGGTTTAAGTTTGTACTCCTTGGATAACAAAAGATATTAAGCACTTCCCCTGCAATTTTGAAGTTGTGTTAATATGCATAGTTGCTTTCCTCAGGATTTTCAAGGGCATGGTATTGGATGTATACATGTTGTATGATCATCACTCTCTTCCAGCTCCAGAACTGCCAGCTAGTAGAGCTGAAACAGTCCGTGGTAAATGACCCCCTAACCTCATCCCAAGCCTCTGGACACCACTCTTCTGTAGTTCGTAGGACCTGTACCAGGCTTCCCTTCCCACCGCCCTGGTTCCCGTGCTTGCCAGTATGCACAGCAGATTGGCCCTGTCTGTCCCACATCCCACTCAGCTCTCATACATGTTGATGGACATTGAAGCCCAGTTCATCTAAACTATCCCCACCATCCAGTCCATACTGTAGCCATCTGTTTAAGCCATGCCTGCACCTGACAGAATTTGGCCCTTCTGCCAGCATCTGCCAGCTGTTGCGGTGGCAAAGCTCACCAATCCACACTGGCTTGTGCATGTGCCAAAAGGTACAGTCGGCCCAGCCTGGCTTTTCCCTGATCCAGCTCACATCACATCACATCAGATGTTGTGGCCCTGCCCGGCCTGTTCTGCCCCCATCCCAGCTCTCATGCTTACCAGTGGGAGCAGTGGCCCAGTAGGGGGGGACCCTGCAGCACCCCCAGGTCCATCCCCCTCTCCCCCCACCAGGTTTCACATGTAGTGGTTGGGTGCTGTGGCCCAGTCTGGCACAGCCTACCTCACTTTGCATTTGCCAGTGGGAGCTGTAGCCTGGCCAGGCCAGGCCTACCCCCAATTCCAACTCAGGCTGGTAGGGCCTACAGCCCAGGCCAGCCCAGACAGTCCCCAGTCCTGATCCTCATGTAGACTAGCTGGTATTGCACCCTGACCCAGCCTGACCCACACTCCATTCTGGCACTCGGATTCACCAGTGGGTGATATGGACTGACCCAGCCTGACCTGCCCCCGACCTGCACCAAATGTATACCGGTGGGTACCGTTTTTGGCCTGGTCTGGGCTGCTTCCTGTCTCGGTTCTTGCACTCACCTGAAGGGAACATGTCCCAACAGAGGAGTTCCCCAAACTCCTCCATCAGGATCTATCCCAGTGCCAGATCTTGTGCACACCAGTGTGTCTATGGGCCAGACCTAATAGTCCACCTCCTGTCTTAGCAGAAACAGTGGCCTTTCCTGACCGGCCCTCACCATTTCTGGTTCTTATTGTTGGGTGTTATAGCCCAGACAAGCCTGGTCTGCACCAAGACTCAGCTCATGCATGGCTCAACAGGGACAGAAACCTAGTCTAGCCTGTCCCACCTACCCTGGTTCTCACAAGCACCAGTGGGTGCTGGACACAAGCCCAGTCTGGCGCATCCCACACCCAGCCCACACACATGCCAAGGGATCCTGCAGCCATATCCAGACCAGACCTCAGCCCCCACCCTGACCCTTGCAATCTCCAATGGGAAGCACAACCTGGCCAGTGCATCCCCTTTGCTCCCCAATCAGGCCTGTGCCTATTCACAGATCTCACGCATGCCAGTGGTTGCTCTGAACCAGCCTGGCATAGCCCCTCATCTGTCTTAGCCTTTGCCTTTGGATGTTGCAAGCTGGCCTGACCTAGCCAGCCCCCAGTCCCAACTCTTGCTGGCAGGTGCTGCATCCTGACTCTGCTCAGTCTGCTCCCGTCCTTGGCTCATGTGAACCAGTAGATGTGATACCCTAGCCCAACATGACCTGCACTGCAGCCAGGTTTATGCACTCGCCAGTGGGTTAAGGTCTGCTTGGCCCTGCCCGGTCTTCCCCCTTGCAAAACCAATCCATACACGTGCAAACAAATGGGACTACCTTGCCCAGCTTGCCCGACCCCTAGGTCTGGAACACATGTCACCATTGGGAGCGATGGCCCAGCAGGGGAGTTTCCCAGGTTCCCTCACTCATCCCATTCCCAGACCCAGACCCAGACCTCACATGTTCCAGCAGGTGCTAGGCCCTTACCTGGCATAGTCTGCCCTTCCATCTTGACCTTTGTATGAGCTGGTGAATGTTGCGAGCCATACCACCACACATACTCTTTCAGGATGTACATGCGGATGCTACAATTTGGACCTGCCCAGCCTATTCTCAGCCCCAGTTCCCGTGAATGTTGGCAAGTTCCGTGTTTACAATTACTTCAGCCAGTCACTACCCCAACTCTTGAGCTAACGAGTGGGACTTGTATTTCCATAAGGTTGGGCGCATTTATCCCCCACAGAATCTAACCCCGTAACTGGTTCTCTGGCGTGCTGTTTAGTGTCATGGCACTGCCTAATTTGACCTGTCCCCTGTTCCAACACTCAATCAGGCACTGGGATCTACCTCTGCTAGATGGGCCCCCAGCCATAGCTTTCGTGTGGTCTGTTGTGTGGCTGTCAGCAATTATCTGTGCCTACAAGCCCATATCAGGACTCCCATGTGGGCTGGTGAATCAGTCTGACCCATACAGATCTTCCAATCTCTCCCCTCCATACCACCAGGTCTCATTCCCCTCACTTACCAGCCAGTACAGTGGCCCTGTTGTTTGGTGTCCCTCAGGATTTATTCCTCACTTACACATACTGTGTCCTTAGCCATAGATGTCCCTAGGCAATAATTCGTCACCCCGAAGTCCCCAGAGCTCATGGGGAGCGGTCAATGGGCAAAGCCTGGCACCCAATGGGTGCAGTGGATACCCACAGAGTTAAGATGGTGCCAGCTGCTTTTTAAGCAGTCTGGGACGGGCTGCACTCTCCATTCATCAGCCGAAATTGATCGATGAAGTGGAGGTTTAGCTCTGCATGCCTGGCCCGCTGAGAAACTGCCATTCTGAAATTGACCGATGAAGTGGAGGTTCAGCTCTGCATGCCTGGCCCGCTGAGAAACTGCCGTTCTACTTTCTATGATTGTTACTTTATATTCCTGTCAACAATGCACAAGGGTTTCAATCTTTCCACATCCTTGTCAGCGTTTATAATTTTTTATTTGACAATAGCCATTCTAATAGGGACCACATATTATCTTGATGTAGTTTTCACCTGCATTTCCTTAACACTTAGTGATAGTAAAC
The DNA here is from genome assembly GCF_030435755.1 of Ochotona princeps. NCBI lineage: Eukaryota > Metazoa > Chordata > Mammalia > Lagomorpha > Ochotonidae > Ochotona > Ochotona princeps. The sequence goes on along the minus strand of NC_080846.1, from coordinate 44,190,877 downwards.
ATCTTTACTTGTCTATGATATGTTGATATGGGTCTATGGCTCAATCCAATGCCATTAAAATATTTTCTGGTTTTAATACTTACTTGTAGATTTTCCATCTCTTTAGGTAAGAGTTCAATTTTAGTCTTCTGCATGTGGAGATCCAGTTTTCTGTCCAGTCCCCAGTGAATGGTCTCCACACCCTTGTCAAAAACCATTTAACCACACATAATGGGGGCTTATTCCTGAGTTGTTTGTTCCATTCCAGTCTGTGTGTCTGCAGAATATTTCTGCACTTTTAATGACAATAGCTTTGTATTAATTTTTGAAATCAGGAAGTGTGTATGGTTTTTGACTCTATTCCTTATTTTTTTTTGTAACATTGTTTTGAGAGAATTGGAAGTGTGTAGGGGGAATGAGACACAAATTGCAGGAGGTCCTGCGCCCCAGCCTCTCACAAACAGGTTTTGCCTTCTGCTTGCCTGGGACTTAGGTGCCTGTGACAAAATTAATCACAGAGAAGATCTATTTCAGGTGATCCCAGGCTGCTTGGAATGATGGCATTGAGCAAACACCAAAGACCAAGCTGAGGCCAAGTTTTCAACCCATATACTAGATTCCTTTAGTTAAGAGAAAACGCTCTGAGTGGTTAACCGTGAAAATGGCATAATTTACATTTATTTAAGTCATGATAATTAAGGAATACATGTGGCATTGTGGCACATGGGAATATATGCACAGAAAAAGAAAGGCTGTAATTCTTTAAAAGTAGGAAGGCATCCTTCTCTGCCAAAAATCCATATGTTTTACTCCGTTATCAAGTTTGCAGATTTCAAAGAATTAAAGAGATGGTGTCATATGAATCCCATCAAAGTCTTCTGTGTTTAAGCAATATGTTTGACAATGGCCATGACTGACTGTCTGCTATGGTATTGGTCCTTACATACAACTAGAGGATGTGTGAATTTCATCATGCTGATAAATTGGACTGTCAATGAGTGGATAATTATCTCAGTGCCCTGTTTGTTAGTTCTGGCTTTGTGCCTCTGGGGTGGAAACCAGAAAATTCTCATGATACCATGTAGCTTCAACATAGTAAAGTCTTCCAGGCACACAAGGTACCTTGTATGCATCGCTGCAGAAAGTGTAGCAGGTGGGTAACGAAGGTGGACCATCATTGTCCTTGGATTGACAGTGATTGTGCGTACCAATGTCATGCTTTTTTAACAGTTTGTACTGTGACCCATGCTACTTTAATTTTTCTCATGACTATGTACACACAAGCCCTGTAACTGGCTCCTCTTTGGCTGCAGCCCAGAAAACCTGTACTGATGTTTCGCATTGCATTAGCTGCATTTGCTGCCAACTTGTTTGCGTTTGGATTACCTTTAGTAATAACTATAGCTATTGGGATGTTATTTTCTATACGGATGAACATCATGCTCTGAAATAAAACTTCAATTGGATCATGGATTGAAGAGAGGCTAAAGAAGGAGTTCAATATTATCAGCTAGACGAATGTTTTAAAATGGTTTGGTGAGTGGATAGGAGAACTTCAGATTCACTTATTTTTATTGGAAAGAGATTAACAGAGAAAAGGAGAGATAGAAAGATCTCCCATCCACTGGTTCACTCTGCAAATGGCCACAATGGCTTGAGATGAGGTGATCCAAAGCTGGGAGCCAGGAGGCCCCTACTATTCTCGCACACAGGTGCAGGATCTAAGGCTTTCAGCCTGTTTCATTGCTTTCCCAGGACACAAGCAAGGAGCTAGATGGGAAGTAGAACAGCCAGGACAGGAAACAGTGCCCATAGGGGATACTAATGCTTGCAGATACGGGATTAGCCAATTGAGCCATAATGCCAGAAGAACTCAGAGCAGGTATTTATGTGATCATGGATCCCTAAAATAGTTGATTAATAAGAGCAGATTGTCATCACTATCATCACTACAGCTTAATATTAGAACAGTTAAAACAAAAACAGTTGAGTCGGAACTGTTCACTGATGATAGTGGTGCCTTACTTCACAAGCCTTGCACTGAAGAGTCTCAAATACAGCTACAGAACGAGGAGTTCATTTCACCCATGAGTGGGTTACAGTACCGATACCATGACAACAAGATTTCTTTTGTTGCAGGTGTTCGAAGAATCAGAAAATGGTTCCTGAGAAACTGTTGTGTAAGTGCCCCAGGGATGTGGAGGCAGATTCAGCCCCAGAGTGAGAAAGAAAAAAAGATAGCCACATTAACATGAAATTATTATTCTTAAAAAAATGTAATTTTTATTTGAAAGGCAGAGTTACAGAGAGAGAGAAGGACAGACATAGAGAGATCTTCCAACCACTGGTTCACTCCCCAGATGGCTGCAACAGCCAGGCCTGGACAGGTCTGACGCCAGGAGCCAGGGGCTTCTTTCTGGTCTCCCCCTTGGGTGCAGTGGCCTAAGCACTTGCACCAGCCTTCGTTACTTTCCCAGGCCATAAGTGGAGCAGTGGGGATTTCAACCAGTGCCAGTATGGGGTGCTGGCATCACAAGGGGAGGATTAATTTGATATACATGGCACCGGCACCAAAATTATTCTTTAAGGCTGCTTCATTACTTGAAAACTGTACATAATTACTTAAGATTTATGCAGTGAGACTATTCTGGTTAAGGTGTCCTTTTCCTCAAAGGTGCCCTATTGTGATGTACCTGTTTTTATTACTGTTTTAAAATGGAGATGCCATTCTGCAGATGGCTATGAGTTCCTATTGTGTTTTACTACCTCTTCTTTCCCCTCAAAAAGGAAAAACATTTCACCCAATTCACTGTATGTGCTGCACACTCTGGGTCTCACCTGCTTTTGTAGTTCCCCCATTTGCTAGGAGTATCTGCTGTGATGTTTATATTTTCCCTTCGTTTGATATTTCTTACCTACTATTCTAGATACTGCAGCTCTTAATTTGTCAAAATCACTGTAAGCTCAGATTTTTTTTTACCTGTCTTTTCATGCAGCTTTTGTCAAAGATCAATGAGTGTTCAAGACAAAAGATGATTATTTTGGCTATTTGGGTGTTTCTTGAGATTTCATATGAATGTTAGGATGGATTTTTCTATTTCTGCATAAAGTATCATTGGGATTTTAATCTACATAGATTTGTCTGGGTAGCACTGACATCATTTCCAAGGCATGAATATGGGCTGGGTGTTCATTTGTAAATGCTCTTGTGTTAAGATAGGATTATGTCACGGTAAATCCTTCGTGAGTTGAAAATGCATTCAGTCCACCTAACCTACTAGACATTACAGCTTAGTTTCACATGCTTTAAAAACGCTCAGAACATTTTATTACCTAATAAAGGTTGAGAAAAATCATCCTGCACAAAGCCTATCTTATAATAAACTGTTGAATATCCAATGTAACCCAAGGAATACCATACTGGAAGTGAAGAAGTGTTGTAGGAGTTCTCAGTTTTCACAGATGGCAGGAAGCACAGCCTGGGCCTAAAGGAAGTCTGAAGCACTGAGCCAAAACTGTTGGATGATGGGGATCCCACAGCATGATGTCACTAGGTGCTCTTCTGATAAGGTTTGAGATTCGCTGGTAGGAAGCACTAGAGAGCATCCGTATCTATTGATGGTTTAACAAGCATAGTAAGATAAAATTTCAGCTGTACAGTGTGCTGCTTCTTTCCATTACATGTCTATGGCAAGCAAGAGCTTCCTGTATCTGTCCAGTCCTTGTTAATGTCTCATAATTGGCTTTCATTTCTTCTAACATCTATATGCCACTGAAGATATTAGCAATTCCTCACCAGTTTCTTTGATGAGGAACTTTTTCGGTATCTCAAATGTAACATTTTCTGAAATGTTAAACATTTTCTTTACCTGTTTTTCTCCACTTTGCTCAGCTTCTCATTGGAAACCTCTTTGGGTCTCAGTCAGTTCATGAATAACCTCTTCAACCATGCAAAATTCCAGGTGTTTTCCAAGCACCAATATCTTGTTTCCTACCATTTCCTCAAGAGCAGAATCTTTTTGAAAGCCCTGGAATGTGTTCTGTCTTCAAAACTTTATTCTAAATGTCACTCAAGTATTATGTGCCTGCTCATCATGTTACAGCAGAAATATTCTAAATGGCATTTAGAATGCCAGAACATTGGCAGGGGTGAGTGTTTGACCCCCGCAGCTAAGACGCTGCTTGGGATGCCTGCATCCTATGTCATTGTGCAGGGGTGTGAGTCACAGCTCTGCTGCTACCAACCATCGGTTAGGGCAGAAAAGGTATGACTCAAGTAATTAGATCTCTGCTACCCAAGTGGGAGACATTGAGTTTCTGGCTGTAGCCTGACCCACCTCTAGCTGTTGCTGGCATTTGGAAAGATACCCCTAACTTATCCTGCCCCTCATTTTAAACAAATAGAAAATAAAATTTTTTTTAAAAAGATAACTCATTCCAAACTTTTAGGGAACTGGTCAGCCAAATCAGCTACTTCAACAGCCTGTACAAACATGTGGATAATAGCATCGTTTGAATGCAGCTAGTTCACACTGATCCACTGTTTGATGGAACACAGTTTTAAGTACATCAGCTTATCAGCATGTAGGACATCAATATGCTGTGGATGCCCTGGGCCATTGTAGGATCAGAATAATATTGAATGAGATGTTGTTTGGACTACAATATTCTCTTGCCTAAGGAATGAAACAGTTCAAAAGCTAGACTTCAAAAAATGCTGATGTTTAATCAGACTTTGTTATGGTGATAGTAAACAGGAGGCATAGGCTTGCTCATGTTCTTGAGTATTCTAGGATTCTCTGAGTGGTAGAGTAGAGAAGACATTAATTTAAATGTTGCAACATTAGCTGTATGAAATGATCTTTGAATTTACTGATGCACTCAATCCTGGCATTATCTTGGACTTTTTTTGTCGTTGTTGTTGTTTTATTTTTGACAATCTTTACATAGTTACTTAGGGCACAAAGGTTCAAGGGCTACAGGAAAGTGGGTAAGACTATTATATTATTTCTGTATCTGGGGTAAAGGAGGAGATAAAGGGAGAAGCCCCACCCAACCTCCCTCCCATCCCAGGTCCCTGATGTGGGGCATGCTCTGAGGGTCTTGCTCAAGTGGTTTTGATAGTTCAGCAGTTATGAATTGCTGCCAATCTCATCATTCCAAGCACGATGAAGTCGCTGCAGAATCCACTGATTGACATAGTCTACCTTAGAGTTTCTGTTTGCCCAGTTTTTCACTGCCAGCATATGGCTGGGGTAGTTGATTGATTTGTTCTGTCCTTTGTTGTGGTGCCAGAAATCCTCTGCAGGTTCCAATAGACTGCCATATCCTCCATGTGCACCTGGTTATGCTGTCCACTGTTCCGTCTGAGTCTCTGAGGAGGCTCGGCTCTGGCACTTGCACTCCATGGCAGATCATGGAACCTCCACTTCTCTTCATGGGTAGGGTTCTGAGTCCAGCAGTTCAGTTGAGGAGATCCCCAAAGAAACTTTGTCTGAGATGATCCCAGACCAGATTCTTGTGTGTACTTGCAAGTACAGGACCCGGCACAGTCCATTGCCCCAATCAGCTGGTGGTTGCAATTACTCTGTTGGTTCTATTTCTAGCCCTGTCTTGCACTGGAACCAATGGGTGTTGCAGTCCAGCTTGATTCTGCCCAGCACACACTCAGCCCTCACATAAACCAGTAGGAGTTGCAGCCTGGTTGGAGTGACCCACAATAACCCCCACCAGGCCTGCCCCTTGCCCTGGTTCCTGTGCTTGCCAGTATGTACAGCACACTAGTCCAGTCTGTCCCACATCCCATTCAGCTCTCTTATATGTCAAAGGGCATTGAAGCCTAGTTCAACCCAACCAGCTCCACTATCCAGACCACACACATGCTGGTGGGTGTCGTTCTCTCCAGCCATTGCTGCCCCAGTCCTGGTTTTCATGCTTTCCAGTGGGAGTGGTAACCAAGAGGGAGGTGCCCACTATTTCCCTCCTAGGCCACTCCCACTCCCAGAAAATGTACTTTCCAGATGATTCTGTAGTTTAACTAGTCACCGGTGCCAGCATCTGCTATCTGATGACTGGCCTTCAACCCAATCTGGTTCTTACTTTTGGATGTTTCAGCCCAGCCAAGGTTTGCCGGTACCCAAACACAGCTCACACATGGCTCAGTAGGGGCAGAGACCTAGCCTAGTCCATCCTACATCTACCCTGGCCTTCCAGAGCACCAGATGGTGCTGGAGTCTAGCCCAGCTTGGTGTGTCCAGTCCCAGTCCACACTTATGCCTAGGGAGACTGCAACCATATCCAGACCAGAACGTAGCCTCCACTCCAGCCCCCGCGCTCAACAGTGGGAACCCCAACCCAGCTAGGGTGTCCCCTTAGCTCCCCACCTGGGCCTGTTCCCAGTCATAGATCACTTGCATGCCAGTCTTTGCTCTAACTCAGCTTGGCATAGACCCTCATCCTCATAAGATTTAAAAGGGAAGGATTGGTTAAGCAAGTTAAGCCACAGCCTGCAATGCCTGCATCACATGTGTGTGCTGTGCTGGTTTGAGTCCCTGCTGTTCCATTTCTGATCCAGCTCCCTACTAATGCATCTGGGAAAGCATCAAAAAAAAAAAAAAAAAAAAAAAAGCCCAAATACCTGGGCCACTGACACCCACATGGGAGACCTGGTTAGAGTTCAGGGATCCTGCCTTCAACCTGGCAGAGGCTGTTGCAATCATCTGGAGGAGTGAATCAGAAGATGTGTCTGTCTGCTCCCTTTCTCTGTCACTCTACCTTTCAAATGAATAAAGGACAGTCACACAAAGATCGAACATCCACAGGCTCACTCTCCAAATGCCTACAGCAGCCAGGGCTGAAATAGGTCAAGGCCAGAACACCATCAGGGTCTCCTATATGGAAGGTAGGGATCCAAGTAATTAGGCATCAGTTACTACTTGCTGGGCAGTTAGCAGGAAGGTGGATTGGGGGCTTGGAGTGTCAGCGACTTGAACCAAACACTCTAGTTTGGGAAGCAGATATACCAAGTAATAGCTGAACTTTTCATGCCGCAGTGCCTGCCTTGTCTTTGGCTGTTGTATGTTCTCTGGTCTATGCTTCCAGAACAAACTCATTTCATTGCCACTGTTTTCTACTAAATATTTCTCATCCACAATTACCTCATGGAGCTCTTCTTTGCATCTCAGCACCTCCATATTGGTGGTAGTTGTCTCACTGCTGAATTCTGCATTATGAAAGTTTCAATATGCTAAATTAACTTTAGCTATTTTTAATATCCCACAGGCTTTTGTATGCATACATTCATGCAGTCTGCAAACAGTTTTTCTTTCCAATATTTTAAAGATACAATTCATGAATCACAATTAATTTTTAAAGCACACAACCCAGTGATTTTTAGATGGTTATACAATTATCATTCCAAATACAAACACTGTGTTTAGTAGCAGTTATTTCCCATCATCCCAACCTGACACCCAACTGTTCAGTTATATTCTTACGGATTTTCCTATTTGGGGTATTTCAAACAATGGAATCATACAGGCACTTATCATATAATAAGGTTCAACAATGGCAGCATGGATTCATACTTTGATCTCCATGTCTGAATAGTATTCCATTGTACAAGGGTACTTCATGGCTCACGGTCAGGGGAAGGGGCCCATGGGTTGTTAACTGCACACATCTGACACTGGAGTATCTGAGCCTGATTCTGTGCTCTAGCTCCTGACTTCTGCTTGTCATCAATGTACACCCTGGGAGGCGAGGATGATGTGGTAGTCCTTGGGTTCTGCCACCCACTGGTAAGATCTGGATTCAGTTTCCAGCTCCTGGCAACAGCCTCAGGTCATGGTAGCCATTTGGAGATGGAATCAGAAGACAGGAATTCTCTCAGCTGTTTAATGGAAGTTCATAGAAAAATGAAACAATAGTATCCAGAAAACAAACTGAGTAGGCTTTCATGTTGAAAAAGATGTTTGTGAAACAATGTTTTTTCATAACATACATTTCATTCTGATATACCTTGTATGGATACACATTTTATTCATTCATTGGATAAGCACTTGTGTTTCTACTTTATGACTAATTTTGCTTTGGCCATTTGTGTGTCAGTTTGTGAGGGCACATATACTTCCAACTCATACAAGTATTATATTTGGAGTGGAATTGCTGGGGCATGTGCTAACTTTCCTATGTTTAATTTTTGTTTTGAAAGATTTGTTTTTATTGGAAAGGCTGATTTACAGAGAGGAGACAGAAAGATCTTCCTTTGGCTGGTTCACTCCCCAAGTAGTCACAGTGGTTGGAGTTGTGCTGATCCAAAGCCAGGAGTTTCTTCTGGTTCTCTCATGCGGGTACAGGATTCCAGGCCTTTGGCCATCCTCTACTGCTTTCCCAGACCACAAGCAAGGAACTGGATGGGATGTGGAGCAGCTGCGACACAAACTGGTGCCCAAATGGGATCCTGGGTGTGCAAGGCAAGGTGTTAGCCGGGCCATTGCACTGGGCCCTGCATGTTTTTACATATGCATCTCTAGAACACTCGACAGTTTGTCTCCATATGCTTGCCAATGCCTTTCAGCAAGGTTTGGATTTGTAATTTCCTAACGGCTAGTGATAAACATACTTTCGTGTACTTGCCATTTTGGAAAGGTGCCTTTAAATTATTTTTATTTTTTAAAGTTATTTAATTTTATTGTAAAGTCAGATATATAGAGGAGGAGAAACAGAGAGGAAGATCTTCCATCCATTGATTCGCTGGGTGCAGGGTCCCAAGGTTTTGGGCTATCCTCGACTAAGCAGTCCCAGGCCACAAGCAGGGAGCTGGATGGGAAGCAGGGCTACCGGGATTAGAACCGGTGTGCATTTGGGATTCCAGTGTCCAAAGTCAGAGGCGTAGCCTACTGCACCCTGGGCTGGACTCAAAATATTTTCAAATTCTTTTTCCATTAAAAAAATTCCTTTTCATTGTATTAATTCTTCCTAGGCCTGGAATACTTAACTCTTATCCAATATTAATTTCAAGGCATTGAGTTGAAATTACATTGGATTATCCTTTCACTTTCTTGTGTTAATGGAAGCACACGTTTTAAAATTTAGATAAGAAGCAATTATCTTACATAGCAAAGTTCGGCTTGTTGTTTTAAGAATTTTTAACCTTCAGTATTAAATGAGAGGCTTGGTTACAAAGAACAGTTTCAAAAGCTAGCACTCTTCCAGCTTGCAAACAAGTAGATGCCTGCGCTGCCTTCCCTGTGCGGGCTCTGGTCTTGGCATCACGAGGTGAGGGGCTGGGGAGGGCCTTGGATCGGAGTGGACACTTTCCTCGTAGCAAGCCGGGCCGACTGCCCACCCCGGGGCTGACTCCCCTCGGCCGTGGTGGGGGACAGGCTGGTGGGGCAGGCGCTTCAGCCAAGCCCTGTCAGAGTGATGGCAGGCAGGGCGGGAAGAGGGACGGAGAGGCGGGAAAGCCCACAGAGAAGCGGCGTGGGGCGCAGGCCAGGGAGACCGCGTCCCTCTCTCCGGCGCCGCGCGTCCCTAAGCACCCTTGAGGCAGGAGGGTCCGCGGGCTGGCTCTCCGTCTCCACCAGCCCTAGACCGCTCAGCGTCTCCACAGCCGCCCGCCACACTTCCCGCGGCGGTTTGCTTGGCTTCCTCTCTCCAACGGCTGCCGCCGCGGCGTCGGTGACGTCGGCGTGGGGGCGGGACTTCCTGCTTAGCACGCCACTTAAGTCTCGGGGTCGGCTGGGCTCCGCTGGAGCGGGAGGAGGGCTGACGGGCGGCCGTCTGTGGCGGCGTCCCGGCCGGTGTCCCCCGCGCCCCTCAGGAGGCCCCTCCGTTTGCCGTCGCCTGCTCTACTTTCGGGGCCCTCCCGGGCTTCCTCAGCTTCCCGCGGGGTGCGGGAGCCCGGCGGGCGCGCTCGGCCCTGCTCCTCCCGTTCCGTGTCAGCCTGCAGCGCGAGCGGCCGCCGGGTCTCGCCGGGTTCGGCGGGCGGGCTGGGCCGACACCCCGCGGCCCCCTCAGCCCCGATGCCTCCGAGGGCCGAGCTTGGGGGGTGCCGGTGTCTGCTGGCGCTGTGGTGGTGTGGTCCCCTGCTGAGTGCGCCCCCGAAACACTGCTCACTGCTAAGTTTTGTGGCACGTTGCAAGGACCGACTGTGAGCCTGGTAAGTAACTCCCTCGTGCTGGGGACCCTCTGTTGTCCGTACTTTGAAATTCTCCTCCGCATCCCGCAGCGTGCCCCTGAATTCCCCCCTTTTGTATGTATGAGTGTGTTTTCCTGGCAAAGTCGAAGGAGCGTGGTATGTAAAGCTTGCCGTGGTAGTTGATCTGCACGTGAAACTCCTGATGGAGCTTTTCTGATGTTCTACCGGCTGGTGGTTGTCTAGGGCGTGGGTAAACCTGAAACACCTGCCGTTTAATTGGAGAGGAAAAAAAACCTGTGCTTCCCCTTTCCTGGCTTCGAAGACCCTTTTTGTAGTGAGAACACATAACGTCTGAACTATGTTTGTGTGGGGTGATTGTAAGTAAATCCTGAAGTGTCTGGCTTTGCATCATAGTGCGTGGGCACTTTGCTCTTGAAAATGCCCATCGCCAAGTAAAACCTTTGGTCTTAACAGGTGTCAGGGTGACGCTGTTTAAACTATTACAAATACAAATGTCTAGAAGAGGAGGCTTGTTGTGGATTTGTTTCCTTTGACCTGATTGATTCTCTGCTCATGTTGTGAACGCAGAATACTTCAGTGGTTGGTTCTAAAACTGAGTGGTTTAAAACAGCCCTCTGTCACTAAGCAACAGCTTCCATAACCAATTCTGATTTTCAGTGGGAACACGATCCAGTGTGTCTATCCTGTATTACTTTGGATCCGGAAGTCACTGAAGCCTTGAGTTTAGCTTGTGGGTGGTTATGTTAAACTCACGTTTTACTGTGAGTTTTGGTTTCAAACTCATATTGTTTAGAACTGTTAGACCTTCTCTAAGTGGCGGTGTCGGCGACTCTGGCAACAATTGCTTGGACGGTTGGTTGGAAATTGCCTTTTGGGCATTTGGGACGGGGTGAGCGGGATATTTTCCCTTCTTGGAGTGTTTTCTGCATGGGAGAAGTGTATGGACTATAGTTACAGATGTTTTCAAGGAGTGTGATACTAATTTAGGATTACATACAGATTGGGAAATTGAAACACTGATGGGACAAATGGGTTTTAAGCCTTGGCTTTTCCTCTCATTGAACGCTTGGTGATAAAATTTGCATGACAAGTTGTAAGTTTTTGGAGCTCTTTTCAAAAATTTTCTTTGATTGCAGTAACCTGTCAAGTAGGAAAGCAGTAGTGAAAACAGTTGAGACGGATGCAAGTGGATGATTTGTTTAATGTTGGTAAGGGGAGTTGGGGCTTGAAGTTGAATTTCTTTACATCCTACTCTGTATTGCTAAAATCCTGAGGCTTCTTTTTAAATTCTCTCCAGTTTTTCTTTGCCATATGCTGATGTTGAGGTAGTCAGATAGTCACAAGTTGCGTAAGACAAGGAAAAAATGAATGACTCAACATTGTGTGATTAAAATCCTGAGCAATGAAAAAATCAGTGTTTTGTGAGAAGTTCTAATTCAAGAAGTTGAGGAGGAAATCTTAACAATAAGATTCATGAATTAAGGCCTGGCGGTGTGGCCTAGCGGCTAAAGTCCTCGCCTTGAACACCCCGGGATCCCATATGGGCGCTGGTTCTAATCCCAGCAGCTCCACTTCCCATCCAGCTCTCTGCTTGTGGCCTGGGAAAGCAGTCGAGGACAGCCCAATGCATTGGGACACTGCACCCGCGTGGGAGACCCGGAAGAGGTTCCTGGTTCCCGGCTTCGGATCGGCGCGCATCGGCCGGTTGCGGCTCACTTGGGGAGTGAATCATCGGACGGAAGATCTTCCTCTCTGTCTCCTCCTCTGTGTATATCTGACTATAATAAAATGAATAAATCTTTAAAAAAAAAAAGATTCATGAATTATCAGAATTGCTTTATCTCCCCCTCCCCGCTAGATAACGTCTCTGGGTGAAATGTGTTTGATCTTACATTGTCATGCGTAACATGGCTCAGTAAGCAGTTTTCCTACCAATTCAAGTTCCCATTTCTTGAGTGAAGATAAACTCTTTACTCTTACCCTGTTTTTTTTTTTTTTTTTTTTATGAAGCCTACGTTCTTTCTTTTTATTTTATTATTATTGGAAAGCCGGATATACAGAGAGGAGGAGAGACAGAGAGGAAGATCTTCCATCCGATGATTCACTCCCCAAGTGAGCCACAACGGGCCGGTGTGCGCCGATCCGATGCCAGGAACCAGGAACCTCTTCCAGGTCTCCCACGTGGGTGCAGTGTCCCAAAGCTTTGGGCCGTCCTCGACTGCTTTCCCAGGCCACAAGCAGAGAGCTGGAAGGGAAGTGGAGCTGCTGGGATTAGAACCGGCGCCCATATGGGATCCCGGGACTTTCAAGCCGAGGACTTTAGCCGCTAGGCCATGCCGCCGAGCCCAATGAATTGTGTTCTTACTGTCTTCCCAGTGGAAGTGGCAGGATAACTGTTAGCTGGTGTTGGTTCCTTTCCCGCTCCCATCAATAGTGTAGTCACAGTAAGATACTCGAGGGGGCTGTAACTGCGGGACGACTGGCAACAGTAAACTGTAGGAAAGGAATTAAAGAAATGGCTGTTTGTCAGATTCAGAAGGAAAGTTTCTATTCCTAGAAAGTATGAATTCCCAGGGCAACTTGCGATAGTCACAATTCCCTCAGGAATGCTGGTGCAGTTGCCAATGGGCTTGGGGAGTTTGGTCAGTTTCCTGGTTCTTGCTTAGAATCTTAGCTTTAAAAACGTATCACACTTGGCGCTGCAGCCTTGGTAGTGATTAAGGCTGTTGCCTGTCACGTTGACATCCCCAGTGGATGCTTGTTCTTATCCTGGGTACTCCACTTCCCACCCAGCTTCCTGTGGATGGCCTGGGGAAAGCAGTGCAGCAGGGCTCACGTGTTGGGGCCCCTGCACCCAGGTAGGCGAAGCTCCTCTCTGGCCTGGGGCAGCCCTCGTGGTTGTGGCCATTTGGGGTAGAGCAGGTAGAAGGAAGTGTCTACCTTTTTCTCGCTGCAGCTCTGACTAGCAAATAAATAAGTCTTAAATAGAATGTTATCCTAGCTTTCCTTCGCCCTTCTTTTCCTCCCTCCATTCCTGTCTCCCAGTTTTACTCCTTTTATCTTACTTCCTGTTCTGGTCAACACTAAACTTGTGAAAGTGTGCTGGCCCTACTAAGTTAGCATTTCTTGTTTTTGTTTAGTTTAAAGTATTTATTTCAAATACTTGAGGTGGATGCGGGTGAGTAGAGAGAGAGAGATTGTGATTGAGATGGACTGATTCAGTTTGCTAGTTCAGACTCCAAATGGCTGCAACAGTCAGGGCTGGGCCAGGGTGAAGCCAGGAGCCTAGAATTCCCTCTCGGTCTCCCATTTGGTGGTGGGAATCCAAGGACTCAGGCCATCTTCCTCTGCTTCCATGGTCATTAGCAAGGAGCTGAAAGTGGAGCAGCCAGGGTCCAAACCAGTGTTTTATGGCATGGCAGCATAGCAGGTGAGGTTGTGATTAAAATTCAGTTAGAAGGAAACAGCCTGTTTTTTTTTTTTTTTTTTTAAGCACCGGTAATTCTCAAAAAAATATTTTCAATTTGTCCAGGTAATTTTTATATTCTTGCCATAAATTCAGCATTTGATGCTTTATACGGAGACTCTTGAGTTGAGGATATAGAAAAAGTGAAGTTGGTATCAGAGTACTTATGTAAATCTTGGTTTGTTTCATTTGTTTCTGAATGAGCTTGCCATTCTAGCTTCTAAGTTGTTGCCTGGGAACAAAGTTGCACTATAACCTAGCAACCAGTGCACAGCAGCTCTGTACCACAGGGAATATTCTGACGAAGTGGCAGCTCCTGTCTGGTGTTCACATGTCCTCTCTGTTTCTCAACCGAATCACACTATGAGTTAAGGAAGATGTTGCAGATATCGCTAAAGGGCGTACAGTGTAGTTAAGGATATTTTTTGATGTTCTGACAAATTATGACCTCTTGTACTTTGTCACAGAGATGCATGATAAATTTGCATTGTATTGTGGTGTTTGTGAAGGACATGTGAAAAGACCAATTAAAAACTGTTCTGGATAGAAAGCTGTTAAGTAATAATTCAAAGTTCTCTTTACCTGATAAAGCCAGAGCTGATGGGGATGCAGTTGAAATGGTTCTTAATATTTTTGAATTGCTTATTTTACTTTTGGCGCTTCATTAACAGTAGATCAGGGCCCGATGTGATAGCCTAGCAGCTGAATCCCATATGGGTACCGGTTCTAATCCCAGCGGCCATGCTTCCCATCCAGCTCCCTGCTTATAGCCTGGGAAAGCAGTGGAGGATGGCCCAAAACCTTGGGATTCTGCACTCGTGTGGGAGACCTGGAGCAGGCTCCTGACTCCTGGCTTCAGATCGGCTCAGCTTCGGCCATTGTGTTCGCTTGGGGAATAAATCAGTGGACGAAAACTCTTCCTCTCTGTCTCTCCTTCTCTTGTGTATCTGACTTTCCAATAGAAATAAAATAAATCCTAAAAAAATAACTTAGATCAGTAAACACAATTGAATAGGTGCTTGAATTTCGTGGGGAAGAGAATACTGATTTAGGATACTTTACTGGGTGAGTCATTTAACTTTTCCTGATCTGTTTTTCTGTTTGAAAAGAGAAATCTGTGAAGATTTCTTTCAGAAATTGTGCGCTTCCGATTTAAAATAAGTCATGTTTCTCCATTATTGTAGGGTTAGTCAATCTTTAAATGCTCAGTACACGTTTTGTACCATGCTTAGCAACAGGGAGATTACACAATGGGATAGGGCATTAAACCCAAGCACCTGGTAGCATAGTAGAGATAAATGAAGTAATTTGTAATATAGCATTGAAAGTGTTCTAAAGACAAAGAGGAGTGTGTTCTGTATTGGCTCGGCACAATAGCCTAGTGGCTAAATCCTTACTTCTCATCTGATCCTATATGGGTGCTGGCTTGAGTCCCCGCTGCTCCACTTCCCATCCAGCTCCCTGCTTGTGGCCTGGGAAAGCAGTCAAGGATGGCCCAAAGCCTTGGGACCCTGCACCCCCCGTGGGAGATCTGGAAGAAGCTCCTGGCTTCTGATCAGTGCCGCTTGGACCACTGCACTTACTTGGGGAGTGAACCAGTGGACGAAAAAGCTTTGTCTCCTTCTCTCTGTGTAAGGCTGACTTCCCAATTAAAAAAAAAAAGTTGTGTCTGTAGCATAGAGGGTGTATATCTGCAGTGGTAAGTAGTTAGAATACACTTGAGTTCAGGGATGCGCCATTAGAATTGTTTACCTGTCAGTTGAGAGGGCACAGAGAAGTAGTCAACTCTTGGAGGGAATTAGTCCAGGGAAAGTAGGGGAAAAAGTTTCCCTGAGTTGGGGAGACAGTGGTGATCAGTAATAGTGGCTGGCTGTCGAGATCTCGGCTGTAGGTGAGATTCCTAGGGAGGATTTTAGAGGCAGGAAAGGGTGAATGCAGTCGGAGTAGGCGGAGAAAGAATGGAGGAAATGCAGAGGAGGGTAGGATCTTGGAAGGCACGGGCAGAACACATCACATTCCATTTCTTGACTGAAGTAGTTTCTCAGGAGCATTGACTGTGAGTACTATCAGTGTAAATCCATCTGTCAGAAAACCTAAACTTGTGAAGTCTTTGAGCAGCACAGCAGAGGAAATAGTAGGTATTTTGGAGCTTGCATCCTGTCATAGAAGAATAGAATCTTGGCTATGCCGCTTTACAAGCTGCTTGAGTTTTCAAGTCAGTTACTTAATTTTCCCCTTTTTTCTTAATTTGAGAGACAGTGAGAGAGCACTCCCATCTGCTTGTTCACTCCCAGCGTGCACATTAGCCAAGGCAGAGTGGGGCTGGAGCTGGGCGCTGTAGGGTGCTGTAGTGTAATCTTCTGTCTCCCATGCGGGCTACAGACACCCAGTCACTTGGGCTGTTCCCACGGCCTTGCAGGGACTGCCGTGGGAGGAAGCTGCAGTCAGGAGCTGGGGATCAAATTCAGATGCTTTAATAGTAGGCATCTGGTCGTCCTAATTTCCTGGCTCAATGCTGCTCTCAGTTCCTGAAGTTTTTGGTCCTCACTGTCTTTATATTAAAAAATTTTTTTCAAGTCATTGGAATTAAAAGGTAAATTATATGACTCAGTTATAGTAGGCACTCTTTAAATGGTAATTTATTTTTTATTCCATTGCTACAGGCTATTCTGACCCTCTCTTTGTTCTGAAGATACATTTTTATTTGAAAGGCAGTTACATAGAGAGAAGGTGAGACGGAGACTTTCCATCTGCAGGTTCACTCCCCAAGTGGCTGCAGCAGGCGGGAGCTGCTTCTAATCTCCCCTGCTCAGTGCAGGGCCCAGATAGTTGGGCCATCAGGTTCACTCCCCAAGTGGCTGCAGCAGGCAGGAGCTGCTTCTAATCTCCCGTGCTCAGTGCAGGGCCCAGATAGTTGGGCCGTCTTCTGTTGTTTCCCAGGCACAGAAGCAAGGAGCTGGAGTGGAAGCAGAGCAGCTGGGACTTGAATTGTTCCTCGTATGGGATGCTGCCTGAGAGTAGCTTAACCTGATATGCCACAGTGATGGCCTCCAACACTTTTTTTTTTCTTTTTGAGATTTATTTTTATTTGAAAGGTAGATTACAGAGAGAAAGGGTGACAGAGAGCTCTTCCGTCGGCTTGTTCATCCCCTGCGTGGTCACAATGGCCAGAGCTGAGCAGATCCAGAGCCAGGAGCCAGGGTTTCTTCCAGGTCTCCCACCTGGTTTAGGGTCCCAAGGCTTTGGCCCATCCTCTTTCACAGACCGTAAACAGGAAGCTAGATGGGAAGTGGAGCAGCCAGGACACAAACCTGTGCCCACATAGTGGATGTCAGCACTGGCAGATGAAGGATTAGCCTGTTGAGCCACCATACCAGCCCCAAACACTATGCTTTTTAAGCCTTGAATAAAAAAATTCATGCACTCTTATAGGAAGTCTAGGATTGTCATTTCAGTGATTTAGTAATATCCTCTGATTTTTTTCTTTGTTTACAAATTGATTATAATCCTCTCCATTCAGTAAATTTACAAAAATTTGGTAGGGCTTACATCAAAACTTATCAGTGTTGACAGAACTGCTAACTTAACAAAATGGTGTTTTCCAATCCAATAATATAATCTCCATTTCCTTATTTCTTCCAACAGCATTTTAAGATTTTTAGTGCGTGAATACTTCACTCTATTTTTTCCTAATTTTTCATGCTCTTGGGAATGAACTTTGATATTGTGATTTGTAGATTGTTTATTGCTTACATATGGAAACAGCAAGAGGGCTGATGTTGTACGTTGGGTTAAGAAATGCACTCAACTTATACATGTTGTTTCTATGTAGATGACAGTGTCTGGCTAAAACAACTGCACTTTTCCCCGTCTGAGTGCTACTTGTTTACTCACTCCTGGGTTAGATCCTCTGGTGAGATGCTGAATGTGCTGCTCCCTCTTCTAGGAGAGCAGCATGCCAGCTTTCAGTGAAATGGTGATGTTCATTCAGACTCACAATCAGAACTTTAGTGCAAGCAGCAGCTAGTCCAGGTGCCTTCTTCTCTGCCCCACACTGCTGAATTAATGATTTTGTCTTTTGCACCAAGGAATTGATTTTGTTTTGTATTGCTTATAAGTAATTTTCCTGGTCTAAATCTGTGAGGTTGTTTTTTTTTTTTCCTTCTTTGTGTGGTTACTGATTTCTCTCATTTATTTTTCAAGCCTGACTTCCGCCGACTGTGTAGCTTAATGACCAGCAATGCATTAACCAAAGGTTGTGTTCAAATAACTTGAACAGAGCTTCCATTGTCTTCAGATGGGTCTGGAAGGGCAAGGAAATATATTTAAAGACAGCCATTTTCTGATCTTTGCTATCTGTGCCCTGCCATGGGCCTCTCTGGCCATCTCCTCCAGGAGTGTGGGTTGCTTATTGGAGATGTGCGTGGCCTGACTGTTGTAGTCTGTTGTACTCATGCTTTCAGTTGTTCAGCCTAGGCTAGTGGACAGTTTATCAAGCTCTCTAATGTGCCTGTAAAATCATAAGTGCTCTTCTGGGTTTGTTTGACCCAAAGAGTCCCACAACTTCAGGCCAAAAGAATGTTACTGGCTCCCATAGCTCTGTTTGAATGGACAGTGTGTCTTATCAACAGATCAGCATTAAATAGTGTTGCGAAGGGGAAGGCCCAGCATGGTGGCTCAATTGGCTAATCCTTTGCTTGCCAGTGCCGGCATCCCATATGGGTGCCAGTTCATGTCTGGCTGCTCCACTTCCCATCCAGCTCCCTGCTTGTGGCTTGGGAAAGCAGTCGAGGACAACCAAAGGCCTTGGGACATGGATCCTGGTTTTGGAATGGCTCACCTCCTGCTGTTGCGGCTGTTTGGGGAATGCACCAGTTGATGGAAGATCTTTCTCCCTGTCTGTCCTTCTCCTTGCAAATCTACCATTCCAATAAAAATAAGAAAGTCTTTAAAAAAGAAAAAAAGCAAACTTCATGGGAGATGGGGGCAGACGGTTCAACAGTGCCACAGACCCATCCTAACGCAGAGCCCTGTTCTTGCCAAACACTGTGCAATTTTCTTTAAATCTTTGAATTTCAAAACATTGGATATTGGGTGGTTTCTGTGGGGAGGAGTTATTGACAATGTTTTAGCTCAGTAGGACGTTTGTTACCTGATTTATGTGTGGAATTCTCTCTGGAGGAAAAATCGTTTCCAGATTTTGTTTTGTATTACTCACCGTCTTCTGCACAATACTAACCATGTCTTAGTCACTCCACATTTTTTAGATTCCTGACTTTCCTAAAGCACCATATCAGAAGTTTATATTTCCTAAAACTTTGTAAAAATGCAAACATGTAAAATGTACTATTTTTATCTGGACTTTTAACTTGGCATGACTTTGTCCCTTCTGTTTTATGGTGTGGATGTTTCACATTGACCTTTAGTGGATGTGTGTGTGTGTTAGTCTCAAAGATTATAATTATCTGCATAAAATTATTTGTGTAGACATACACGTTTGTTACTTTTGGCTAAATACTTATATAGAATGCCCATATTATATGGTGGTGTAAAAAATTTTGTTCAATTATTGGTTTATTTTTTTATTTTTTAAAGATTTGTTTATTTTATTATAGTTAGATATACAGAGAGGAGGAGAGACAGAGAGGAAGATCTTCCGTCCGATGATTCACTCCCCAACTGAGCCGCAACGGCCGATGCGCGCCGATCCGATGCCGGGAACCAGGAACCTCTTCCGGGTCTCCCACGCGGGTGCAGTGTCCCAATGCATTGGGCCGTCCTCAACTGCTCTCCCAGGCCACAAGCAGGGAGCTGGATGGGAAGTGGAGCTGCTGGGATTAGAACCAGCGCCCATATGGGATCCCAGGGCTTTCAAGGTGAGGACTTTTAGCCGCTAGGCCACGCTGCCGGGCCCCAATTATTGGTTTGAAAGGCAGATTACATAGACACTGAGACAGAGAGGGCTTCCATCTGTTGGCTCACTTTCCTAAGTGGCTACGTCAATCAGGACCAGGCCACGCCAAAACGAGAAGCCATAAACTCCATCCCAGTCTCCAGCATAAGTAGTAGGGGTCCAGTCACTTGTACTGTCTTCTGCTTTTCCAAGGAAGCCGGATCAGGAGTGGAACATCTGGGACTCATCCCTGACCCCTGAATTTTTTTATATAAGTAATGATATATCTAATATTATTTCAGGCACTTTTTTTAGCCATCCATCTATCTCTTGACGATGTACTTGTTCATGATTTTTTGCCAATTTTGAAAAAAAATTGGGTTTACTTTTGTTACTTAGTTTTGAGAATTCTTTATTCTAGATGCAAATCTTTTATTGGATGTAGAATTTATAACTTTCTCCCCCACCTCCCAGCCTCACTTTCTATTTTTGTGTCATTAGTTCCCACCCCCACAACCCCCACGCGTAGCAGAAGTTGTTAATGTTTATGAAATCTAAATCAAAATTTTTTTCTCTTGCTGTTGTAGGTAAGAAATCTTTAACCCAAGATCTTAACCTTTTCTCCCGTGTTTACCTTGATACTCTTTGGCTTCATATGTATTTTTTAAATAATGGAAGAGATTTTCCCCTTCTTTGTGTAACCCTTCTGTTTTAGATTTAGTTATGTAAAAGGCAGAGAGAGCGAGCGAGAATATGAATGAGAATGTCTTCCTCTTTCTGGTCCATTCCCCACATGCCTGTGCTGATTGGGGCTGGGCCAGACTGAAGCCAGGGGGCAGAGCTCCCTTTGGCTCTCCCTCAGGGTGGCGGGCACCCAAGTACTTGGATCGTCTGCTGCTGCTTTCCAGGCGCGTTAACAAGAAGCTGGGTGAGGAGTAGAGGCAATACTCCGGGTGGGATGTGGACATCCCGAGTGGCAGCTTGACGCCCTGCACTGCAGCTCCTGCTGCAGGTATCGTATTTGGATCTATGCTTTGTTCCTTGTTTTGAGCCAGTTTTTGTGTATCGTGTGAGAAGTGATATATGGCTGAAAATTCAGGGTTTTTTTTTCATATGGAAAGTAACATGTTCCAGGATTTTTTATTAAAAAATCTGTCCTTTCTTGAGTGAATTGACTTCTCATTTTCTTTCAGAAATAATTTGACAAAATGCAATGATACTGTAAATAAATTGCATTAAAATGATTTCATTTTAGTGACAAATCAGTGCACATGGGGAGCCTTTAGAACAGTCACTAAAAGTGGATATTATGAAAAACTGCATGAATTTTGGAATTATTTTGCACCAAAATTCTTTTGCATTTTGTTGTACCTGTATGTATTGGGGTCTTTTTCAATATTGGTTTATTGTAAATCTGTTGTTTCCACATGAATTTTGGAATCGGTTGGGAATATCTGTAAAAACTCTGCTTGCATGTCATTGCGTTGAATTTTGGAGAGATGACGTATTAACAATATTGAATTTTCTGATCCGTAAGTGTGATAATAGCTTTGCTTGGCTTTCTGTTTTAGTATGCTTTTCATTGTTCTGTTTTTTTTTTTTTTTAATGTGTGTATTTTTGTTTATTGTAAGGCAGAGAAACGGACACAGACAGAGGTCCCTCAGCAACAGCCAGGGCTGCACTGGGTTGAAGGAGGAACCCCGCCTGACACAGAGCCCTCCTGCTTTTACTTCCTAGTTGATTGTGTGATTGGAAAGGCTGATTGAAGAGGGTGGGGTGGTCCTAGAGGATAAGAGGTCCATCTGCTCCTGGGCCTTTTGAATGACCTGTGAGACCAGCATAGCGAGGGCAGGAAACTTAATTTTATCCTCTCAGACCTGGTGCCTAGAATGTGCTTAATAAACATTGATTAATATTAATAGAGATCCCTGAACATATCTGAGTTACTTGGGATTAATTCCTAAATTTGGAACTGCTGTGTCAAAGGATATGTTCCTTTTGAAAGCTGACTGTCCCTCAGGCAAAAATGCCTTGATGATTATCATAAAGCCAGCTGTTTTGGTGATAACCTTCCCACTTTCTCTGAACTTGGATTACAGAACTGGGAAAGGAGGGTTAGTATCACAGAAACTTTGTGAATCATTTTTTCATCATTAAACAGGTTTATTGGAAGTGGAAGCTCTGGAGATGGCCAAAAGGCAGGAGATAGTATATTTTTTTCTTTGAGGGATTTAGGATTTCTTTAGATAGTCTCTCTAATCAAAAAGGCTCTACAGGAAGTGCAGCTGTGTAGAATGAATGGTAAACACCCTAAGGCAAGCACAGGGGGCAGGAACCTGTGGAGTCTAGGGGTGAAAGCTCTTCTTTGGATCACTTTTGGAGTAACAAACTGAGAACAACTTCATGGTTCTTTAGACTGAGGTTTCAGGTTTGACTCTGATCTTGATCTGAGAATAAATTAAAAAGATTCAAAGATATGTTTTAGCTTAACTAACTGTATGAACAAAGTTTGGAAAGCAAAAGAAGTAAACTGAACTGGACTATAGCAAAGGGGCATGACAAAACAAAGTGTGTTTATGTAGGGAACTTGCTAATGCAGTTCTGTGAGTTTGAGAAATTTAGTTTTGATCCCAGGATTAATAGAAGGGTGGCAATGAGACTTATGAAAATAGCATTTGTAGGGCCTGGCGCCGTGGCCTAGCAGCTAAAGTCCTCGCCTTGAATGCGCTGGGATCTCATATGGGTGCTGAGTCTAATCCCGGCAGCCCCACTTCCCATCCAGCTCCCTGCTTGTGGCCTGGGAAAGCAGTCGAGGACGGCCCAAAGCTTTGGGACCCTGCACCCGTGTGGGAGACCCGGAAGAGGTTCCAGGTTCCCGGCTTCAGATTGGTGCAGCACCAGCCGTTGTGGTCACTTGGGGAGTGAATCATCGGATGGAAGATCTTCCTCTCTGTCTCTCCTCCTCTCTGTACATCTGACTTTGTAATAAAAATAAATAAATCTTAAAAAAAAAAGAAAATAGCGTTTGTGAAAGATTGTCTTGGTAAATACTTGTAGGTTATGTAAGGTTATGAAGAAACCAGTGATATGTTGTAACATTGTGAATTAAACATTTGTCTGTGAAACTGTCATTCCGCATGAGCACTGGTTTGAGTCTCTGCTGCTCCTCAGATAGCCACAATGGCCGGAGTGGGCCAGGCTGAAGCCTAGAGCTAGGAGCTTCATGCAGGTCTCCCATGTGAGTTCAGAGGGGCTCAGGGAGTTGGACCCTCAGCTGCTCTTTCCTAGGTGCGTTAGCAGGGAGCTGGATTGAAAGTGGAGCAGTTGGGACTTGAACTCGTGTTCACAAAGTATGCCAGCACTGCAGGCTGTGACTTTGTGTGCTAAGCCACAATGCCAGTACCCCAAGCCTCTTTTTTAAAATTTTCTGTAAATTTTTGGAAACCTTTGCATCGCTGGAGATGAGTGATGATAATACAGGAGGGGGCATAGCAAGTTCTGTTGGTTCATGTTCTTCTTGGTATCTCTGTGTTCATTTCTAGCTTCCAGGTATGGGAAGGCATTCTCTGGAGTCATGGTCTTAGAACTGCTTTAGAGGCTAAGTTTGGGTAACTTTGTTAGGGGAGAATGGTGAGAGAAGATCAGGGCGATCTTCCTACATTTGTATTCTTTCTCAATTTCCAAGGGCCTTCAAAAAGATGTTTTCTTAAGGTAACATGTCCTAGCATGCGTTTTTGCACCTCTGCGGTAGATAGGATGTGGCTAGTGAGGGAGATGTATTTTAGGAGCTAGGGTATAAATTTGTGTGCCATTCAGATAGAAGTAGTATCTGATTGTCAGGAGCAGCTTGACATTTTCTCATAGAGGTGGAAAAACAGACCAGACTTTTTTTTTTCTGGTGAGTAGGGGGAATGGAACAAAACAGGGGAGTGAAAAGTACCAGACAGATGAGGAGGTGGCTGTGAGACGGTAGATGGTGAGAGAAGACCCTTAGAAGGGATTCAGAGGTGATCGCTCACAAACTACATCGTTAACTTTCCTTTGTGTTCCCTAGTAGTCTGCATAATTTAGTAAAAAATAGGAAACTTCAGGAAAGACTATTGTAAGCTACTGTTATTAATCAAGATTGAAGAATTTACTGTGATGTGAGCGACTTTTTTTAATTGCCAAGAAAAAAGTAATGACATGGCTATGTTATTTTCATAGATAAAATGTGTGTTGGTATTACCATGCAAAGGAGTTGAGGATACCAGTTTTTTTTCCCAGATTATGAATAATACCTTAAATATACAGTGTATTGTCCAGTGCTGTGAAATTTTCTGAAGTTTGATTCTCTGTTCTTTTCTAAGTGGATTATTATGAGTCTGTCCTACTTCAGTTATCGCTCCGAGTTTTCTTACTTTGTAAACCATGCTTTCTTTTTTTTTTTTTTTTTTTTTTTTATTGTTAATTATTTTGCATTATGTGACAGTTTCATAGGCTCTGGGAATCCCCCCCCTCCCTCCCCCTCCCCTCCCCCCGGTGGATTCCTCCACCTTGATGCAGTGTTACAGTTCAAATTCAATCAAGATTCTTTCATTGCAAACATATACCAAGCATAGAGTCCAGCTACTTATTGTCCAGATGGGTTGAACAGTTTCTTGGGGAGACCTTTTCTGGTCTGAAGTTTGAGCTGAACCATGCTTTCTTAAATCTCTGCTGCCAAAATATTTTCCAAGGTAATTTGGGTAATTCAGAAAGTCCTACCACAAGGTGTCATTGTATCCTGTAGAAAGAACTTCCATGTAAGCATGTACAGGATGTACAATTTTCACATCTTTAAAAATTGCATGTCAGTTGTCTCTAAAACACATTGTGTATCTCTTGTATTAAAGGAAAAAATAAAAGTAGCTGATGTTCTTTAGTTCTGATATTTTTGCACAAACATATGCTTTCCACCCACAAATTTCTTAAGATTGTGTTGCTATAGAGATGATTTGTTTGAAGGAAAGAATGAGGAGGGGTAACAGCAGGTGGACATTTAAGGAACAAAATCCTTGTTTTATGTCTTTGTTTTCAACAGAGGCAGCGGTAGAGTATACCACTCTACTTAAGAAATCCCCGTGGAAGAAGAATGGGTGGTCTGTGATGTTCTCTGTGTCTACTGTGCTGGCATCTGCAGTTTGCTAAGGTGCTTTTTGCATGGGTTGTTGTGTGTGGCTCTTCATTCTTACAAAGCAGTAATGCGTCAAGTAATTATAATCTTTGCAAAACAACCTTCTACTTCAATTGAATTCCACTTTTGTGTTTTGTTTTTATACTGTCCTGGTTTCCTGGTTCTCCTTTTAACTAGTGATATTAAAACAGCTCCCTCCTGCCCCCCTCCCCCGTTCCATGGTGGCTAGGAGTGGGAAAGATATAAATATCTCCTAAATCCTATCCTCCTTCCCGATGAAAGACCCTTTCCTCCTGCCACTCGCTAACCCCCGTCTTAATTCAGGCTCTCATCATTACTTTCCTAGGCTTTTGGGCCTACTTTTATCTGCTTTTGGTCTCTCCTTTTCCCTCTCTGCCATCCATTTTCTGCATTTTGGATAGCCTATTTATTTTTCTGAAGTCCAGTCTTTTCTTTACTCTGTAAATGTCTCCTTGTCTGTTTACAAGTTTAAAATCTTCATTTGGTTCTTCAAGACTGCACAAGGCCTTCGAGGTCCTGCTTTCTGTTTCTGGGCTGTACCATTCTTCCCTCTCTGATGTTCTGCTTCATCTCTTACTTTGGAATTGATGTTTCTTCCTAGTGTGATGTTCTTGGCTTGAGCTTAGGGTTACAGTCTTTGTGAAGTCTTGTCTGGCAATTTCTCTAGCAGAGAATCTATACCCGTATGCTTACTATAATACTGGTTGCCTCCAAGTGTATGCAATATACCCATAGTAGCTATTCCTGTATTACAGTGTTTATTGTAAAGGCTGTTGAATTTGTCACTTTGAAAATGTGACGTATACACAGGTAAGAAATTGTAACATTCCCCAAAGGATATAATAGTGTATTTTCTGTTGTTTTTGTCCAGTCAGCAGGTGTTACTTAACATATGTCTTCCACTGACCACAATGAATTGCTTGAGGACAGAATTTTATTTATATTTGAATATCTGTCGTATCTAGAATTTTATTTATATGTGAATATCTGTAATGTCTAGTGTGTAACAGGCAGTTGGAAAATACCTATGGTGTTCTGAATATGGGCAGGCGCTTCGTTTCTGCAGAGAAATGTGTTTGAATTGATGGACTGCATATTTCTTTAAAATTTGTTTCTGGGCTGGGTGGTGGCAGCGGTGGTGGGGGGCACGTGGCACAGAAACAGTCTGCCTCTTTTCCCTCTGAGGTGGTGGGAGGGCCACTCTCAGGGACCCACTGGCCCCACATGGGTCTCTTTTCCAGGAGAGAAAGAAACACTCTACCATGAGAAGCTGGATTCAATGTTGAGTGATGACCTACTTGTTGGCCCCATCCAGGGCGCCACAGCTCCTTCCCTGCCTCCTAATAAAACTTGCTAGAAAAGTGGCTGCTATACAAGTCATACACCAGGAGGAGGGAGAGCCTTACTGGGAACAAGTGGTGGCTGAACAGGGCATGTCTTCCCTGCTGCAGCCAAAAGGATCCATCCTGCCCTTAGCTGTCTGTGCCCCCCAACAACGTCCACATCTCTCTCTCTTGAATGCCACTAGGCTTTGCTGCTGCTGCTGTTGCAGAAGCCTGACCTTCTTGCTACCATCTACTTCCCTTGTGGCCCCAGTTAGTAAAGTTTTCCTGAGCAACAAAATTTACGATATAGTTCCATAGGCTTTGGGATTTCCCTCCCCCTTACCCCCTCCTCTCACTGATTTTCCCTATATTACAATAGTATAAGGATTGCATTTTTTTTATATTGATCAGTCCTTTCACTGTAGGACTTCTTAGTAAATGTGCTCTAGTAGCCACCAGTACATATTGGTGGTTTAATTTATTTACAATGAAAGATGTGTGGCTTTAAAGTTAACTTTTATGTCTTAAGGGTGACTTTATTTATCTCTTGTTTTTGGCTGTGAAATATTATATTGTTTGTTTTTGACAGATTCTGAAAGATGAAAATATGTCAACTCAATAAAAATGTCAGTTAAACTTTTTTAAAAATGTAAGAATATAGTTTTAGAAATTATTATTTACTTGAAGGCACATGCGTGCATGCATGTGCACGCGTGCGTACACACACACACACACACACACACACACACACACACACACACACACACAGATCTTCCATCCTCTGGTTGAATCCCCAAACTCACAGCCACCAGGGCTAGGTCAGGCCCAAACCAGGAGCCTGAAACTCCATCTGAGTCTCTCATGTAGGTTGCAGGCACCCAAGTCTGAAACATTGCCTGTTGCTTCCCAGTGTATGCAATGGCAGGAAACTGAAAGCAGGGCCCGGTGTTTTAGCCTGGTAGCTTAATCCTTGCCTGGCATCTGCCCAGGATCTGGTGTGCATGCTGGTTTGTGTTCCGGCTGCTTCGCTTCCCATCCAGCTCCCTGCTTGTGGCCTGGGAAAGCAGTAGGGGATGGCCCAAAGATTTGGGACCCTGCATTCACGTGGGAGACCCGGAGGAAGCTCCCCAGGCTCCTGGCTTCAGATTGGCTCAGCTCTGGCCATTGCGGCTGCTTGGGAAATGAACCAGTGGATGAAAGATCTGTCTGTATCTCCTTCTCTCTGTGTACCTACCTTTCCAATACAAATAAAATAAAATTAAAGTCTTAAAAAAAAAAAAACGTTGAAATCAGAAGCAGAACTGGAGTTCAGATTTTCCTATGGAATATGGGTATACCAGCTGCATCTTATCCGCCATGCCAAACACTCAGCTCCCAGGTGAACTCTTAATTACTGTTTTTCTTTAAATTTTCATATTAAGGTTTATGATATATTTCATGGTGTTAGTGGTGTCTCCTATTTTAGCAGGGAGATGGGACTGTGAACAAAGACGATGCTGTAACTCCTACAAAGAGTACTGACCTGCCTTCTTTGTGTTGCATGTCACAGAGCCTATGCTGAGAAACAGAAAAATGGGAAATACGGTTTGTGATCTGAAAGGCAACTTTTCATTTAGATTTTCATAATTTGTTTCTCTCAAGAATTTGAGACTGGTAACTGTCATACTTTGCAGGATTCTTTTGTGTGAATTAAAGTATGCAGAGGTAGACTGCAATTGTACGAGTAGAATAAGGGCTGGAGTTGTGGCACAGTGGGTGAAGTCACAACTGTGGACACCCACATCCTAAAGTGGAAGGCTGCTTTGAGTCCTGGCTGCTCTACTTATGATTCCACTTCCTGCTAATGCACCTGGAAGGCGGTGGGTGATGGTTCAAGAGCTTGAATTCCTTCCACATCAGGATGCATGTGCTGGCTTGTGGCTTCAGATTTGCCCAGTCTGGGCTGCTGTGGGTGTTTGGGATATGAAGCACAAGATGAAGATTTCTAAATCTATCACTCTGCATTTCAAATAAATTAAATGTGGAAGAATGGCCTTTTAGTTTCTAGCGGTTGATGCTTGATTGGTGACCCCTCTAATACATCTCTTCTTCCTTCCCCTTTCTGTGCCTGCTCCTGTTTTCTTTCTAAGTCACAGTTATGGAGCCTGGCACTTCACCAGCGTTTTGAAGGGTCTGTTCCCAGCTGCGCTGCAGGTTCTGGCACACTGTCAAGTTGTGACATTTTCTGTACACAAGACTTCCTGAGATGGCCTTCCAAATGTCTTTGGAGTGACTAGTGTTGAGTTCTTTTTGAACTTTGAAGAAATTAGTTACTGTTGCTTTTGTTTATAAGGAAAGCAAACACCTGATGTAAGTTCTCCTTAGATTTTTAATGTTTTTAAAAAATAACATTCACTGTGGAGCATGTAGAATTTAAAGCATTGTTTTGAAATGTTCGAAAGCGTAGCCTGTGCTTTTTTAATGGCATGCATTTTGGAAGTTTTCCATGAGCATCAGCAGCTGTGCTTTTTGAATATTTTGAATTAGCATACTTTTGGACAGACGTTGTACCACTCATGGCTTAAGAAATGTAGTGCCTATGCGAAAGAAAATGTCATTTGTGGATCTGTAAGAGCTAACACCAGTTAAAAGAGGTGGTAGGAAGGACATGCGGATGTGATTATGTGATTGTAATAGTTGGAAAAACAAGAAAGATATAAAAGTTGTGCTTGTATTTTAAGAACTGCCTGTGATGGAAACTAATCTAAAAAGTGCTCACTCATCATAAGACTGACCAAGGAAATGTTTCACTTGTGCTTATTACTGTGAAATTGTGTACTTTTTATTGCTGCGGCTTACTGAAAGATGGAGTGACAGGGCGAGAGAGATTTTATCCACTGGTTCACTTTGTACATGTTTGCAGCCACAGCTAGGCCAGACTGATCCAGTATCCAGGAACTCCATCTGAGTCTTCATGTGGGTGATAGGAATATCGTCTCTTGCCTCCCAGGCACAATAGCAGAAAGTTAGACAGGAAACACAAAATAGCCAAGGCCAGAATCAGGGACTCTGTTATGTGATGTGGATGCCCCAGGCTGGAACTTGGGCCTGTTTCTTTCAGAATTTTGAAATGTTGATGTGCTACTTTACATCTTTCTATACAGTCTTCCTTCCAACATTTTAGTAGTTTTTGTTTATTTTATTCACTTGAAGGGGAGAGTGCCATATACACTGGCTGGGGCTAGCTCAGGCTGAGCCAGAAACCCCAAGTTTCATTTGGGCCACCACTGTGGGTACCAAGGGCCCAAGTGTTAGATTCGCCACTGGCCAAAATGTTAGATTCGCCAACCACCAGGGAAAGAATAACTCAGCCAAATATATGAAAAGAATTTAGATGGCCTTTATTTCAGGGAACCACGGTCACGGGCTTCCCTTCCCCATGCAGCAGAAAGGACAGACGGATGTGAAGGAGTGAGCTGCAGAGGAACAAGCGCATGGAAGAGACAGGGAAGTGGCCCTTTTTAACTCTCCTTGACACGGAAGCCAAGACAGTGTTGCCTCGGTCCTTGGTGGTGTGGGGTAGGGGGGATATGGGTCTTTGCCCCTCATTGGTGCCACAATGGTCTCACTGCCTGAGGGGCCAGAATTCCACCATCTGTTCCTAGTTTGGCTGGAGGCAAACTCCACTCTCCTCCGGCCACTGTAGTCACCATCACCAAGTACTTGAGCTGTCCTCCATCCCCCTCCTCTTTCCCCCTCCCACACAAGTTAGTAGGGAACTGGATCAGCAGTGGAAGAGAAAGAACTTGAATCAGCAGTCCAACATGATATGTCAGCATGCAGCTTAGTTCACAGAGTTGTAATGGTAACCTCTAGTTACTCTTAATTGATTCTTTTGTATTCATATTAAACATGTGAATGCTTTATATACCATGTTTACAATGTTAGAGCATTTTGAATTTGTGCAGTTGATGTTGCAAGTGAATTTAATGCCTTCAATACTTGTTGCTTTTTAGTGTCTCTCAATTTGAAGAACTCCTTGTAGTAGCTCTTGTAAGATTGATCTGATGATGGCAAATGCTGTCAACTTTTGTTTTGTCATGCCTTTGTCTTCATAGCTAAAGGTTAGCTTTCCTGGGTGCAATATTTTTAGCTAACAATTTTTTCCTTCACTATGGTTGAAGTCATCTTATTCTCTGTTGGCCTGTCACATTTCTACCAAGCAGTCTACAGTCAGGCATATTGGGACCAATTCATGGATTGTACAACTTTAACTTTGGAAAATTTGATTATGTCTTGGTAGACTTGGTTTAGTTGACTCTTGATAGGTGACCCTTAACCTTCCCGTACCAGGGTAGTTATCTTTTTTCCAGCTTCTGGGAAGTGTGTGTTACTATTTTTCTTTCTTTCTTTCTTTTTTAAAGGATTGATTTATTTTTATTGGAAAGGTTGATTCAGTGAGGAGAGACAGATCTTCCATCCACTGATTTTACTCCCCAAGTGGCCACAATGGCTTGAACTGAGCCTTTCTGAAGCCAGAAGCCAGGAACCTCCTCTGGTCCTCTGTGTGAGTGCAGCTGCGGTCTCAAGGCATTGAGACATCCTCTGCTGTTTTCCCAGGCCACAAGCTGGGAACTGGATGGAAGTGGAGTATCCAAGACACAAACCAGTGCCCATATGAGATCTGGTGCTTACAAGGTGAGCTTTTAGCCTTTGGGCCCTTGTGCTGGGCGCTGTTACTATCTCTTGATGTATACTTTGTACTTTTTATCTTTTTGGCTTTCTCCAGTGCTTCTTGAACCTCAGTGGCTGAATATTCTTTTTATACTGTCTGAATTTCTGAAAGCTTTGATTCCTCTTGATTTTTCCTTATTTTCAGATAACTTGCCTGCAAACTCACCAATTCTTCTGTTTGATCTGTTACTGATACCTCTGTTATGTTAATTTGTTAGTGTACTTTTCAGTTGAAGATGGTCTGCTAAGATGAGCAGAGCGTGAGGTAGGGCCAAAGCCGGCACTGCTCTGGGCTGTGCCACTTAGGTAGACTCAGAGCCTGAGATCACTGTAACTAGCCTTCAAGTAGTGCTGGTCAAAGTGTGGATCTGACCAGCTAGCGCCACAAAACCCCACCTGAAACAGATCCAGAATGTTAGATACTAGGAACAGGTACTCCTAGAAGCTGCTGGATTTTGGGTTTTACCAGCCTGGCACTGGACCCCAAGACTCAGTCCTGTAGTTCCATGCTCTCTACTGAAAAAATGGGGCTGGAGCACCAAAGGTAGCCTCCCGGCCATCCAGGCTAGCACGAGGGAAGGTCATAGGGGAGTCTGAGAGTAACCAGGCTTTGTGTCATCAGAAGTGCATGCCAAGCTAACATGAAAGTGATGATGAGACATCACAAAATAAGTCCATCCTACCTGAATGTCTGATGTCAAAGTAATTCTAAAGGTTCTATCTCAGAAACTGGCTCAGGGAAGTCTGTGCTGTGTTGGAGCACAATGCTGCCATCCTATATGAGTACCATTTCAGGTCCTGGCTGTGCTACTTCCTACCTATCTCCCTGTTTATGTGTTTTGGAAATCAGTGGAAGATGACTCAAGTGCTTGGACCTCCACTACCCACTCACAAGACCCAGTACCAGGCTCTTGGCTTTGGCTTGGCTTCGTATTGGTCGTTGTGTACATTTGGGGGAATGACTTAGTTGGTACAAGATCTTCCTTCCTGCCTGCCTCTCCTCCTCCCAGATCTGCCTTTCAAATGCATACATCTTCTGGAACAAAACCAGCTTGGGGCATGGGAGCCAATGGATTTTATCAGATGTTGATTCCTGTTCTGGGGGCCTGGCTGTGAGTTACAATTCAAAGTCCTGGGTTCTCTTGCCTGCTCTGCATTCCAGTGCCTGGAATGTTGCTGTGCTGTCTGTTGGAGGGTGATGCTGGTATTTGTTTGTGCCTCCTGGCTAAGGAGGATCTGTCTCTGGCAGTGGTCAGTGTTGCTGCTGGTCAGCCGAGATCAACCCCGCCTTCTGGCCCTGGGCCAGCCGCCATACTGTGATGGCCTTTTATATTCCTGGGAACGCCTCTGGCACCCCGCTCCCCACAGGTCAGGTTGCCGTGCTTTTTTTTTTTTACCCATGGAATAACCAATTAGTGCAGTGAGGAAAGTAGGAATGATCAGAGTTTATTAATGTAAGCTTCAGAAGAGGACTTGGAGAGTCAGAGCATGAATCCCTTTCTTCCTGGTGTGGGAGTTATATTCACAGAATGTTGGGGGGTGTTGTGTTTGGGATGTAGCTGAGAAGTTTTTGACATCTGAGAGTTGTACATCTTTGTACTGTATGTGCCCATGGCTTCCCGATATATACTGGGAACGCCCCTGGGGGAGGAACTGCAGTGCTAATTGTATTTTACTGATGATACATTGAATCAGCATCACTTCGATATTCAGTTGGATCTCCTTGTGTATGTGTCATCAACTGAATTCATGGTTTGGCTGAGTTGCAATTTTATCAGGCTAAAATGGGCAACATTGGCTAGGCACATATGGAGAGCAGGGTCCATGGGTCCTCTCCTGGAGGAGGGTTTTTAGGGCCCTTCCCTAACTTGCTCATGTTCAACCTTCTGCCCAACAGATCAAAGATTTGGTTTTCAGGGAGGAGCCTTGGGTGATGGGACAAACCTTGGGTCAAGGGGCCATGGGACCCTGTCAGGGTTGGTAGTGTATTTGCAGTTTCAGGTCTGGTCTTGATTTATTCTCCCTGTCTTAAAAGGATTATTCTCCCTGTCTCCTTAGTTGAGCTACTTGGAGTTGGGGAGGGGAGTGATGACATTGGCAGCTCTCACCTGCTTTCTTCAATGAGTCCTTTCTTAATTGTTACTCTAAAATTAGGTTTTGTGGTCTTGCATTCCCAGTTCTGTGCAAGTGACTTGACTGAGGAGATGATCATGACAATTGCTTCCTTAGCCCCCATTTTGCTCCCCTCTCACTGTGATAATTCTTTTTTTTTTTTTTTTTAAACTAGATACTTTTCATAGATTAAGGGATATAAGGGATCCACTGAAATGTGAAAAAATACATAAGAAAATTCAGATTAAATTGTAGTGAAAGGAATCTGATTACTTGGGGCATCATCTGCTGATTCCAGGATGTGCACCAGCAGGAAGCTGGATCTGAAGCTGCAGCACTCCAAGTGGGATGCTGGCATCCCAGAGGGTATCTTAAATCCCCATGTCACAATGCGCGCCTCACATGTAAAATATCCTGAGGAGATTGAGACTTTCTTAGTTTCTTCTGTTTTGGAACTTAATGTTATTGAGTACTTTTAAGTATATTTCATTATTTATGAATTTTATCTTCAGAAAATACAGTACATGGTGTTTGATGTGGTGGTTAAGACATTCTTGGGATGTCAGGTACCTAGGTTTCAGTTCCAGCTATTTTCTCTTCAGGTTTCTGCTCATATGTACCAGGGGAGGTAGCAGTGATAGCTCCTTTAGTTGGGCCTGTTACCTTTTCCTACATTCTATCTATCTGTCCTTTCTCTTTTCACATTTAGATATCCAATCCAACTTGAATGAATTTTAGTATGTAATATAAAGACACCCAAATTCCTGTTTTCCTACTAGGTGGTTTGTTTGTCCTGGCAACATTTTGGAGAGTCTTTTTCTTACTGGTAAGCCACTAAAATGTGTTGCGTGAGTACATCTGTTTCTGTGTTATAATCTGTTCTGTTGAATAACGAGGTCACTGGTGTATCATGTCATCTTTTATTTATTTATTTTTTTAATTATTTATTATTTTACTTCATTAATTACATTGTATTATGTGACACAGTTACATAGGTACTTGGGTTCTCCCCACCCCTCCCCAAACCCTCCCACCATGGTGGATTCCTCCACCTTGTTGCATAACCACAGCTCAAGTTCAGTTGAGATTCCCCCATTGCAAGCGTATACCAAACATAGAGTCCAGCATCTTATTGTCCAGTCAAGTTCAACGGCTTCTTAGGTATACCCTCTCTGGTCTGATGACAGAGCCAGCAGAGTATCATCCCAGTCAATTGAAAGCTCCAACATACCATCAGCAAAAATTTACATCATTATGGAATTAATTGACATAGTAATGAGTAACCAATATGTTAAAAGTAAATGCGAGTTCCCAGCCACCTTCTGTGACCACCTCACCTACACTTCAATTTTAGTTTATACACAACATAAAACATTCATAACATAACATGTTATACATAACATCATATCATCTTAAATTAAGGCAAACATGTGGCATTTAACCTTTTGTGATTGGCTCATTTCCCTTAGCATTATGGTTTCCAGTTTGGCCCATTTGGCCACAAAGAACTGCATTTTGTTTTTTTTAATAGCTGAGTAGTATTCCATGGAGTAGATGAACCATAGCTTTCTTATCCAATCCTCTGTTGATGGGCATTTTGGTTGCTTCCATGTTTTTGCAATTACTGATTGTGCTGCTATGAGCATAGGAGTGCATGTTGGTTTCTCATAAAACAAGTGTTCTGGATATATTCCTAGGAGTGCTATTGCTGGATCATACGGTATGTTGAATTTGAGTTGTTTGAATATTCTCCATACTGATTTCCATAGAGGCTGTACCAGCCTGCAGTCCCACCAGCAGTGGAGTAGGGATCCCTTTTCCCCGCAACCTCGCCAACAAGTGTCGTTGGTGCTTTTATTCATGTGGGCCAGTCTTACTGGCGTTAGGTGGTACCTCATTGATGTTTTAATTTGGATTTCCCTTATTGCCAGGGAACTTGAGCATTTTTTCATATGTTTATTTGCCATTTGGGTTTGTTCCTTTGTGAAGTGTTTGCCCATTTCCCGTGCCCATTTCTTGAGTGGCTTGTTTGTTTTGACATTTTGGTTGTTTTGTAGCTCTTTGTATATTCTGGAGATCAGCCCTCTGTCACCTATGTCGTGTGCGAAGATCTTCTCCCATTCTGTGGGTTGCCTTTTTACTTTGTTGATTGTTTCTCTAGCTGTACAGAAGCTTCTTAGTTTGATGAGGTCCCAATTGTTTATTTTGGTCTTGATTTCTACTGCATCTGGAGTCTTTTTTAGGAAGTGAGGGCCTACCCCTAAGTGTTGCAGTGTGTTTCCAACATTTTCTTCCAAAAGTTTGAAGGTTTCTGGATGTAGGTTTAGATCTGTTATCCATTTAGATCTGATCTTAGTTTATGGTGAGAGATGTGGATCTATTTTTTTGTTTCTGCAGGCTATTAACCAGTTGTCCCAACAGCATTTATTGAACAGACCTTCCCATTTGCCTGGATTGTCATTTGTCTTTTTGTCAAAGATTATTTGGCTGTATCTGTGTGGGTTCCCTTCTGGTGTTTCTATTCTGCTCCATTGATCTTCCTCTCTATCTTTGTGCCAGTACCACGCTGTTTTGATAACCACTGCCCTATAGTATGTCCAGAGGTCCGGAACTGTGATTCCCCCTGCTAACTTCCTGTTCTTCAGGATGGTTCTAGCTATCCGTGGTTTTTTGTGTTTCCAGATGAACCTTTGGATCATTGTTTCCAGTTCCATGAAGAATGTTTTGGGCAATTTGATTGGGATTGCGTTGAATGTATATATTGCTTTTGGCAGTATAGACATTTTAATGATATTGATTTTACCTATCCAGGAGCATGGGATGTTACTCCATCTTTTGAGGTCTTGTTCAATTTCTTTTTTAAGTAGTTTGTAGTTTTCTTCAAATAAGTCTCCTACATTTTTGGTTAGATTTATTCCCAGATATTTCATACTTTTCTCTGTTATTTTGAATGGTATCTTGCTGGTTAAGTCT
Source organism: Ochotona princeps (assembly GCF_030435755.1). Classification (NCBI taxonomy): domain Eukaryota; kingdom Metazoa; phylum Chordata; class Mammalia; order Lagomorpha; family Ochotonidae; genus Ochotona; species Ochotona princeps. Next base: position 44,155,077 of record NC_080846.1, on the reverse strand, counting down.
TTTTCCATCTTGGGGCTGTTCGCATACACTATGGCTGTTGATTTTTGTTCATTAATTTTGTACCCTGCCACTCTACCAAACTCTCGTACAAGTTCTAGCAGTCTCTGTATTGAGTCTCTTGGCTCTTCTACATAAAGAATCATATCATCTGCATATAGTGAGAGTTTGACTTCTTCGTTTCCCATTTGGATTCCTCTGATTTCTTTTTCTTGTCTTATGGCCTCAGTGAGTACCTCTAGGACTATGTTGAATAGTAGTGGAGAAAGTGGACATCCCTGTCTTGTTCCAGATCTCAGTGGGAAGGGTTCCAGCTTTTCTCCATTCAGTATGATGCTGGCGTTGGGTTTTTCATATATTGCTTTAATTATGTTGTGGATTTTTCCATCTATGCCTACCTTGGTTAGGGTTTTTAGTAGGAAGTGGTGTTGGATTTTGTCGAAAGCTTTTTCTGCATCTATTGATACTATCATGTGATTCTTGTTTTTCAGTTTTTGGATGTGGTGTATCACATTTATGGATTTCCGAATGTTGAACCATCCCTGCATTCCAGGGATGAATCCTACTTGATCTGGATGAACGATCTGTCTGATGTGTTTTTGAATTCTGTTGGCTAGGATTTTGTTGAGAATCTTAGCATCAATGTTCATCAAAGAGATAGGTCTGTAGTTTTCCTTCTCTGTTAGTTCTCTGTCTGGTTTTGGGATTAAGGTAATGTTGGCTTCATAGAATGAGTTTGGAAGGGTTGCCTCTTTTTCTATTGTTTTGAAGAGTTTATAGAGGATTGGGGTCAGTTCTGTTCGGAATGTTTTGTAGAATTCTGGAGTGAAGCCGTCTGGGCCTGGGCTTTTCTTTGTTGGGAGGTCTTTAATCACTGATTCAATCTCTACTTTAGTTATGGGTTTGTTCAGGTCGTTTGTTGCCTCTGGGCTAAGTTTTGGCAAGTGGTAGAAGTCTAAGAACTTCTCCATTTCTTGGTGATCTTCTGATTTGTTGGAGTACAGTGCTTTGTAGTAATTTCTAATTATGGCCTTAATGGATGCGGTGTCTGTTGTTATGTTGCCTTTTTCATCTTTGATGCTGTTAATTCTTGCCTTCTCTTGTTTTTTCTTTGTCAGTCGGGCCAGTGGGGTGTCTATCTTATTTATCTTCTCAAAAAACCAGCTTTTTGATTCATTGATTTTGTGTATGGTTTTTTTTATTTCTATCTGGTTGATTTCCTCCCTTGTTTTGATGATTTCTTGTTTCCTATTGTGTGTGGGGCTCTTCTGCTGTTGTTTTTCCAATTCCTGGAGGTGTGTGTTTAGTTCCTGTATTTGGCGCCTCTCTTGGGCCTTGACATGAGCTCCAATTGCGATGAGTTTACCCCGTAGCACTGCTTTGGCAGTGTCCCACAAATTTTGGAATGTTGTGTCAGAGTTTTCATTGGTTTCCATAAATTTTTTGATCTCATCTTTAATTTCTTCTCTGATCCATTGTTCATTTAATAGCATATTGTTCAGCCTCCAAGAGTTTCTGTATTTCCTGGGGCATTTTGAATTGCTGATTTCCAGTTTCATTCCGTGGTGGTCTGAGAGGGTACATGGTATGATTCCTATCTTTTTGAAGTTATTTAGGTTTGCTTTGTGTCCTATCATGTGGTCGATCCTGGAGAAGGTGCCATGCACTGCTGAAAAAAAATGTATAATGTGTGGCCTTAGGGTAAAAAATTCTATAAATATCTATCATGTCCAGTTGTTCTATTGTTTGTATGAGCTCTGTTCTTTGTTGAGTTTTTGTTTTGTTGATCTGTCTATTGTTGTTAGTGGGGTGTTAAGATCACCCACTATTATTGTGTGCATATCTATGTCTCCCCTTAAGTCCGTGAGTAATTGCTTCATGTAGCTAGGTGCGTTTGAATTTGGTGCATATATGTTCACAATGGTAATTACTTCCTGATGGATCAGTCCCTTCACCAATATATAATGTCCTTCCCTGTCCTTTTTGATGTGTGTCAGATTGAAGTCCACATCATCTGAAATTAAGACAGCTACCCCAGCCTTTTTTCTCGTCCATTGGCATGAAATACCTGTTTCCAACCTTTCACTTTCAGCTTCTTCGAATCTCTTCTGGTTAGATGTGTCTCTTGTAGGCAACAGATAGTTGGGTGCTGTTTGATAATCCATTCTGTTAATCTATGCCTTTTGATTGGTGAGTTCAGGCCATTTGTGTTAAGAGTTAAAATTGAGAGGTTGTGATTGTGCCCTGCCATACTTGTTTTTGTGGGTGTTGATATCTGTGTAATTGCCCTTCCTTGTGTGGACTTTAGTGGGGAGACCTTCCTGTTTGCCATCTTTGCTTATGATTCACCTCCTTTTTTTCTGGATTTAGTGCATTTCTAAGGAGATTTTGTAGAGCTGGTTTTGTGCTGGCATATTCTTCTAATTTCTCTTTGCTGTGAAAGTATTTGATTTCGTTCTCAAATACGAATGAGATCTTTGCTGGGTACAATATTCTTGGTTGACAGTTGTTCTGATTCAGGATTTGGAAGATCTTTGTCCATTCTCTTCTTGCTTGTAAAGTCTCTTCAGAGAAGTCAGCAGTGATCCTGATTGGTTTTCCCCGGTATGTGATCTTTTCTCTGCTTCGTACTTGTCTTAGGATTCTTTCTTTGTCTTCGTTGGAGTGGAACTTGAGCACCATATGTCTGGGTGAAGATCGCTTTGGGTCATATCTGCTGGGAGTCCTCTGACCGTCCTGGATTTGGGCTGGGTTCATGTTCCAAGTGTTTTGAAAGTTTTCCTGTATAATTTCGTCGAGCACCATTTGCATTCCTGACTCTTTTTCCGCTCCTTCAGGAAGGCCAATAATCCTAATATTTGATTTTCTGAGGTTGTCTTTCATTTCTTGTATGGTCTTATTGGCTTTGTTCAGACTTGTCTCCAGCTGTTTAATGAGCTGCGTGTGTTCATTTTGTGTGTCTTCCGTTTCAGAGATCCTCTCTTCTGCTGTATTTGTTTTGTTGGGTAGGCTCTCAATTTTGTGCTCTAAGTCAAGGATTTTACTTTTCATTTGTTGTATTTCTGAGGCTATGTGGTTCTTGAATTCCTTGAAGTCCTCCCAATTCTTCTCATTGTCTCTGACATATTTTAACATTATTTTTTTGAATTCCTTGTCTGGTAGATCTTCTATGTCTTCATCTCGCATCTCCGAAATAGACATTGGCTTTTGATCCTTTATTGGAAGGGTGTTGGCACTCTCATCTGGATCATTACCTTTTCTGGTATTTCTTCCCATTGTGTTAGTGTTTCTTTTTTGAGAGACCTAGGCACCAGTGTGCTGAGGGGTCTCCAAGCACTATCCTGTAGAGATCGGAGTCTGCAGGCGTGGAGTAGCAGGGTGTGGGAATTTTCAAGGCACTTTTGGTGCGTCTCCAGAACACTGGACCTCAGGGAGCCCCTTCCAGGGCCCAGCGGATTCAAAGCGCACTCTCAGCTCATCCCCTACAGGTATGCTACCACAGGGCGTGGGGGAGTGAAGGCACTCTCTATGCGCGCCCCCTGTGTGCGGGATCACAGGGCTCGGAGGATTCTAGGTGCTTTCTCTGTGTGTCCCCAGTGCCAGGGACTGCAAGGCGTGGAGGATCCAGGTGCTCTCTGGGAATGCCTCCTGCACGCGGGTCCGCAGTGCTCTCCTGGTTCGTCTCCCAAGCACGGGACTATAGGGCGTGGGGTGTTCCAGGTGCTCTCTGGAAGTGCCTCCTGCGCAGGCCCGCCCACCCCAGCGCTTGCAGGGGACCGACCGCCCCAGCGCTAGCACGGGACTGCCCAGCCCAGAGGCGTGCTTGGGTTCCTGTGGGATAGCACCGCCCAGCTGAGTGCCAGACCGCAAAGGCACGGAGGAGTATTCAGTGTGCCTTTTGCCTTTCTCCTCAGCGCACAGGACCACTGTGCGTCACCTCCCAGGCACAGTTTCGGCAGTTTCGAGGCACTCGCCAGGTGTCTCTAGACGCTGGAGGCTCCGGGGGGGTGGGGAGAGGCGGGGAGATGAGCAACAAGGGTGTTCAGGCTCTGTGCATGCCCCTGGGGGGCCAACTCCTGGAGCCTCCAACCCACCACAGTCCCCACCCAACTCACTCAAACCTCAGGTTCTTGCAGTCTGCCTCTTCCTCTGGTGGGAACCCTCGCCGCGGGTGCGTTTCCCGGCTACTGCGTCCGTTGCAGGTCCCGGCGGGTGCAGGCGGATGGAACCTGGAGGCTGCGGCTGGTGCAGGTCCTGGCGGGGCTTGGCGACCAGGGTGGGCGGATGCCGGCGGGCCCGGATGACTCCAGGTCCTGATGTCCGCAGCGGGCGCAGGTCCTGGCGGGTCCTGGCGGGTCCTGGCGACCAGGGTGAGCAAGTGCCAGCGGGTCCTGATCACCCCCGGTCCTCACAGCCACAGCGTGTGCGGGTCGGTCTGCAGGTCGGTCTGCGGCTTTCAGCATCTGCACTCAAAGGTGACTCAGCAGGTCAGGAGCGGAAAGTCGTCTTCCCTGCCCTTTGTTTTGTTTTTCCCTGGTTGCTCTTCCGAGTTGTGTGGATTTTTTTGGCTCCACACTATCCAGGGAACTTCACGTTCTTCTCCCTGTAGTTCTGTGCTGCTCCACTTAAGCTTTTGTCGCGTTCTAGCCCTCTCTGTCTGTGAGCTCCCTCCCAGTCTTCCTCCTATGTCGGCCATCTTGCGAGTCCATCTTTTATTTTTTTAAACGTAGTGATCGACCCAGAATGTTGGCAGGCAAGCGGCAAAGTTGCTGCCATCCACTGGTTCACCCTGTTCATCCCTCAGATGCTTGCAGCAGCTGCAACTGGGTCAGACTGAAACTGGGCCTGGGACACCCACTTAAATCTCCCATGCAGATGAAAGGAACCCAGTTACTTAGGTCACTGCTGCTGCCTCCCAGAGTCTGTGTTAGCAGGAAGCTGGAATTGCAAGTGGAGCCAGCTTTCATTCCCAGGCATCCCAATCTGCATCTTGGACCAATGCCGACCCTTATACCATCTTGCCTAAACATTTGTAGTAAGTTCTAATACCCAGTAGATACATCCTTCATATTCTTTAAAATAATTTTTGGCTTTTTTTGTTTTGTATTTCCATGCAAATTTTGGGATTTTCATGTTTAGTTTCTTATCTTTCTTTGGATATTGCTTAGTATTAATTCATCAATAAATCGGCTTGGGAAGAAATTATTTTTGGAGCATTGTTTTCCAGTCCATGTTCTTGTTGTGAAGCTCTACTTGGATCATCTTTAGTTTATCAAGATGGTAAGTCATAAATGGTTCATACATCTTTCCTTGGGTATTTAATGTTTTTTGATGTTACTAATAATATCTTGGGGAAGGCATTTGGTGGAGAGGTTAAGATGATGGTAGTGTTCCATATTGGAGTGCCTAGGTTTGACTCACAGTTCTCCTAACTCCAGCTTTGTGCTTTTGCGCACCCCAGGAGGCACCATGTGATGACTGGAGTAGTTTGATCCCACTTGGGAGACCTTGATTTTGTTCTCAGCTGTGCGTTTTGGCCTGAACCCATCTTAGTCATTTTGACTATTTGGAGAGTGAAATAATAGATATGTCTGTTTCTTTCTCTGTCTGCTTTTTTAATATACAAAAGACATTTTTTAAAACTTATTTTGTTCCTAGTATGCCACATATAATTTTTAACCATTAATGTAGCAATCTTACTAATATACCTTTTTCTGGTTTCTCTCTTTAGATTTTCTGCATTCACAATCAGAATGTCTGTATATAAAGAACATATTGTTTTTTTCTTTTTCCATTATTTGAGTGTGTGCTCCCATGCCTTGTTTGACACCCAAATGCCTGCAGTGGCTGAGGCCAGGGCTAGCTGAAGCTGGGAGTCAGGCGCTCCTTTCAGGTCTCGTACCCAGTTGTGTGTGCCATCACTGTTACCTTGCAGTGTCTAGATCAGCAGGAAGCTGGAGTTGGGACCTGAAACCAGGTATTGAACCGAGCTACAGTGATTGTTGCCTTCACCTCTAGGTTAAATGGCCACTCTTTTTTTCTTTTCCAGATTTTATACCTTTTCTTAATTCAGATCTTCAGTGTAATGTTGAAGAAGCTTAGCTATTTTTTTAAAATTTTATTTTGTAATCTGCAACTTTACTGAATTTATCAACTCTAACATGTTTGGAGTGTTTAGGTTTTCCATGTGTAGCGTGTCATCTGCAAACATGGATAAATTTTTTAAAAGATTTATTTATTGTTATTGGAAAGTCAGATATCTGGAGGGAGAAGGAGAGACAGATCACTGATTCACTCCCTAACTGACTGGTGCGGCTGGAGCTGCGCCGATCTGGATCCAGGAGCCAGGAGCCAGGAGCTGTTGCTGGTCTCCCACGCAGGTGCAGGGTCCCAAGGCTTTGGGATGTCTTCCACTGCTTCGCAGGTCAAAAGCAGGGAGCTGGATGGGAAGCAGGGCTGCCGGGATTAGAACCGGCGCCCATATGGGATCCTGGCCCATTCAAAACGAGGACCACTGTACCAGGCCCCAAACATGGATAATTTGACTCATTTTTTTTTCCAACTTTGATGCTTTTTATTTCTTATTTTTCCTTCCTAATTGCTCTTGTTAAAGCTTTCAGTACTGTAAAGAATGAGAGTGGTCAGAATGGACATCCTTGTCACATTCAAGAGCTGAGGGGAAGTACTTTTAGCTCTGCCTCATTCAATATGATATTGACTTACAGTTTGGAGGAATGTTATTTCTGCATGTAATTTGTGGAGGATTTTTATCATGAAGGAGTGTTGAACTTACCAGATGCTTTTTCTGTATCATTAAAAAGACTGGATTCTGTTCTTTATTGTATTGAAATGCTTTTTGACATTCATTGGTTGTTGAATTTTGAATCACCTTTGTATTTGTGGAATAAATCCCAGTTGAGATTATAATATGTGATCCTTTTTGACGTGGTTTTGAATTAAAATTGCTAGTATTTTGTTGAGAATCTCTTCATTTACGTTTGTTTGGGATATAGCCCTGTAGTTTTCCCTTTTTGTGCCATGTGTTTGGTTTTAGGATAAAAGTGATGCTGACCTCATAACGAGTTTGGCAATATTCCATCCTGCCCAACATTTTGGAATAGTTTGAAGAATATTGGAGTTACTTTCTCTCTGAACATTTACTAGTATTCAGAAATGAAGCCCATAGGTCCTCGACTTTTGCTTGGTGGAGGCTTGATTGCTGCTTTAGTCTCATTGTTTGTTAGTATCTGTTCAGATTGTCTTTACTGTCTTGATTTAGTCTTGGTAGGTTATGAATCCAGAAATTTATTCATTTCTTTGAGATTTTTCAGTTTATTAACATGTAGTTCTTCATTGTAATTTCTTAGAATCTTTTGTATTTCAGTGTATGTCAGTTGTAATGTCTCCTTTTTCATCTCCAATTTTATTGGGGATTTTTCTTTTCCTAATTTAGAGGTTATCTGTTTTGTTTAATCTCAAAAGATCAACTTTTTGTTGATTGTTTTGGTTATGTTTTTAGTTTTTGTCATTTATTTCTGTTTTGGTTCTTTTTCTGATTTTGGGATTGGTTTGATCATGTTCTGTCTTCAAAATGCATCATTACATACTTAATTTGAACTATTTTGCTTTTTTTAAAAAACAAACAATTCTGTAAACTTCCTTCTTTTTTTTAAATTGATTTTTATTTGGAAGGCAGATTTACAGAGACAAAGGGAGAGAAAGGTCTTGCATCCAAACAATCGCAATGGCTGGAGCTGAGCCTGTTTGAAGCTGTGAGCCAGGAGTTTCTTCCCGGTCTCCCACAAGAATGCAGGCGCCCAAGAATTGGCATCCTTCCCTGCTTTCCTAGGCCATAAGCAGAGTGCTGAATCTTAAGTGGACAATTCAGTTGGGACAGGAAGCTGGAACAGGTAGTGGTGTCCATATGGGATGCTTGTACCACAGGATTGAAGATTAGCCTGTTGAGACATAGTACTGTTCTCTAAACTTTCCTCTTAATATTGCTTTTTCTGTATCCAACAGGTTTTGATAATGTTGTTTTCATTTTAATTTATTTCAGGAAAGTTTTCTTTTTATTATGTTCAGTAATCCATTGATCATTTAGTAGCATGTTAATGCCCAAGTTTTTATGAATGTCCTATTGTTCTTGTTGTTGGTTTCTAGTTTTATTACTATGTGGTTTAAAAGACGTATGATTTCAGTCTTTAAATTTGTTGAGACTAATCTATGATCTAGTATGCAGTCTATCATAGAAAATGTTCCATGTGCTGTTGAAGAAAATGTGTGTTCTATAGCTGTTGGGCGAAATGTTCTGTACATGTCTGTTAGGGCCAATTGCTTGATTGTATGTTTCACCTCTGATGTATCTTTATTGATTTTCTGCCTGGATGATCTGTTATTTGATGAGAGTGGAGTACTGAAGTCACCCACTGTTATTGTTTTGGAGTTTTGCTCTCCCTTTAGGTTTAATAGTATTTGCTGTATTATTTTGGAGTGTTCTTGTACTGGTTACATATATATTTATGATTGTTATTTCTTCTTGCTGAATTGAACCTTTATCAAAATATAATGTTCGTTATTTCTTAAAATTTTTTACTTTAAGTTTATCTGATATCAGCATAGTTATGCCTGTTTGTTTTTGACAGTTGTTTTTCTGGGTGTCTAACCCATCACTTTCAGTCTCTATCTTTGTGAAGTAAGTTTCTTGTAGGCAGGTAGTAATAGTGTCTTTTTTTTTAAGATTTATTTATTTTTATTGGAAAGTCAGATATACAGAGAGGAGGAGAGACAGAGAGGAAGATCTCCCATCCGATGTTTCACTCCCCAAGTGACCACAATGGCCGGTGCTGGACCAATCTGAAGCCAGGAGTCAGGAACCTCCTCTAGGTCACCCATGGGTGCAGGATCCCAAGGCTTTGGATCGTCCTTGACTTCTTTCCCAGGCCACAAGCAAGGAGCTGGGTGGGAAATGGGGCTGCCGGGATTAGAACTGGCGCCCATATAGGATGCTGGCATGCGCAAGGCGAGGACTTTAACCATTAGGCTCTCGAGCTGGGCTCCTTTCTGTTTTTTATCTTTTCAGCCTACATAAATTTTAGGTGGATTAATTTAATCTATTTAAATTTAAGATTAGTATGATACATAAGAGCTGGCATTTTTTGAGTGCGTAATAATTTACTTGCTCGGATGGTGAATTTTATGGTGATAAGTGTTTCGTGTTTAACTTCTCATGCAGGACACTCATGAAAATTTCTTGTAAAGCTGTCTGGCAGTGGTGAATTCTCCCCATTTTTGCTTATCTGGAAAATACTTCCTTTCTCCTTTTTGTTTAAAGGATGGTTTCACTAGATACAGAAATTTTGGTGGAGTTTTTCCTTAAGATTTTGGATACGTCATCCCACTCTTCTGTCCTATAGGGTTTCTGCCAAGAGGTCTGATGTTAATCTAATTGCGTGCTTTGTTTTGTTTTGTATGTGATTTGATGCTTTTCTCTTACAATCTTTCGGATTCTCTCCTCGTATTTAACTTTTGAAAATTTGAAGATAATATGCCTTGGAAAAGACCTTTTTTGAGTGAGTCTGCTTGGGGTTCTTTGAGCTTCTTGTATCTGGATGTTCTGTCTTTTTCAAAACTTGTAATATTTTCTACTGTTACTTACTTCATTTAGCAGATTTTCAATGCTTTTTTCTTTTCTCCTTTAAGAATACCTATAATACAAGTATCTGAAAGGAAACCATCATGCAATGTGTAACTTCAGTAACGCATTCCATTCGTGGCTTTTTTTTTTTGGCTGCATCCTATGTGTTTTTTATTTCAGTTACATTAATTCCAAATACTTTTCTTTTCTCTTGTCGAATCCATCACTGGCTCATGGGTTACACAGTGGCATCAGTTTACCCAAGAGACTTCTGTGTTTTCTTTTTGTCACTCACCCAAGTGTTGGTTACTCAGTGGCACGTTTTTTCATGGTGCTGTAATTTTGTTGTTGTTGTGGCTGCTGTTCTAATTTATACCGGTTGTTGACCTTACTTCATGGCTTCTCATTTATGGGACTGTATAGTGATGGAGTAATAGGGACTACCATATCCAGATGTTGGGTACAATGCAGTATGCATCCCTGCTTCCAGGTCAGAGATGGACTCCCAGTGAAACTGTTGAAATGTGTATACAATGGGATGCTGGACTGTCTGACATTGTCTGTACCAGCAATGTTGGGGCACACTGAATAACAGACTGATGGAAATATGACTCCTTATGAAGGACTATACTATTGTAGCAACATGGGGAAAATCTGTTGGGGGGTGGGAGTTTGGGGAAAAATCCCAGTCTATATGATATTGTACCGCAAAATTAAAAAAATTAAAATAAAAATTAAAAAAAAAATGAAAAAGTTTTTTTTGTGTGTGGTTTAAAAGAAACCAAATATTTGCTTGTTTAGTTGTATCACATATTTGATGTAGATGTCGTTGTTCTTTTAAATTTCTCTTCATTGTCCGACTGGGTTACTGAAAATTTTGTTTTTGAGGTCAGAAATTCATTATTCCACCTGGTCTATTCTGCTATTAAATTTCTAAATCCTTTTATTTCACTGTCGATTTTATTTTTAGAATTTTTGTTTGGTTCTTAGTGAGTTCTGTCTCATTAGTAATATTTTCAATCATGTCACTAATTTCATATTTTATCTGTATTTTCTTGCATCTCAATGAATTTACTAATATTATCTTGAATTCTGTTTATGGATTTCCTTGAGTTGAAGATCTAATTCTGAGGAAGTCTTGTGTTTCTCTGGAGGTGTAATGCTACTTTGCTTCTTCATGTATTCTGTGTCTCAGTGTTGACATCTGCCCATCTGGTGTATTCATCCTTTTTATGGGGTATATTTTATTGAAAAAGACTTTGTAATTTTGCTGGAATGCAGGGTGTTGTTTGGCTTGTTACTTTGGCTTTGGTTCCAGGTGATCCCAGGAGTGTAGTCTCAGAGTGATTTTTTTTGTCTTAATCAGTATTCAGTTGTGCCTAAAAGTGACTATGGTCTAGTCTGATGCAATTTGCAGGGATGAAGTGTGGCTTTAAATAAGGGTTTCCTTGGGTGTGTCTCTTTGGTCTACAGAGTTTGCTATCAGTCTCCCTGGTGAATGTAATAATCATGCATTGTTCTTTGTGCTGATGGAGTTAAGGACAGCTGCCGCCTTGTCCTACTGGCATGTCTGAGTGGTGCCAGGGCTTGGCTCCAGTTATTATGGCCCTAGGATTATGTGATCTGGACAGACCCTTGCTTAGGTCCTGCTAGAAGAGTCCAGCTGGTACTGTGGGTTATAATACTAACAGTCCTAGTCCTAGGACTAGAGGATATGAGGTAAATCCTGTTCCAGTCCTACAGGTGACTGGAAAGAAAATGGAATTTACTCTGTCAGGTATGAGTCTGGAGTGTTGGAGTACAGGTAAGTTCTACCCTGTGTCTATGGGTAGGTTCTAGTGGCACTGAGAGATTTAGAGTGAATTATTATAGTCCTGGTGTTTCAGGATATTGTTGAGTCATTACGCAGATCTTCCAAGGTAGGCATGGAATTTTTTGTTGTTGACAGCTTCTGGTGGGAAGAGGGCTGCTCCCAGCAGCCTAACTTCATCAGTACCCAGGAATGGGTGAAGGCCCCCGTTGTCATCCTAGGATCCTGGTTTGGAGCATATTCTGAGGGCACTGATTAAGTGGGTTCCATAGTTCTGAGATGCTATTGATTTTGTTGTTCCAAGATTGAGGAAATCCTTTCAAGGTCCATTGGTTGATGTTGTCCACCCTTAGAGTCTGAACTCTCCCAGATACTTATTGTCAGAGCTTGGCATGGATTGCTGTCCAATTTGTTCTGTTTCCATCCTCTGCCACAGTACTAGACTTACCATGTAGGACTCAGTGAACTTTGATGTTCCGCTTGTGCATCTGGCCATGGCATCCACTGCTCAAAGCCTTAGCAACTGAGAAGGCCTAGTTCCAAGGCCAGACCACAGATACTGTGGTTTTCCTTGTGGTTAGAATTTAGTCCAGTGGTCCAGTTGCAGAGCGTCTCCAAAGAAATCTTTCCTGAGATTACCCTAGACCCTAGACCCTAGACCCTAGACCTGACTCCTTTGTGTACCAGCCAGTACGGGATCCGGCTTGGTCTGTCATCCACATCCGTTGACACACACTGGTGGTGGCAGTTGCCCAGTCACTGCTGTTCCCAATCCCATCTCATACACAAAACAATGGATGCTGCCATCCTGCCCGACCCTGCCCACCAACACTTGGCCTTCATGCACGCCAGTGAGAACAACAGCCTAGTCGGAGTGACCCCTAATGAACCCCATCAGGCCTGCCCCCAGCCTGGTTCCTGTGCATGCTGGGTTATTTCAAAATTCATGTTCTTGTGGTCCGTCCCACATCCCATTCATCTCTTGTACATACAAATGGGTACTGCAGCCTAGCTCAGCCTGACTGACCCCACTATTTAGCCCACACTTAGGCTGGTGGGTACTACCTCCTGTCCTGCCGGGACCACTCCCAGCCCTGGTTCTCATGTTCACCAGTGGGAGCTGCAGCCCATCAAAGGGGTGCCCACAGTTTTCCTACTGCAGTCTACCCTGACAGGATTGACACTTGCCAACTGATGTGGTAAAACCTGACCAGACTGTACTTACTTTGGGCTCATGCATGCGCTAGCAGATACAGTCACTTAGCCCAGCCTGGCTCTCTTGCTAAGCCAGCTCACATGCAGCCTAATGGGTGTTGCAGCCTGTCCAGCCTGGACCACCCCAAGTCCCAGCTCTCATGCTTACCCATGGGAGCAGCGGCCCCGCAGATGAGCCCTTGCATGCCCCTACCATGCTCACCCTCCACCCTCCCCCGGGTGTTCTGGCATGGCATGCCTCACTTCAGCATTTGCTGGTGGGTGCTGCATCCTGGTTTTGTTTGACCTGCCCCCAGTTCCAGCTCATGCTGGTGGGCACTGCAGCCTAGCCCAGCCAGCCTCCGGTCCTTTCCCTAATGTGAACTGGCTAGTGTTGCAGCCCAGCTTGGCCTGGCCTGCACCCTGTCCTGGTTGTCACATCTACCAGTGGATGCTATGAACTGTTCCAGCCCCACCTGCCCCTAGACCTGACCTCTGTGTATGCTGGTGGGTATTGTAACCTGGCTTGGTCTGGGCTGCCCCAGCCTTGGTTCTTGTGCTTACCTGCAGAAACTGTGACCTAACAGAGGAGTTCTCTAAGCTTCTCTGTCAGGCCACCTCTTAGTTGCAGATCTTGCGCACACCAGTGGGTGCTTGACTTGGCCTACCTCCTGTCTTGGCATTCATTGGCAGGTACAGCGGCCTTGCCTGACTGGCCCACACCCATTCTGGCTCTTACTGGTGGATGTTGTTGCCTAGCCCCACCTGGCCCACCCCAGACCTGGATCTCACATGGTTCAGCAGGTGCGAGTTCTAGTCCAGCCTGTCCTATACTCACTCTGGCTCCCATGAGGTCCATGGTTCCTGAGCCTAATCCAGTCAGACACACCTCAGATCCAGACCACATCTTGCTGAGGGATGGTGCAGCTGTGTCTAGCCCAGTTTGCCACTTCTGTTGTGGCTCTCGCACTCACCAGTAGGAACCACAGCCCAGAACGGGTGTCCCCTTAGCTCCCTGACCAGGCCTGTTCCCAGTCACAGATCTTGCACATGCTGGTGGTTGCTCTGACTCAGCCCAGCATAGCCTGTCCCCTGTCTTGGCCTTTGCCATCAGTTGCTGCAGCTTGACATGGCGCGCTCTGCCCCTAGTCCCAACTCTTGTTGGTGGGTGCTGTACCCTAGCCCTGCCCAATCTGTCCCTATCCTCGTCTCTCATGCAAACAGGTGGGTACAGAAAACTAGCCTTGCATGGCCTGTAACCTGTCCTGGCCCCTGTGTGTGCTATGATTAGGCCTGGGCTTGCCTGTCTTCCCCCCCCCCACCCCCCCGCACCAGCCCACACGCCTGCTGACAGGTGGAGCAGTCTTGTGTGGTCTAACCCACACCCAGCTCCAACTTTTATGTTAGCAGGAGCTACAGCTTAGTAAGGAAGTTCCCCAAGTTTCCCCACCTGGTGTGCTCCCAGACCCAGATCTCATGCCTATCTGTGGGTGCTAGGACTCTACCCAGCATAATCCACCCCTGTGCTCTCAGCCTTTGTGAGTACTGGTGGATGCTGTATCCCCCAGCTCTTGTGCAGACAATCGATATTGCAGTCCTACGGGGATGAGCCCAGAAACCACTTGGAATCTGCCACCAGACCTGGCTGTCTCGGGTGCTAGTTAGTGGCATGGCCTAGCATAACAAGACCAACCCCTTGCTCAAACTCACTGGTGGGCACTGTGGCTAGTCCTGCTAGGCAGACTCTACGTTCCTAATTTATGTTTGCACCATAAATGATTGTGATCTTTTGATTGACTTTGATGACGGGTAGACCAACCCAGATTTTTCATGTGAACAGGTGTCCTGGTCTGACCTGGACTTATCCTGGCTTCCCCACTTCCAAACCAATGGTCCCAGACCCCTCGTTTGCCTGCTGTTGCAGTGGCCTGGTTTGTGGAAGTCCCTCAGAAGTCATTCCTCACATTCCCCCATTCCCCCTCACAGTCCCCCATTCACATAACCTCAAACCCCTATCCTGGGAAAATTTACAGTCTGCTGTCACTGCCACTAACTCAGCCATTGTGGACTGCGGGCCCAGTCTCCTGGTATTGCACAGCGTATGCCACCCAGGGTCCACTGCCAAATTAGTGATATATTTATTTAAACCTACTGTATTATTGTGTCTGTTTTCTGTCGATTTTAGGTACCTCTTTGTTTCTTCTTTCCATCCTTTCTGTCAATGCCTCTTAGCTGAGATTTTTGGTAGGGCACATATGGCAGTGCATGGAAACATTTGACTTTCACAGCTGGGTGAAATGGTGCCCCAGGTATTTAATGGGTGAAAACTAGAAATGTTGCTGAACAGCCTCAAGTGTGTAAGGTAGCCCAGTAACAAAGAATTCAATGCTGTAAGACTGGTAGGTAACATACAACTCAGGGGACAGATAAGGTCCACAGAATCATTTGGTCTGGCCCTGACAGGGCCGTGGTAGACAGGGTCTAATTTCAGTTTGTTTTTTTTTTTAAAGGCTGGCTGATTTTTAGGTTGATAATTTTGTATGCCTCCCAGATGATATAAATACACAAATGGTCCTTTGTAGATTAAAGGTTTTATACCCCAGCCAGATGTCCATTGTTCTGTGGTTGAGAAACCTTGTTGGTACAGTGAATTAATTTTTTCCTCCACTTTTTTAATTTGAAAAGATTTTTCCTTCCTTTAAAAAGAAGTGCAGTTTTTCTGAAAATATACTTAATTTTTAGAAATTAGAAATTTGATCTTCATTTTATATGAAAAGTGGAAGGACAGGGTCTTTTATATATATATAAAATCGAATATATAATATATAAAATTTATTTATTATTGGAAAGACAGATATGCACATGGAGAAGGAGAGACAGACCCTCTGTCCCAAGTGGCTGCAATGACTAGAGCCGAGCTGATACAAAGCCAGGAGCCTCCTCTGGGTCTCCCACGCGGGTGCAGGGTCTCAAGGTTTTGGGCTGTTCTCCATCACTTTCCCAGGCCACAAGGAAGGAGCTGGAAGGGAAGTGGAGTAGCTGGGATACAAATCAGTACCCATATGGATCCTGACACATGCAAGGCAAGGACTTTAGGGCTTGAGAGAGATCTTTGATCTGCTGTCTCACTCTTTACCTGTCTGCAACAGCTATGGCTGGGCTGGATTACACTAAAGCCAGGAACTCAGTCCGGGTCGAGGCTGGTGAGCCCAAGTACTGGAGCCATCACTGACTGCTTCCCAGTGCAGCCGCATGAAGCTGGTGGGTCTGCAGCAGAAGAGCCAAGACTGAGCCAATGCCCTGAGAAGGAGTGTGGGTATCCTCGAGTGGTCGCATAGCCACAGGGTAAAACGCCCTCCTGTTCTTCCAGTCTTGTTAGGAAGAAAGAACTTTAGTAGTTGTCCTAAAAAAGTGATTTGGGAGACTAGTTTTATAGAGATTCAGATGGTAAGTATTTTAGGCCATAGTTAGTCTGTTATGTTTATTCTTCTCTTCCTTCTTTCCTTTGTAGAGCGCTTTTAGGTTCATAGCCAAATTGATTGAAAAAGAGAATTCTTGCAGTTCTCCCCACACAAGTTCCCGTGTTATCAACAAACCTACGTCAGAGTGGGGTGTGGGTTGTTACTGTTGAATTTACATTGACTTGTAATTATTAATGAAAATCTATAGTTCACACTTGGTATGAATTTTTGACAATTACATGTATAGGCATGTTTTCGCCATTTTGATCTCATTCAGAATAATTTCAGTGTGCTAAAAATGTTTTGTGATTTCTCAGTTTATCTATTTTCACTGTCACTCCTGGCAACCGCTAATTTTTTTTTTACTGTCTACATAATTTTGATTGTTTCAAGAATGTTATTTAGTTAGAATCATAGAGTATGTTTATAGTGTTTTCACACTGGCTTTCTTAACTTAATATTCGTTTAAAATTCTTCCTTGCTTTTTCATGGCTTATTATTTCATTTTTTTTTTTTTTTTAGGTTTACTTATTTTTATTGGAAGAGTAGATTTACAGAGAGGAGAAAGATCTTCCATCTGCTGCTTTACTCTCCAAATGGCTGCAATAGCAAGAACTGAGCCCATCCAAAGCCGGGAGCCAGGAGCTTCCTCTGGGTCTCCCACATGGGTGTGGGGACCCAGCACCTGGGCCATCCTCCACTGCTTTTTCTGGCCATAAAAAAGGAGCTGGATAGGAACTGGAGCAGCTGGGAAATAAACCAGTGCCCATATGCGTTGCTGGTGTTTGAAGGCCAAGGATTAGCCATTTGAGCCATCACACCAGCCCCTATTTAATTCCTTTTTTTTTTAAAATTATTTTGCATTATGTGACAGTTTCATAGGCTCTGGGAACCCCCCCACCCCTCCCCACGCCCCTCCCCCCTGGTGGATTCCTCCACCTTGATGTAGTATTACAGTTCAAATTCAATCAAGATTCTTTCCTTGCAAACGTATACCAAGCATAGAGTCCAGCTACTTATTGTTCAGATGGGTCGAACAGTTTCTTGGGGAGACCATTTCTGGTCCGAAGTTAGTAATTCCTTTTTAACGCAGTATTTCATTGCCTAGATGTAGCCCTCTTTGTTTATCCTGTGAAAGGCCATCATGATTGATTCCAGATTTTGGCAGTCAGATAAAGCTACTGTAACATTCTTGTGTACATTTTTGAGTATATTTTTCAGCTCATCTAGGTAAATAACAAAAATGTGATTATTAGATCTTATATCCTAAGAGTATGTTTAGTTTTGAGGGCTGGGTGGTGATAGAGCAAGATAATTGTCTGTCTGCTGCACTGGCATCTCATGTGGGTAGCAGTTCCTGTGGAGACTAGTCCACTTTCTATCCAGCTCTCAGCTTACAGCTGGAAAGGTGGCATAGGATGGCCTGAGTCCCAGTTCCCCTGCACCTGCTTCAGAGACCCGGAAGAAGTTCTGGTTCCTGGCTTCGAATTAGCTGAGCTCCAGCTGTTGCGGGCATTTGTAGTGAACCAGCAGGAGAAAGGTCTCTCTCGCTGTGGCTCTCCTTCTCTTCATTAAGTCTGTCATGCAAATACAATCTTTTTATAAGGAGTACATTTAGGGACTCAGGTGATGCTCAATTGGCTAATCCTCTGTCTGCCAGTGCCAGCATCCCAGTGGATGCCAGTTCATGTCATGGCTACTCTACTCCCTATCCATTCCCTGTTTATATCCTGAGAAAGCAGTAAGGATACCCTAAAGCCTTAGGATCCTGTACCCATGTGGGAGACCTGGAAGAGGCTCTTGGCTGTGGATCAGCTCAGCTCTGGCCTTGTGGCCATTTGGAGAGTGAACCAGTGGATGAAAGATGCATCTGTAAAAATCTGCCTTCACAGTAAGAATGAATATAGCTTTATATGTATGTGTTCTATATATTTAATTATAAGTATATAATGTATAAATATATAAAATATATACCATATATTATGTATAATTTGTACAATTAATATGCAGATATCATATTTATAGTACACTTATATATTATATATACATTGTATCGTCTAGTATTGTATACATAATGTATATGTATTTACGCATGTTTATACGTATATACTAGATATAGTATATATAACACACATACATGCACGTTTATAATAAGTATCTTTAGTTTTGTAGGGAGCTGTCTTCCTAAACAGCTATTCATAGCGAATAGAAGTTGCTTCTGTTCCATGTTCTGACCAGGATTTGTTGTTGCCATTTGCTTTGGGTTTTTTTTTGTTGTTGTTCTAATAGGTAGTAGTAACGTAGTGTCTTAATTTGCAATTCCTAATGATAGATGCTGCATAGTATCTTTGTATGTGTTTATTTGCCATCTGTATATGTTGTGTGGTCAGTGTTTAACATTCTGCCCATTTTAAAATTGTATTTTTTTTTACTTTTAAGTATTTGTGTATTTTGGATGATAGTGTGTTATCAAATGGGTCTTTAGTAAATATTTTCTCCCAGTTGAACAGTTTGCCTTATTTTCTTGACAATGTTGTTCACAGAGAATTTTTTCATTTTAATTATGTGTAGAGTATCAGATATTTCTTTCATGGGTTGTGTTTTGGATTCAATGTATAAAATGTCATTGTCATACCCAAGGTCATCTAAAGCCTCTCCTATGATACCTCCTAGAAGTTTTGTAATTTTGCATTTAATGTTTATGTAATCCATTTAGAGTTGATTTTTTGTTCACAAAAGCGTGTAAGGTTTTTGTGTAGCGTCAGTTTCCTCGAGTGTGTGCATGCATGATTGTAGTGTCTTGTTGCAATGGTTCTTTTTCTTCATTTTGATTGCATTTGTCCCTTTGTCAGGTCAATTGCATACATAGGTCTATTTCTGCCCTGTGTTTTCTTTCATTGATCTGTTTCTCTGCTGTTTTACCAATAACATGTATGTTGATAATTACAGTTTTTTTTTTTCTTTAAGATGTATTTTTAATTTGAAAGGCAGATTTACAGAAAGGAGGACAGACAGAAAGATCTTCCCCTTACTGGTTCACTTCCTCAATTGCTGCAGTGGCCAAAGCTTTGCCAATTGCAAGCCAGGAGCTTCTTGGGAATCTGTCATATGGATGCAGAGTACACAGTCCTATTAGGGCTGTCCTCTGCTGAGTTCACTGGCCATGAGCAGGAAGCTGGGTAGGAATGGGAGTAGCTGGGACACGAACTGGCATCCATATGGAATGCTGATGCTTTGGGGTGGAAAATTGACTAACTGAGCCATTGAACTGGCCCTGCGATAATAAATGGTTTTATAGTAAACTTTTAGTTGGGTAGATTCAGTTGATTGTTCCCTTCTGGTGGTATAAGAATTGTTTGTGGGTTTTCCCTTTCTGTATATAAACTTTAGAATTAGTTTGTTGGCTTTCAGAAGTAGTTTGTTAGAATTTTGATTGAAATCATATTGAACCTGTAGTTTGAATTGAGAAGAACTGACATCTTGGCAGTACTCCTGTGCATGGATTTAACATGTGCTTGCATGAAAATAATTCTGCTTTTCATGTGTGTTTTGAAGTACCTTCATATTAAGTTTTCTTATCCATGGTCTTTTTAGTTCTTATTTAAATCTTCTACTTATTTTGTCAGATTCATACCTAATTATTTTCTTTTTGGGGAACACTGTTCTTAATGGTGTGTGGATTTAATTTCAGATTCATTGTTCATTGATGCTACGTAAGAAAAAATTGTCAAAATCCATGCTCTCCCTCCCCTAAAAGGATGCAAAAATGAGGAAAACTGAAAATAGTGTGGAGATTTATGGGTTACTATCAAGCAAGAGTTGCTGAAGGTATGGAAAGAGAATGAATTGGAAGGCCTGCTCAGTGAGATCACAAAAGAGTTCTGGAATGTGAGGAAAGGAAATACCTAAGTACGGTCACACTGAACTCCTAATGGGCATGATCAGAAGCATTCTTCACCATGGCACATTATAGTGGAACTTTCAACAAACACAAAAGATTCTACACTATTCATGAGAGAAATACCAGCTTAGCCTCAGAGGATCCCCAGTTAGACTGCCAGCTGACTTGTCGTGAGAAACCTTATAGGCTAGGAGAAAATGGAGACATAGTCCACGTTCTACAAGAAAGAGACTGTCAAACGAGAAAAGTACTCAGCAAAGCTCTCATTTATAAAAGTGAAATAATGACCTTCCAAGCAAGCAGAAACTGTATTTGTCATTACCCATCCAGTCTTACAAATGATGCTTAAGAATGTGTTATAGACAGAAATGGAGAATGATAATCACCATAATGAGAAAATGTGAAGGTGTAAAGCCTTCTAAAGGTGCAAAAGAATCCTAAGCAAATAATATTTATGGAAAAACGGTAGGACCAAGTTGTTGTTTTTCAATGGTAGCCATGAGTACAAATGACCTGAACTTGTCAATCAAAAGATACAAATTAAATGGTTTAGAAACAAGACCCATCTATTTGCTCCCTACAAGAAATGCCTCACTAACAAATATATACATAGAGTTACAGTGACAATTTGTAGAAAGATATTCCATGCCAGTAGGAAGGACAAAATATTAGGTGTAACCATCCTAATATCAGATAAAGTAGACTTTAACGCAGAAACTTAAGAGATGAAGGGTATTATAATGATTAAGGGATCAGCTCAACAAGAAGGTGCATTTACACCTAGTGCTAAGCCTAGCTATTTAAAACATATGATAATGGATCTAAAGGAAGACCTATACCCCAAATGATAATGGGGGACTTCAACACCCCACTTTCATCAATGGATAACTAGACAGAAAATCAACAAACAACACAGCCAATCAGGTACTGTTTACTAAAAGTACCTGGTTGATATCTACAGAGTGTTTTCAACATTTTCAATATTTTATACCATTGTCACAGAGCACACATTGTTTTATAAGTGCATGAAACTTACTTTAGAGTGGACCATATGCCAGGCCCTAAAGCAAGCCTCAGCAAATTCAAAGAAACTGAAATCATAGCATGCATCATTTCTGACCACCATGGAATGAAGCTGGAAATCCACAATTTAAAGAAACTATTAAACATGCAAACCCTTGGAGACAGAACAACAAGCTACTGAGAGAATAGTGCTTCATAGAGGAAATCAAAAGGGAAATAAATTTTTTGGAAATGAGTGAAAATGGCAGCACAGCATATCAAAACCTACGGCATCCTGCAAAGGCAATGTTAACAGGGAAGTTCATAACTGTGTGTACATCAAGAAACTAGAAAGGCATCAAATAAGTGGTCTAACAGTGTGTCTCAAGGACCTAGGAAAAGCACAAACCAAACCCCAAATTGATGGGCGGAAATAAGTACTTAGAATTAGAAAAGAAATGAAATTCAAAAAAGATAAAAAGAATTGGTCCCCAGGCAGTGGCTCTAGGGCTAAATCCTCACCTTGCAAGTGCCATGATCTCTTGTGGGCTTCAGTTTGTGTCCTGGCTGTTCTGCTTCCCATCTAGCTCCCTGCTTGTGGCTTCGTAAAGCAGTAGAGGATGGCCCAAAGCCTTGGGACCCTGCACCTGCATGGGGGACCTGGAGACAGTTCCTGGGTCTTGGGTTCAGATCAGCTTGCCTCTGCTGTTGCAGTTGTTTGGGGAGTGAACCAGAAGTTGGAAGGTCTTCCTTTCTTCCTTCCTTCCTTTTCCTTTTCCTTTTTTTCCTTTTCCTTCCTCTTTCTCTTTCTTAGATTTATTCATTTTTATTGCAAAGTTAGATATACACAGAGAAGAAGATCTTCCATCCGATGATTCACTCCCCAAGTGACTGCAGTGGCCGATGCTGTGCCGATCAGAAGCCAGTATCCAGGAACTTCCTCCAGGTCTCCCATGCAGGTGCAGGGTCCCAAGACTTTGGGCCATCTTCAACTGCATTCCCAAGCTACAAGCAGGGAGCTGGATGGGAAGTGGGGCTGCCAGGATTACAACTGGCACCCATATGTGATTCCAACATGTGTAAGGTGAGGATGTCAGCTGATAGGCCACCACACTGGGCCCAGAAGATCTTTCTGTTCATTCTGTAACTCTGTCTTTCCAATAAAAATAAATTAATTAAAAATTATATATAGAAGGTTAGCAGATTTAAAAGCTTTTTTTTTGAAAAAAAAAAAAAAAAAGATACATCTTTTTTCCAACTAGCCAGAAGTAGAGAAGACCTAAATCAGTAATATCAGAGATGGAAACAGACACCACAAAAATTAAAAAAAGAAAATTAACAGGTATTACTAAAACAACCAAAAAACCAAAAAACTATATGCCTAACATCTGAAAAATCTAGAAAAAATGGATAGATATATAGACCCATGTGGTCTTCCAAATTGAGTCATGATGACATAGGAAACCTAAATAGACTGATAACTAGACAGATTCAGTTGGTAATAAAGACCTTCTCAACAAAGAAAAGCCCAGGACTGGATAGCTTCACTAGATAGCTGAATTCTACTGAATGTTTCAAGAACTGTTCAAATAATTGAAAAGATGGGAATACTTCCAAACTTCTGTGAGGCCAGCATTACATTAATTCAAAACCAGAAAAACGAAAACAACCCCAAAGAGAACTGTAGACCAATATCCCTGATGAACAGGTCAAAATCCTCAACGAAGTGCTAGCTAATTGGATTCAACAACACATCAGAAAGACCTGGACTCAGTGCTATTTATCCCTGGTATGTAGGGGTGCCTTCAAATAGGCAAATCAGCCAACGTGATACATCACATTAAGTGGGAGAATAAAACCATATGATTATCTCAGTAGATTTAGAGAAAGCATTTGATAAAACACCACATCCTTTCGTGATAAAATTCTTTTTTTTTTTTAAAGATTTATTCATTTTATTACAGCCAGATATACACAGAGGAGGAGAGACAGAGAGGAAGATCTTCCGTCCGATGATTCACTCCCCAAGTGAGCCGCAACGGACCAGTGCTGCGCCGATCCGAAGCCGGGAACCAGGAACCTCTTCCAGGTCTCCCACGCGGGTGCAGTGTCCCAATGCATTGGGCCGTCCTCAACTGATCTCCCAGGCCACAAGCAGGGAGCTGGATGGGAAGTGGAGCTGCCGGGATTAGAACCGGCGCCCATATGGGATCCCGGGGCTTTCAAGGCGAGGACTTTAGCCGCTAGGCCACGCCGCCGGGCCCTAGTGATAAAATACTTAATGCAAATTGGCTACTGTTAGGGCATTCCTCAACACAGTCAAGCAATATATTGAAAACTCACAGTCAGTGTATTATTGTATGGGGATAAGTTGGAAGCATTTCTATTAAAATCCAGAACCATACAAAGATGCCCACTCTCACCACTGCCATTCATGGGGGAAATCCTGGAAGATTTAGTCAGAGCCATGAGGGAAGAAAAGTAAATTAGGGATACAAATTAAGAGGAGGTCAAATGATCCCTATTCGCAGATGACATGATTATATCTATTATATGTAGGTCTCTGTATAGGGGCTCCAAAAGACAAAGAGACTATTGAAACTCAAGACATTTTGGTAAAGTTGCAGAATATAAAGTAAACACACAAAAATTAATAGTGTTTGTATAAACCAATAGTTCTGTTGCTGAGAATGAACTTGTAAATTCAGTTCCATTCACCGTAGCTGCAAAACAATTTGCATATTTTGGAATAAATGTAACCAACAATTTGAAGGAGCTCTACTATAAAAATGACAAAATATTAAAAGAAGGAGATACCAGAAACGGCTTCCATGTTTATGATTGATAAGAATTAGTATCATTAAAATGTGCGTACTACCCAAAGCAATTTGTAGATTCAATAATCCTGATGTTAACTGACATTCTTCTTAGGTGATGCTAAAATTCATATAGAAACATGATATCCCAAGTATCATGTAACAATACCAGACTTCAACACATACTACAGAGCATTTGTGATCAAAACAGCATGATAGTGGCACAAAAATAGACTTATAGATCAATGGTACGTAACAGAAATCCTGGAATTTAATCCACATATCTACAACCAACTAGTTTTAGAGAAGAGAATTGAAGTCAATTGAGAAATGAGTCTTTCATCAAATGGTGTTGGGAAAATTGGATCTATGTGTGTAGAAGTATGAACCAGTGCCCTCATCCTATGAAAACCAACTCTAAATGGATTAAGGATCTAGATCTACAACTATCAGATTACTAGAGAAAAATATCAAATAAACTCTAAGACATAGGCAATCTAACAAGAATGAATGAATAAGAGTACATGGAACTGAGAAGCTTCTGCCCTTCAAAGGAAACCATCAACCACATGAAGAAACAGCCAACACAATAGAAGAAAATATTTGCAGATTATAAAACTGATAGAGGATTAGTATCTAGAATCTATAGAGAGTTCAAGGAACTCAATGGCAAAACAAACAGTCCAGTTAAGTGGATAAAGGACATGCATAGACATTTCTCACAGGATTAAATTATAATGGCCAGCAGACTATGAAAAAAATACTAAGGTCCACTAGTCATCAGAGAAACTCAAAATGACAGTGAGGTTCTGCCTCACCTCAGTTAGAACGGCTGTCATCCAAAAATTAAATGGTGAACAATGCTGGCAAGGATGTTGGGGAAAGGTCCTCTAATCAACTCTTGGAGAGAATATAAACTCCGTCTTAGTTCCAGTGACCCAGGCACTTAGAGTTCCTTGCTTTACAAAGTTCATTAATAGTAACCTCGGTGGAAATTGGGGGGACCCAACCCAACCCTCCTATAATGGATGCCAGAATTACAAATGGCAGCTTAACCCACTGCTTCACATTGTAAACTGTTACTTGTTCTGTAGTGTTGAATCAGCCTTGCAGACCTAAGGTAAATCCCACTTAGATGTAGTGTTCAATTTTTATGGTCATTATTAAATTTCATTTGCTAATATTTTGTTAAGGACTTTTGCATCTTTGCTCATGAATGGTATTGTTATGTAGTTTTATTTTCTCACAATGCCTCTGACTTAAGTGTGAGTGAATGGCTTAGAAAGTACTCCCTCTAGTTTTTGAAAGGTTGTGGAGTATTCGTGTAATTTTTTTCTTGAAGTGTTTAGTAAAATGCACTTGTGAACTTATCTGGGCTTAGTGCTTTCTGTTTTGAAACAATTATTGATTCAATTTCTGTAATAGATAAAGGTCTGCCCAGATTGTCTGTACTTTCTTATGTGGTTTTTCTTTGGTTTTTACGTATTGTCAGTTTTGCATATTACCTAAGGCATTTGTCCCTTTTGTCTAGATCATCAGTTTGTGGGCATAAATTTATTCATAATATTTTTACTTTAAAAAAATTATTGTGAAAGTTAGAAGAAGGTAGAGATGGAGATCTTTCCTCTGCTGGTTCACTCTCCAGAAGGCCACAGTGGCCAGTGCTGGGGCAGGCTGAAGCTAGAAGTTTCATCTGGGTCTCTCACATTGGTAGCATGGGCCCAAACACTTGTCCCTTTTTTTGCTGCTTTTCTTATGCCATTAGCAGGGATCTGGCTCAGAGTTGGAGCAGCCAGGACAAATCAGTGCCCATATGGGTTCTGGTATCGGTCAGCAGCATGACCCACTATGCCGTGATGTTGGCCTCTCTCTATGAATTTCTAGGAAGATTATTTATTTGAAAGCACATGTTAACCTGCCCCCCCCACCAACAGACATGCACATACAGTGAGGGAGAGAGGGGAGGAGGAAAAGGGAGAGAAAGAAACATTTTCTGTTGAATGCGTCACTCCCCTAGTGCCCATAGCCAAGCCGCCAGGCTGTAGCCGGGAGCCAGGAGCTCCTTCTGGAGTCCCATGTGGGAGATGTGGGGGCATCTGCTGCTGCCTCTCCAGGTGCATGTGCAGGTGAACTCGGTTCTGGGTATTCTGGCATGCTGTGTGGACATCCCAGGCCATGCCTACCTGTGGCACAGTGACACCATCTCTAGTATTCTTTTAAAATCCTTGGACCCTATAGTGATGCCCTATTTTAATTTCTGGTATTTGTAATCTGCTCTTTTTTTTTCTTTCCTTGATTAAAGACATACCCTGTTCAATAACTAGCTTTAGTTTACATTGATTTTTTTCTAATGATTTCCTGTTTTCAGTTTCTTTGCTTTTTTTTATCTAATCTTTGTTATTTTTTTCTGCTTGTGTGTTTAATTTCCTCTTTTTCTGCCTTCTCAAGATGGAAATTTAAGTGATTAATTTTGGACCTTGAATACAATGAATTCAAAGCCATACACTTTCCACTGAACTTGACTTTTGCTGTATCGCACAGATTTTGACAAATTGTGTTTTAAGTTTTTTTAGTTAAAAATATTTCAAAAATTCCCTGATTTCCTCTTTGATGTATAATACATTTGTTGTTTGAGCTCTAAATATTTTTCAAAGTTTCCAGCTATCATTCTGTTGTTAACCTTCAGTTTTATTCCTTTGTGGTCTGAAAACAGATACCATATGAATACTATTCTTTTAAATGTGCTAGGATGTGTTTTAAGGCCTATATTGTCATCTGTGGGAATGTTTTGTTTAATGGGAACATGTTCTGTGTTTTTTTTTTTTTTTTGGCAAAATAGTCTAGATATCTACTATATTAACTGATTTTAGTTCATGTTTCAACTTGCTGATTTTCTACTTGGTAGGCAGGGTTACACAAACACCCACAGCCATCCTCAGAGAGAAGGAGAGAGAGAAAGAGAGAGAGAGAGAGACAGAAAGAAAAAAAGGGTGAATATATTGATCATCCATCTGCTGGTTCACTCCCCAAATGGCCGCAATAGCCAGGGCTTCTCTGGGTCTCCCATGTGGATGTTAAGGTCCAAGCGTGTGTTCTACTTCCTCTGCCTTCCCAGGCACATGAGCTGGGCCTGGATCAGAAGCAGCCAGGAATTGAACTGGTGTCCATATGAAATGCCAGTGTTGCAGGCAGTGGTGCTTGACCCTCTAGCCACAATCTCAACCCTAGATCTGCCCAGTTCTCATAAAGCGATTTTGAAATTTACAGCAATGGTAGTGAATTGATACGTTTCTTCTGGTTATGTTAAAGTTGGCCCCTTCATGTTCTATTTCAAGTGTATTCACATTAAGGATCATTAGATCTTGGAGAACACACTTCTTAATCATTATTTAATGCTCTGTTATTCTTGATAACTTCTCTTATTCTCAAGTGTGCTCTTACTCTTTTTGTGCTGCCATAACAGAAGTACAGATTAGATGTCTTATAAAGCAAATTTATTTTTAAAACTTTCTTAATTTTTTTTGAAAGAAACAGGTGCATTTGCCAGTGTTCACTCCATGATTTACTCCCCACGTGCCTGGAAGCCAGCAACTGAAGCTGAGTCTCGCATGTGGGTGGCAGAGTCCTGACTGCTTGAGCCATGCCCCTTCTGAGCATGTGCTCTGGCTGGAAGCTGGAACTAGAAGCTAAGCTAGGACCTAGACCTAACGGTGTCTAATGCTTCATACGAAGCACCCAGCCCAGAAATGCTTCCTGTCACTCTGGAGGCTGGAAAACTTAAGCTCACGGTGCTGGCAGATGGCATGTCTGCTGAGCCCCACTCTTGGCTCCTAGATGCAATCATTTACTAGCTCCTCATGTGGTGGAGGGCTCAAGGAGCTCTGTTGGTCCTCCTTTGTATGGACACCACTCCCATTCATAACATCTTTGCCCTTATCTCCTGTCAGTTTCCAAAGGCCCTGTGTGTCCTAATGCTGTCATCCTGGGAGTTAAGTTTTTAATATACAAATTTTGGGGACTAGGTATTCAACTTTACAGAAATGAATGAGAAATCTTCATAATGTTTGTGAAAAATGAAATTTAAAAGGTGTGAAAAATATTTGAAATTATATGGGACTCTGATGTTACTATGAGAAGTCTGGTTGGCATCTACCATTTTTTTTTCCACCAGAATAAACTTTTCTTTTTTGAAAAAGGCTGAAAGGCAGAGTCTTCTGTTTTCCCATAGTGGTCAAGGCTGGACCAGGCTGGACCAGTCTGGACCTGGAAGCCCAGGACTAAATCTGGGTCTGTCACGTGGCTAGCAGGGACCTCAGAACTTGTTGTCTGTTACTTGCTGTTTTCCAGGGTGCACATTAACAAATTGGATCAAGCCTGGAGTGGGGACTTCATCCTAAGTCATTTTGACATAGGATGTGGCATTCCAAGGAGCTGTTCCATCTACTGTGTTGAAAAAACACACCCCAATAAACTTTAATTCTGTTTTGCTACAAACCTTTTGAAGTACTCTGATACTGTTTTTTGCTGTTTTAGATGAGTGTTAGTAATCTTTCTTCCTCCACTTTCTTTTTCTTCAGATTCATTTACTTATTGGAATGGCAGATTTAGAGAGAGGAGGAGAAAGACAGAAGGAGCTTCCATCCCCTCGTTCACTCCCATAGTGGTCACAATGACCTGAGCCTAGCCAATTTAAAGCTCGGAATAGGTCTCCCATGTGGGTGCAGGGTCCCAAGGCTTTGGGGCATCCTCTGCTTTCCCAGGTCACAAGCAGCGAGCTGGATGAGAATTGGAGCTTGGACTAACTGGCAACCATATTGGATCCTGGCACTTGAAGTGGGAAGATTAACCAATTGAGCCATTGTGCTGGACTCTCCATCTACTTTTAATAAATTGTGTCTTTATAAAGTAGATTTCTGGGGCCCGGTGGCATGGTCTAGCGGCTGAAGTCCTCGCCTTGAGAGCCCCGGGATCCCATATGGGTGCCAATTCTAATCCTGGAGGCTCCACTTCCCATCCAGCTCCCTGCTTGTGGCCTGGGAAAGCAGTAGAGGATGGCCCAAGGCTTTGGGACCCTGCACCCGCGTGGGAGACCTGGAGGAGGTTCCTGGTTCCCGGCTTCGGATCGGCGCAGCACCGGCCCGTTGCGGCTCACTTGGGGAGTGAATCATCAGATGGAAGATCTTCCTCTCTGTCTCTCCTTCTCTCTGTATATCCGGCTTTCCAATAATAATAAAATCTTAAAAAAAAAAAGTAGATTTCTGGTAGAGAACATATAGTTAGATCTTATTTTTGATCCACTTACCACAGTAGTTTTTATTTGGTGCATTTTTAGATTATTTACATTCAAATGATTTTTTGATGTATGAATGTCACTGTACTTGTTACTATATTTGACTTCATATGTTATTACTCTTATCCTCCACTTTCGTGTGCGGAGTATATATTTTCTGTATAAATAAGGTGGGTGACAGTAATGACACAAGAGGAGGGTGGATTTAGGATTGTCACTGTGAGGCATTTTCACATCATATGAGAGCAGTGTTTTGTGGACCATAGCCTCTGTTTCCGGACCATGGACTTCATGACTGCCTTTCAGTCTCCTGCTGTTCTTCCTCAGGTGGGAGAAGTGGTGAGGAGTGCTGGATTTTGGAATTTCTCTTATTTTAGGTCTGTTAGAATGTGATTTAAAAAACAAAAATGAACAGATTACGCTGTGGCTAATTAGTTTATCTTGCAGCAAGACTTTGAGAAGATCAGAATGCATTTTTGAAAATGATTGCTTTTCCCTCTCTGCAGGAGATAAGCGTGAGGGGGTTTTTCTGTAGTATTCATTGTGAGAACCTGGTTTAGGTTCAGAAGGAAAATGCACAAAAATGGAGTCCCCTATGACCAGATCTCTTTGGAGGTTTTTTTTTTTTTAATTTTTAATTTGAAAGGCAGAATTATACTGAGAGAAGGAGAGAGAGAAATTTTTTGTCTATTGGTTCACTCCCCAGTTGGCCACATTAGCTAGAGCTGGGCCAATCTGAAGCATGAAACTATTAGGAGCTTTCTTTTCAGTGGCCTGAAGACTTCAGCCATCTTCCACTGCTTTCCCACGTGGTAAACAGGGAGCTGGATTGAAAGTGGAGTAGCCAGGACATGAGCTGTCTATATGGGATGCCAGCACCACAGCTGGAGGCTCCACCTAATCATGCCACGTCAACAACCCCTTTTGCCATTTAGTTTTTACAACTTTTACCACTTTGGCCTTCGTTTTCACAACTCCCCCACCTCCCTCCACAGAGGTTAAAGCTCTTGGGTTTCTCTTCTCTGTATTCATCTGTCAGTGGGGGGCACTGGTTTGCCAAGTTACCTCTTGTCCCCAAGAATTGGAAATGTTGTACTTTCCTCAGCACTCCGTGTGATTCGCTGGAATAGAGTAGCCGTCTCTAAGCTTCTTATGTGCAGACGAAAAGATGAAAATCTGTCAAGTGTTTTTATCAAGAATGGATGTTGGATTTTGTCAAGTGCATTTGCTTTAGCTATTGTTAGATTATGTGCTTTTTTTCTTCTTTAGCCTCTGAATGTGGTGGATTACGTTAGTTGTGTTTTGAATGTTAAACCGTTCTTGCATGCCTCGGTCTTGCATGCATTGAATAAATCCCACTCGGTCTCGGTGGGTGAGTCGTCTTATACTTAGTTGGATTTAGTTTGCTACAATTTTGTTGAGAGTTTTGTTGCATCTGTGCTCAGTTTTTAAACAACTTTTTGATTAGCTTGTGGCCATAAAAATATAGGTTGCTTGCCACATTTGGCATGTGGGATGTAGTTGGTCAGTGCAATAGATAGTAATTTCAGTTCTGACTTCTTTATCATTGTTTCATGTGTTTTAAGTCTTACTATGTTAAAATCCCACAAGATGCTCTCTTGTGGTAATCAGTGTTCAGTTAGAATTGTGCACATATTTATGGTTTTCATTTGTTTTTTATTTCCTGTGTTTATGAAATACTTTCACATTTTTCTCTTTTAATGTTCATCTTTTGGGATGAATTAGTTTTTATTTGTCAGAAAATGTCTATTTTGCCATCATTCTTGATAGATTTTTTTTTTCTGTACTCCTATGTATTCCTAGAATGTTATGTTGGCAGCTGTTTCAGTATTTAAAAATACAAAAGCCCATCAGAACAGTTGTGGGAAAATGGAATAAAAAGATAACTTTATTTCAGTGCAAATATTTTGGGGGGGATAGGACCCATTATGTAAGACCTTGTTGTAAAAAATTTTTGAATGCTAATATGTCAATGCTAAGAGAAAATTTTGGAAGTAGGGAAATAGAAGCTCTAATTATAATATATATTATGTAAGAATCTAACTTGTGGTTCAAAATGAAGAGAATGAGGTGTACTTTAAAGGGAGAATATTTGGTTTTGTGTAGAACTTCAGGAAAAAAGCAGAGAAGCCTTTGAGGTTGGAAATGTGAATAAATAGCGTTGTAATGCAGCCAGCAATATGCAGTGAATTAAACATCCATCTGAGTACTGCTGTGTGTCCCGGCTATCCCACTTCCAATCCTGCTTCCCACTAAAGCATCTGGAAAGGCAGATCTACAGAGAGAATGAGATATATAGAGAAAGATCTTCCATCTGCTGATTCACTCCCTAAGTGGCCAAAA
This sequence comes from Ochotona princeps, assembly GCF_030435755.1. Classification (NCBI taxonomy): domain Eukaryota; kingdom Metazoa; phylum Chordata; class Mammalia; order Lagomorpha; family Ochotonidae; genus Ochotona; species Ochotona princeps. The sequence goes on along the minus strand of NC_080846.1, from coordinate 44,123,605 downwards.
TAACCAGAACTGAGCTGATCCAGAGCTGTCCCAGCTCATGCAAAATGAGGATACAGCATCCATCTATCTGTCTGTCTATCTATCTATCTATCTATCTTTCTTTTTCTTTATTTCTTTCATTCTGTTTTTTTCTCTTTCTCTTTCTCTTTCTTTCTTCTTCTTTTTTTTTTTTTTTTAAATATATTCCCATGTGGGTGCAGTGCAGGGTCCCAAGGCTTTGGGCAATCCTCTACAAACAGGGAGAGCTGGGTGGAAAGTGAAGCAGCCAAGATATGAACCGGTGCTCATATGGGATCCTGGAGCATACAAGGTGAGGATTTAGCCTCTAGACTATCTCATGGGGTCCTGGAATTTTTTTTTTTTTTAAGATTTATTTTTATTTGAAACGCAGGGCTATAGAGAGGAGAGACCGGTAGAAGAAGAGAAAGCTCTTTCATCTGTTGGTTCACTCTCCAAATGACTGCAACAACTAGAGCTGGGTTGCTGTGAAACCAAGTAGCCCTTTCCAGATCTCCCAGAAAAAGGGACCCAAAGGAGCTTGCTGTTGCTGGAACAGAATTAGAGCATCTGGGACTCAAACTAGCTCCCCGCTGGCTGGTGGTACTGCAGATGGTAGCTTTACTTACTATTTTCAAGATTTATTGCTATTTGAAAGCAGGGTGACAAAATAAGGAACAGGGTGAAAGAGAACTTAAGTCTGATGGTTTACACTCCAGATAGTAACAATAGCCAGGGCTGGGCTGGACCAAAGTCCATCTGGGTTTCCCTTGTGGGTAGCTAGGATTAAGTACTTGGGATATCAGCTGCTGTTTTCAGTCATGTTAGCAGGGAGCTAAATCTGGGAGCGGCTGGTCATTGAACTGGTGCTCTCATGTGGACTACCAGCCTTACAAGCAGTAACTTAACCCACTGAACTAGAACGCTGGCTTTCAGGTTATCATTTTGATATTGGTTACTTTCTAGAAAAGTTATTATAGATTTTTTTGTGTGTGCAATTTATCTAATTTTTTTCACTCTAGGAGAAAATATACTTTTGGGTGTTGTAACTACTGATAATTTATATAATGCTTTTTTGCCAGTATTAATTACTAAAACTTTGCAAACTGCAAAAAATCTTTGCACAGAAAGAATTCTTCTGAAATGGGAAATATATGAGATCTTAGTTTGGATGGTCATAACCAGGCACCATGGATTGAATACTTAGACAGAAATTTATAGATTTCTTTCTCACTATGTTGCAGCCTGTGAAATCCAGGGTGGTATGGTCTGTGTCTCTTCCTTTTGCCCTGCAGCCCTTTTAGTCACGTGTGGCAGAGACAGCTAACTAGTCTGTTCTTGAAAGAACAGTAGTCCTGTCATGGGGGAACCTCGAGACTTGTACTTCCTGAGGGCCCCTCTCAGTATTGTCAGGTTGGGGGTAGGGGTTGAGCAGGAATTTTGGAGAGCATTTTGATTTCAAAGCATAGACTGTTGACCTGTGATTCAAGGAATAGGAATTGGATAAGAGGTATGTAAGACTGAGAGAAATGGTATGTTGTAATTAGTAAAGTACTAAAAAGTATTTTTTTAAAGACTTATTTATTTTTATTGGATAGTCAGATACAGAGATGAGGAGAGACAGAGAGGAAGATCTTCCATCCAACTATTCACTTCCTAAGTAGCTGCAATGGCTGGAGCTGAGCCAACCTGAAGCCAGAAGCTTCTTCCGGGTCTCCCACGGGGGTGCAGGGTCCCAAAGCTTTGGGGTGTCCTCGACTGCTTTCCCAGGCCACAAATAGGGAGGTTGATGGAAAGCGGGGCTGCTGGGAATAGAACCAGCACCAATATGGGTCCTGGTGCATTCAAGGCGAGGACCTGAGCTGCTAGGCTATCACGCCAGGCCTGTGAAAAGTATTTCTTTCTAATAGGTTTCAGTGTCCTAAGGCAAGGAGATAATTTTATTTTTCAAGCATATTCAAATCTTAATGATTTCTTCTTCTAAAATAACTTAATCTCCATTTTATAGGAGTTAGTGATAAAATTTCATGTAAACTTTAAGTGCAATAATACAAAAAAAAAAGTGATTTAACTTTGAAATCTTTGTTTTACTAGCAAAACAAATTGACTTTATCCCAAAACATGGGCTTAAAGGTAGTTGTTGATTATTTCTAATGTAGTTTCAGCTTTCAACCAATTGAAATTAGCATCCCTTAGGATTTTTATTGATATTGATAAAATCAAACAGATTTACTATGTTTGTGTCTTTTAAAACATAATTTGGGGCCCGGTGCGATGTTTCAGTGGCTAAATCCTCACCTTGTACATGCCAGGATCCCATATGGGCGCCGGTTTTTATCCCGGCTGTTCCACTTTCCATCTAGCTCCTGGCTCCTGGCCCCTGGCTTCTGGCTTCTCTCTAGCACAGTGAAGCAGTGGATAAAAGATTGTATCTCTGTCTATGTGTCTCTCTTTCTCTGTAATTCTACTTTGCAAATAAATAAAATCATTTTTTAAAAGATAATTGTCAAACATCAGAATCATAATCATCGGTTTTATTACCACTTCATGAATTCTGTGGTAAATGTATATTATTTTAAAAGTTGTATTTATGTTATTGTAAAGGCAGATCTACATAGAGCAGAGACAAAAAGATCTTTCATCTGCTGGATCACCATACAGATGTCTGCAACATCTGTAGCTGAGCCAACCCAGAGCCAGCAGCCAGGAGCCTCTGCCTGGTCTCCCAAATGGGTGCAGGGTCCCCAGGCTTTGGGCCATTGTCCACTGCTTTCCCAGGTCATAAGCAGAGAGCTGGATTCAAACTGGAGCAGCCAGGACATGAACCAGCACCCACATATGATACTGGTGCTTTGAGGCGGAGAATTAGCAAGTTGCAGCATTCCACTGGCTCCTAATATATGTGTTTGACAACATAATTTTCCAGTAGCTGCTACAAATAATGTAGTATGGATTTATAGATGTTGCATTCTAGTGCACATTTATATTAAGTTAAAGTGTAAAGCATCCTTGAAGTACTTCCCCTCCCCTTGTTAAAATATAATTTCACAGGAAATCAAAGCAATCCTGATTATAAAGGTCTTATGTAATATGTAGACATCAAACTAATTTAGCAGAGATAAAACATTTCAAGCAAGACTGAGTAATTTCGTGGTTGGTTTGCAAAGGCCAAAATCCTTTTTTTTTAGTAAGAAAAAGTAATTCATGCTAACTCATGAAAGCTATCAGGGGGAAAAAGTATAATGTTCTAGAGGAAGATTAATGAAGTTAAAGAAACTGAACTATTTGATTAATATTTTTTGTGCTTAATTATTTTAAGAGCAGTTCATCATTTTTTACTCTTCAATGCGCTAAACATGTAAAACTTTATTTTAAAGGCAGAGAGAATTTCTTACTTAATTGCCCAAATGCAGTGCTTGGGACTGAGCTGGAGTCAAAATGTAGCTCTCAGCAATGATAGGGGGTCAGTGTTTTAGAAATAGTTTGACTTCCTGTTTCTGGCCCAGTGCCTCCCACATAGGAGGTGATCACTGTGCTCTGAATCTGCAGATTGAGTGTGGTTTGCTGTGTATCAAAAGGTCCCTCGTACCACTAATCCTGACATAATCACGTGCTTAAGGTCCTCTTTGTGAAGACTAATCTCTCTCAGTCACTCACTAAGCTACAAGTGGCTTTCCCTCTGATTTGGGGATGTGAATTTCATACCAGAATACACACTTCAGACTTATTATGGTAGTTTCAGGAATAGGGATTCCTGTTTGGGAACCTCAAATTGTCACATTGGAAATGCCTGTACTTTGGTATGGTTAATGCTTAAAAATTTGACATTAAAGGTCATTTAATCTTTACATTAAAGAAAAACTTTTAAGTTATGTGTCAACTCTGTTAAATTTTTAAGAATAATTGGAAATCTGAAAGCTGGTCTTCATTATGAAAGTGGAAAGAAATACAAGTAATAAATTTACTAATTTTACTGATCACTAATTAAGTGTATTTTTCTGTGCAGGTATAATTTGGCCTCCTGAAATTCTACTTCATCAAGAAGCAAGAAATACTCCTAGAAAGAAAATTAAAACAGGAAGACAAAACGTGTTTTTACATGGTTATCAGATCACCTACTAAAATGGATGCATTTCCCAATCTTTTTCCTCCTGGCGGGGACAGTGGACTGACAAACTCTCAATCTGAATTTCAAAAAGTATTAATTGATGAGCGGTTACGATGTGAGCATCATAAAACTAATTATCAGACTCTGAAAGCTGAACACACAAGGTAAATTACTTTAGTTTAAAATTATTTATTGAATTTGGCTAATTCTTTGGAATAATCAGTAAAATTTTCTTGTTTTTTAGTGTATACATTTAAAACTTTAGATTTATTTATTTTAATTGAAAAGTCAGATATACAGAGAGGAGGATAGACAGAGAGGAAGATCTTCCATCAGATAATTCACTCCCCAAACAGCCAGAATAGAACCGACCTAAAGCCCGGAATCTCTTCCAGGTCTCCCATTTGGGTGCAGGGTCCCAAGGCTTTGGGCTGTCCTCGACTGCTTTCCCATGCTGCAAGTAGGGAGCTGGATGGGAAGCGGTGCTGCTGGGATTAGAACTGGTGCCCATATGGGATCCTGGCACGTTCAAGGTGAGGGCTTGAGACGCTAGGCTACCATGCCAGGCCCACATTTAGAACTTTAAATACAGTAAGGTTTTTGCTTTATAATTTTAATCAAAATTAAGTATGATATGTGAATTTGTATAAATCTTATATTGAAACTAGAAAGATAAATATATTGAGGTATCTCTTTCCCCTGAAAGTAAAATTACTTCAAAAACTACAATATTGATAATTTAAATAGATCTCAGTGAAGAACAGGTATTTGTGATTTTAATGGAGTGTGTGTTGCTACTCTTAGTTTTTTCTGCCTTTGGTTAGTTTACATAAAATGCTGAATTAGAAAACAGAGAATATGCTTAATGTTGAATTATCTGTAAAAAATCAGATTGCAGGATGAATACATAAAGTCACAAAATGAACTCAAGCGACTGTTAAACGAGAAGCAGACTCACCAGGAGAAATTCCAGCTGCTGCTTGAGGAGCTACGTGGCGAGTTAGTACAGAAAACCAAAGATGTAGAAGAATTGAAGCTGCAGGTGAGAAATTGTTTGAGTTAACATGAAAGTGGCCAGATGTTCAGTAGATATAAGTAGTTTCAGTGAATTATCTCTGTGTTTTTAATGATTTTTTTTTCTTTCCTTCTCACGTGATAAAATTTTAACTTTCGCTTTGTAGTCTGGAATGTTAGCTGCCATGAAGGGTAGTTAAACAGTTGTTACATAAGTTGGTATATATTACTTATTCTAAATTAAATGATGCTTCATCTAAATAATTAGGTGAAAGGGCATTTTTTCCCCCAAAGACTTACTGTTATTGGAAAGGCAGATTTAAAGAGAGAAGGAAATGCAGACAGAAAGCCCTCTGTCCACTGGTGGCCGCATCAGTCAGAGCTGAGTTGAGCCGGAGTCAGGAGTTTAGTTTCTCCCGGGTCTCCCATGTGGGTGCAGGGTCCCAAGGCTTTGGGCCGTCCTCGACTGCTTTCCCAGGTCACAAGCAGCGAGCTGGATGGGACATGAAGTGGTACCCATATGGGATGCTGGTGCTTGTAGGCTGAGGATTAACTTGTTGAGCCATCACACTGGCCCCAAAAAGCCAGTGTGAATTGGTAGAAATTTATAATTAAAAAATGTTTCAAAAGGAAGTGTTATGAATTTTTGTATATGTACTGTGTATTAAGCTGAAAAAACCACTGTGTACACAGAATTAACGTGTATGTTGTAAGGAAATGGGTTTCTAAAAGGAGGTAATACTGAAATAGTGAATTTCAGTTTCTCTACATTTATTTATTTGAAAGGCAGAACTACAGAGAGAGAGCGGGAAAGGGACAGGAAGAGAGCGATCTTCATCTGCTGGTTCACTCTCTCTCAGGCCAGTTTGAAGCCGTGAGCCGCGAGTTTCCTGTGGCTCTCCCATGAGGTGGCAGGGGCCCAAACTCCTGGGCTGTTCTCCACTGCTGAAACCGAGCACTGAGATGCTCTTTAGGTATTTCACATTTAACTCAGAATGCTTGGACGTGTATTCTTGAAAGTATCATTCAAACCTATTAGCATTGACAGAAAGTAAACTTGAGAAAGCAGAAGTCACTATATTAATATCAAATAATAGACTTTAAGGTAAGGAGTATTACTAAAGAAAAAGAGGACATTTAACAATGACAAAGGCCGATTTTTAAAATGGATGATGACCTTCAAGAAGCAGCTACTTCGGTCTCATAGCTCTACTTTGTCATGTGGTAGAGGATGAAAGTGTTTAACAAGTTATTGTGAAAGCTAACGAGTTAACTTGCACATTTTTGCTGTAGCAGATTCTTAAAAAGTGACATTCTTGTTCTGTTTGAACACTGAATCTACGTGGGCAGAAATTCATTTTCTATGTGTTTTCAGTATATAACAAAGTGCCTAACAAATTCGTATTTGTTGAATGAACAGAAATAAAATAAGTTCTGACTCTATAGTTCATGTGTAATGTTGCATTTTCTGTCTCATGCATACTTAGAACCGTGGCATCTTAGAATTGGTGATCATCTAGTTCTCTTTTATATGTGTAATGGATTGAGCTGTACTTCCAAGAGGATATTGAATTCCTAACCCTTAGTAACTAAAAATGTGACCTTACTTGAATATAGGGTGTTTGAGATGTAGTTGGTGCAGCTGTTGAGGTCATACTGCAGTATGGAGTCTGTATTATGACTAGTATTGTTATAAAAAGGGACCGACCCGTGGGGTGGGGATTAGAATGCTGTGTTGTGAGGGAGACGGAGATTGATGGCTGCAACTGCATGCTGACACATCACCACACCCTAGGAAGGCACAAGGAAGGGGTCTTCTACAGGTTTCAGAGGGAGCACAGCCTTGCCAGCACCTTGTCTCACAGATGTGAGACATCAGTCTCTTGTTTTTAGGCACCATGTTTCTGGTATTTTGTTATGGAAGCCCTGAGAAACTAGAATATTTAGCAGAAGTAAAATTCCATGTTAGGACATATTTGAAACAGTATTTTTTTATTCTCTGTTTCAGTCATTGTTTGAGACCCTATTGAGCTTTTGAAAGTGAAGCATTTCTATTTATGGATTGGACTATCTTATACATTTTCTACTATAGCCTCCATTAGCTTTTGTAGTTTTCCTTGAGTATGTGCTTTTGGCTTTCCTCTGTGTTGTGACTTTTTAGATGCTTGCTGATAAATACAGCTTATTAGATAGAATTTCTGTTTTTCAAGATAAACATATCTGGTTTCTGTGTGATACTACCTGGCAAAAAATGTTACATGCATACAAACATGAAGTGAAGCAATTTAGTTATTTACTTCAATTGAAGTTTGCAGTTTGTACAAGTTAAAAGTTTGAATTCAGGGCCCGGCGGCGTGGCCTAGCGGCTAAAGTCCTCGCCTTGAAAGCCCCGGGATCCCATATGGGCGCCGGTTCTAATCCCGGCTGCTCCGCTTCCCATCCAGCTCCCTGCTTGTGGCCTGGGAGAGCAGTTGAGGACGGCCCAATGCATTGGGACACTGCACCCGCTTGGGAGACCCGGAGGAGGTTCCAGGTTCCCGGCTTCGGATCGGCGCGCACCGGCCCGTTGTGGTCACTTGGGGAGTGAATCATCGGACGGAAGATCTTCCTCTCTGTCTCTCCTCCTCTGTGTATATCTGACTGTAATAAAATGAATAAATCTTTAAAAAAAAAGTTTGAATTCAGCATTGATTAAGAGAAAAAATGAAAGTTAAACTCTTTTAAAAATATACATGTATTATCTACTTGAAAAAATACATTTTTCTAACATTTACTATAATCTCTGGCTTTTATAGAAAAAGTATTTAAAGGACTTTTTGCCTTAGTAATGGATGGGAGTTATGAAAGTGCTTGCTTGGGTCATAGGATAATTGTAAAAACAAAGTGAGACAATGCACAGAACTTGGTGATACAATGCTGTGATGCAGTAGGTGATCAGTACATTGCATTTTTTTTTCTTTTTAACTTTCTAAAAGTATTACGAGTTTATGATATAGTTCCATAGGACCTGGGATTTTTCCTACCCCCTTCGCTAACTGCTCCCTTCCCCATTGAGTTCTCCCATATCGTTACAGCAGCATAAACAGTCATAAAACCATTATTGTGGCCATGGACAATGGCAGAGAGTCCAGCATCCCATTGTCTAGACACACCCAACAGTTTCACTGGGAGTCCATCCTTGATGTGGAAGTAGAGCTGCACACTGTACCGTATCCTCACATCTGGACATGTCAGTCTCCACTACACAGTCACTGGAAATCCCCATAAGTGATAAGCCACAAAGCAAAACCAACAACAGGAAGAAAAAACAGAAATTTACAATGCCATGAAGTTGCATGCCACTGGATATGATAGTCGCCATTACACTATTACTATACATCCCCTTAAATGAAAAGCCACAAAACAAAATCAACAGGAAGAAAGAAATTAACAACATCATGAAATTAAAAAACATGCTGCTGAATGACTAATGTGTTGCTGAAGAAATGAAAATCAAGAACCTTCTTGAAGAAAATGATGCTACTGTATGATCTATGAGTCAGAGTAGAATTTGAGAAAAAAAAGTTTTGTATAATTGAAACTCAAAACATCAAAATCCATGAGGTATAGTTTCTGTTGATCTTTGTTGGTGAGATGTATCTACTGTAGGCAGCAAATACAGATTTTGTGTTTTTAATCCAGTCTACTAATCAATGTTTGAGTTTAAGCCATGTACATTCAGGGTTAAAATAAATAGGTGGTAATTTGATCCTGTCAAATTTGGCAATGAGTTGTTCATTGTTTTAGTCTTCTGTTATTTCACTGGGATATTCTTCACATTTGCCTTTGGTTTTGGTGGGTGCTATTCCTCTTTTCTATCAAGAGAACATCTTTAAGTATCCTTTGTAGCGCAGGTTAGGTTAGGTGTATTCTTTTAACTTTTCTTTACTGTGGAAGAATTTTATTTCATTTTCAAAGACAAAGGAAAGCTTTGCTGGGTGTGTTATCCGAGGCCAACAATTTTTTGCTTTTAGAATCTGGAATATGTCACTCCATTTTCTTCTGGTCCGTAGAGTTTCCTGTGAGAGGTCAGCTGTGAATGTAATTGGCATTCATATACATGGCACTCACATACTTTTGGACTTTGGAGTATTTCAGAGTTAGGGGTTGGAGATGCTTAATAAGCATTTTGTTTTTATGCATCGTATTAGCAACCCCCATTATATTTTGCTTTAGATTTATTTTATCTATTTTATTATTTATTATTAGACTTATTGTTTGTTTTAGAGTTATAGGGAGGAACTGGGGTAAAGAGAGAGCAAGGGAGAACTTTTATCTGCCTTTTTAATTTCCAAATGACTGCAGTGACTGGGGTGGACCAGGCAATAATTTAGGTCTCTAACTATACATGGCAAGATTCCAAGTATTTGAGCCATCTTTCACTGCTCTTCCAGGTACATTATTAGAGCTGGATTGGAAGTGGAGCTGCTGAGATTTGAATTGGTGTCCCCTTGGGATGCTGATGTCTTAGGCAATGGCTCAATCTACTACTCCATCATGTTGGCCACACTTTAAGATTTTATTTTATTTTAAATATTGTATTTATTTTAATTTAAGCCAAATTGCTAAGAAAATCATTTTTTAAAAAGATTTATATTATTTTTATTGGAAAGTTAGATATACAGAGAAAAGGAGAGACAGAGACGAAGATGTTTGATCTGATGATTCGCTCCCCAATTGGCCGGAGCTGAGCCAATCTGAAGGCAGGAGCCAAGAGCTTCTTCTGGGTCTCCCATGTGGGTGCAAGGTCCCAAGGCTTTGGGCCGTCCTAGACTGCTTTCCCAGGCCACAAGCAGGAAGCTGGATGGGAAGCGGGGCGCTGGGATTAGAACTGGTGCCCATATGGGATCCCGGTGCATTTAAGGTGAGGGCTTTAGCCGCTAGGCTACTGTGCTGGACCCCACATTTTTTGATGGGATGTATCTTTTTGTATCTGAAAGAACTTAAAAAAAGGGGGGGGTGTGTAAACCAGAAATGTAACTGTTTTATTTGTAGCTGTCAGTGAAAATTATATAACCTTGTATGCTTTCCATGTCATTTTAGCTGCTGGGAAACATGAATCAAAGTTTATTAGTTTCACTCATTTTCTTCATTATTTTTGGATGATGGTTACATAGTTGGTCAGGGCGGGAAGGGTCAAGGATCAGGAGAAGGTGGGCTAGACCAGACCATTGTTTACACATTTTCATTTTCTTCTTCTGTATCTGGGGGTGGGGGGGGCGATACAAGCGGAGAAACCACACTTTCAGTACCCAGGGATGGGGAAAGGCCCCTCGATGTCATCCCAGCATCCCTGAGAGTTCCGCTTATGTGGTTTCCATAATTCTGAGGTGCCGCTGATACTGCTGCTGCAAAGATGAGGAAATTCTTCCAACATCAATTGGCTGACATCATCCACCTCAGAGTCTCTGTTCACCCAGAAGTTTGCTCTCAAGCTTTGCTGGGGTAGTTGATCAATTTGTTCTGCCCTCCAACCTCAACAAACCTATGGGTACTGTGGCCCAGCCCAGCCCTACCCAGTGCACGCTCGGCCCTCACATACCACTGGGGGGAGCTGCAGCCCAGTCAGAATGATCCTCGATAAACCCCCCTGGCCTGCCCCCCTGCTCTGGTTCTTGTGTCTGCCAGTATGTGCGGTGGATTGGTCCACTCTGTCCCATATCCCATTCAGATCTCGTATAGGTCATTGGGCATTGAAGCCAAACTCACCCAACCCACTACACCCTCCAGCTTTCCACTGATGTCAGCGGGGGGCACTTTCTGTCCAGCCAGGCCCTATTTTATTAATTTTTGATAAAGCATTATTTACCCTTGTTAATCAGGATTTTCTGTGGAAAAGTTTGACCTTTTAATTTAATATTGGAAGTAGGAGAGTGTTAAAGATTTTTGTTATTTATTTTTATTTGAAAGTCAGATTTTACAGAGAGACAAGGAGAGACAGAGAAGAGCTTCCATTCACTATTTTACTTTCCAAGTGGTTGCAACGGCTTAAGTTGATTCAGTCTGAAGCCAGGAGGTTTTTCTGAGTCTCCCATATGGGTGCAGGGCCACAAAGACTTGGGTCAACATCCTCTGCTTTCCCAGGCCATAAACAGAGCTAGATCGAAAGTGGAACAACCAGGACACAAACTGGTGCCCAAATGGGATGCCAGCACACAGGGCAGAGGACCAGCATGCTGTGCTATCACACCAGCCCCAAGCTTTTATCGATTTGAAACAGTTATTGACTACTTGACTTTTATAGTGAAGCATTCTGTTTAAGATTTATTTGAATGGCAGAGCAACACACGTGTGCATGTGCATTTGTACACATTGAGATCTGTCTTCCTCAAATGGCTGCAGCAACCAGGGCTTGGTCAGCTCAAAGCAGGAGCCAGGATCTTCGTTCTCCTCTTTCATCTGGGTAGTAGGAATTCATGATCTTGGGCTGTGTTTTGTTGCCTTCCCAAGCATTTAGCAGGGAGCTGGACTGAAAGCTGAGTTAGGTTGGGGCTGTAACAAGTAGTAGCTAAACTGACTGTGCTCTAAAGCTAGCCCCGTGATGGAGCATTCTTGTCAAGTTTTGTTGGAGGCAGGTTGTGGCTTTATTCTGTTGGAAGTTTAGGATGTGGAGTGCTTTCTCCTAAAATGGGATAGAGAAGTCCCCTAGTTATGTGTCTTTGGTTTATGTGGGCTTTAGGGTTTCAGGAGGTCAGAGAAGGATTTTGTTGTGGTGTTGTTTCTAGGATTTCGAGGACACATTGTGGAAATGTTTAGGGACTTCTTATCAGAGACCTCACAGATGAGAGCATTTCTAAATCCGTGTTTATTCTGAGCTAGCCCACGCCAGTGGTGAGCTGTATTCCATTACAGAATTGAAAGCGTTACTGTTTCCAAGAGGGAACTGCTATCTAATTGTACATTGGAGGAGCTGCCTGGATGTTGCACGGTTTCTTCATTGGCTAAGCTAGTAGGCACAGGCTGCTGATTTCTGCTTGCTGTGCCTTATGCCTTCTGAGAAGTGTCAGCAAGATTTTCAGATCATTCCCCTCAACAAGCCAGCTTCCCTGCCTGACAGTGAGCTCCTGCAGACCTTTGTTTTATTATGGTCTTAAGATAATCTCTGTACTTCCAAATGTTAAATAGGGATAAGAATTATGTAAATAGCAAACAGTAAATGTCAAACACCCAAATGAAAGTCTCAGTTTAATTGGTAAAGCATGATTCCTACCATGTGAAAAGGGGCAGGCTCTCTAAAAATGAATGAATATGAGCTGTTTCCTGGAAAGAGTGATCCTGAGACATCTCTTCCAGTCCCCAGCTTTTCATATTTAGGAAAACCTCAGTTATCAGTACGTTCAAACTGCATTGCAGTTGATTTTTGTTTGGGGTTTAAATATACAGTTAACTAGATAATCCTTTTGCTTTATAGCCTGTATCTTGAAAACCGTTAGTTTTTCTCTATTATTCTATTAGTTTCAGGCAAGAAAGTAAATTTAGTCTCTTAACTCTGTCTTTGATGGAAATAGAAATCTTTTTATTATTTTTTTTTGAAAAAAGATTTTTAATACTGGTTGTAGTTCTTCCCATTTTGTAGCAAATATTATGTCCTAGGTAATTGTCATAAAATCAGAAGTCTTGTTTGAACAGCAGTGTAGAAAAATGAAACCACTAAGCATTTTGAAGACTAAAACCAATCATTTTTTCAATTTTTGATTTAAAAAAAAATTACTTGGTTTTGTTTAAAAGGCAGATTTTTAAAAAGGAGAAGCAGAGAACAGAGATCTTCTATCTGCTGGTTACTCCCCAAATGGCCACAATGGCTAGAGCTGAGCTGGTCCAAAGCAGGAGTTTCTTCTGGGTTTCCACATTGGTGAGGGAACCAAGGACTTGAGCCGTCTTCTGCTGCTTTCTCTGGCCACGAGCAGGGAACTGGATGTGAAGTAGAGCAGCTGAGACATGAACTGGCACCGTTATGGTATGCTGGTGCTGAAAACAGGTTAGCCTGCCACACCACCATACTGGCCCCCAATTTTTAAAATATTATATGTGCATATTTTCTATGTTTAACACTCCACTGAGTGATATTATCAACAAGTAGCAAGTAAAAATTAATATTAGAGAAAAATAAACAAAAAAATTTTTGAAAGCTTACTCTGTTCCCCAGGTGTAAATGAAGAATATACATAAGAATCAAATCCCAGCATGTTTCTGTTGTAGTTAGAGCTTACATTTTCTTCTGTAGTCTTTTGAGTTAGTTATTACAGATCAGGGAAAGGAAATTATATTTGTCTTTCTCACACAAATTTATTTATTAGCAAAAGAGAAGAATTTGGAATAATAGGACTGGCATGTGGGACTGCATGTTGATCTGGGTCCCATCTAAGGTGAAATACCTCCCCCTGACGTCCGTCCTCTCCCCTCTTTCTCCCTGCCATGAAACTGTAACCTGGCCAAGAAAACTGTATCCTGCTTGGCAAGAATGCTTGACACCCTGGCTAGGATGTTCAAGCATGATAAGGAGAAAATTGAGTTTTACCTAGTACAGCAATGAAGGCTTCAACACTAGTAGTTGTTCTATCCCTAAGGTAGTCTTGCTTTAGCTCCCTCCCTCCCTCCTAGCTTTATATACTGCTGTTCTATAGTTCGGGGTTGAGAGGTCTTTGGGGCAGGAGCCCACTTTCTACTTCCATCAGTAAAGGATTTTAAAATCAAATCATTGCGTGATGCTGCTCTGTATAGACTTGCTTGGGTATAGCAAATTCATTCGTTTTCTTGGTGAGTTAGTATTCACAGTGTACATGTATCACATTTTCTTTAGGCATCCGTTGATGGGCATCTGGACTGATTGTTGCTTAGCTGTTGTGAATTAAGCTGTTATAAACATGGGGGGTTCAGATAACTCTCATATGTTGATTTCATTTTGATTGGGTAAGTTCCCAGGAGTGGAATGTCAGGGTTATGTGGTAGATCTGTTTTCAGATATCTGAGAAATCTCCATACTGTCTTCCATAATGGTTGCACTAGGTTGCAGTTGCACCAATTGTTTCTCATCCTCAGCAGCATCTTTTGCCATTTGGTTTTTGGATGATAACTGTGCTAACTCTGGTGATGTGAAACCTCATTGTGGTTTTAACTTGCATTTCCATCCTTCATCATGAAGTCTGGCATTGTGATACTTCCAAATTCTAATTTTGTTGTGTACGATTGCTTTAGCTATTTTAGGATCTATCTCTCATGTTTCCTTATGAATTCTAACATTTTTTTGCTAGATTTGAAAAGCATGCCATTCTTAGGTGTTTTGATTTGAATTCTGTTGAATCTGATGGTTTTTGGCAGTCTTGACATTTTATGATATTAATTCCATTGATCCATGAATATGGCAAGTTTTCCCATGTTTTGGGGTCTTCTATTTTTCCTTAATGTTTTATAGTTTTCATCATGAGATCCCTCAAGTTCTTGGTTAAATTTTTTCCAAGATATTTACATATTTTGGCAGTGATTGTGAATGGGACTTATCTTACAAGTTATTTCTGAGCCGTGGGGTAATTTGTGCATACAAGGGCTTTAGTTTTTATGTGTTAATTTTATATCCTTGCAACTTGACCAAGTTCTATTCTCAGTTCCCGTAGTCCTTGGTGGAGTCATTTGGTTCCTCTGTATAGATGATTGCATCATCCTCAGACAGGGTTAGCTTGAATTCCTCCCTTCTCATTTGTATTCCTTTGATTTTTTTTCTTACCTAATGATCCTGGCTGCAACTTCCAGGGTAGTATTGGACAGTAGTCGTGAGAGTGGACATCCTTGTCTGGTGGTTCTGGATCTTGGTGACGATGCCTCCAGCTTTCCCTTGTTCAATATGATGCTGCTTGTGGGTTTCTCATAGACTGCCTTGATTGTGTGTAGGAATGGTTTTTCTATACCCAATGTCTTTAAGGTTTTTTTTCTTGTTATTATGAAAGGGTGTTGCATTTTTTGAAATGCTTTCTCTACATCTTTTGGGACAATCATAGGGTTTGCGTTTCACTTGTTAATGTGGTATACGTTTATTGACTTGCATATGTGGAGCTCTTCCTGCATATCAAGGAGGAATCCCTTGTGGTCCAGATGAATGATCTTTCCGATGTGTTGTTGGAATTGATTTGCTAGTATTTTGTTGAGGAGTTTTGCATCTGTGTTCATTAAGGGTATTGGTATATAATTTTCTTTCTTTGTATTTTATTTTTTTCTAGTTTTAGAAGTGAAGTGATGCTGGTCTCTGTGGTGTTTGAGGGGATCCCTCTCTTGTGGTTATTTCAAATAGCTTGAGAAAAATTGGAGCTAGTTCTCATTGAAGAGTTTGATAGAATTCAGTAGTGAAGCCATCTGGTCTGCTGTATTTCTTTATTAGGAGGATCCTTACTACCGATTCAGTCTTCATCATAGTTTTTGGTCTTTTTAGATTTTTTTGGTGTGTGTATGTGTGTTCTCATGACTCAGTTTAGATAAATTGCATATGTCCAAAAAGTTATCCATTTCTTCTTGATTTTCCAGTTTGTTGGCATATAGCTGTTTGCAGTAATTCCTGATCATTTTTTATATATCTGTCCATGTGCTGCCCATGGTTATATTCTCTTTTCAGCTCTGATTTTATTGATTTAGGCCTCTTCCCTCTTTCTTTATTTTTGCTGATTGGGGCAGTGACATATTATTTTGCATATTTTTTTTCCAAAAAAACCCAGCTCTTAAATTTAATGATCATGTGTATCATTTTTCATTTCAATTTTCTTTTTTTAAAAAAAGATTTATATTTATTGGACAGTCAGATAAACAGGGGGAGAGACAGAGAGGAAGATCTTCTGTCTGCTGAGTCACTCCCCAAGTGACCGCAATGGCTGGAGCTGAGCCAATCCAAAGTCAGGAGCCAGGAGCTTCTTCCAGGTCTCCCACGTGGGTGCAGGGTCCCAAGGCTTTGGGCTGTCTCAACTGCTTTCCCAGACCACAAGCAGGGAGCTGGATGGGAAGCAGGGCTGCCGGGATTAGAACCGGTGCCCATATGGGATCCTGGTGTGTGCAAAGAGAAGACCTTAGCCATTAGGCTATTGTGCTGGGACCTATTTCAATTTTATTTCTGCTCTAATTTTAATTATTTCTTCTACTCTCTGTGGCTTTGATTTGCTGCTTTTCTAGGTTCCTTAGCTGCACTGATATTTGATGCCTTTCAGAGTTTTTGATACAAGCACTAGTAACTATGTTTTCCCCATAACACTGGTTTTGGCATATCCTTTAAGTTTTAGATACGTTGTACTGTCATCCTATTCATTTCCAAGAATATTTTGATTTTCTTACTGATTTTTTTCTGTGACCCACTGTTTATTTGGTAGTTTGTGTTTCAGTTTCCGTGTTTGCATGTTTTCTGGATTTCCTGTTTTTTTTATTTCCAATTCTAATTAATCATATTCAGAAAAGATGCGTAGTATTGTTTCACTTTTTAAAAAATAAATTACTGAGCCTTGCTTTATGGCTAGCATGTAGTCTGTTTTCGTGGAGATGCCATGAGCTAAAGATAAGAATGTATTTTGTATGATGAAATGTTCTGTAGGTATTTGTTAGGTTCACTTCTTCACTGCTGTGGACCTAGGTCTGTTTCTTTGTGGATTTTCTATCTAGATCTGTTGATGAAAGTGGGTTATTGTAATCCCCAGTCATTGCTGTATTAGAGACTGTATATCCAGTTAGATCTGTTAACAGATGTTTTAACGGTTGCCCTGGGGTTGGGTTTATATGCTTTCACAATAGTTGCTTCTTATTGTATTGATACCTTCTCATTATGCAATGACCTTTTCATATCTTTTAATAGTCTTTGGGTTAGTCTATTTCGAATGAATATACTGCTCATTTTTCCTTTCTGTTGACGTTGAATATCTTTTCCCATCCTTTCACTTTGAACCTGTGTTTATCTTTGTTGATGAGATGTGTTTCTTGTGGGCAGTACATAGATAGGTCTTGCTTTTTAACCCATTTGATTGGGGGAGTTGAGGCTATTTATATTCTGGCTATTGTTGAAAGGTAATGACATGGTCCTGCACTTTTCCATATATAATCATTGTTTGTTTTGGGTTTCTTTTTTTTTTTCTGCCTTTTACAACAAGTTTTGTCTTCACCATCTTTGAGTGGGGGATTGTCATCTTGCTTCAGCATCATGCAGGCTAGATGGATGATAGCAAGGTCTGTTTCTTTTGCCTTCCTGCATAAGTGTAGCATTCTGGAGTGCTGGTTTTGTTGTTTAGGACCTGGACAGTGTCTCTCCGTTGTCTCCTAGGCTGTGCTTCCTGATGAGAATCAGCTACTAATCTGATGGGCAAGCCTCTCATCACTGGTGTCACATATATATTTAAGGTTTGTTTATTTTTATTGGAAAGGCATGTTTACAGGGAGAAGGAGATGCAGCCAGAAAGATCTTCAGTCCGTTGGTGCACTGCTCTAGTGGCTGCAATGGCTGGAGCTGCGCTGATCTGAAGCCAGAAGCCTCTTCCAGCTCTCCAACATGGGTGCAGGGTCCCAAGGGTTTGGCTGTCCTCTGCTACCTTCCCAAGTCATAAACGGGTTGCTGGGTGGGAAGTGCAGCAGCAGAAACACAAATCGATGCTCATGTGGGATCCCAGCTTGAGAATTTAAGCCACTGATCCATTGCCCTGGGACTTTGTTTTAGAATCTTTGTGTTTAGCTTTGGAAAGCTTGAAATTTTTTTTTTTTTAAGATTTATTTGTTTATTTGAAGTCAAATGTACAGAGAGGAGAGACAAAGGAAGATCTTCTGTCTGTTGATTCACTCCCCAAGTGGCCACACTGCCAGAGCTGAGCCAATCCAAAGCCAGGAGCCAGGAACTTCTTCCAGGTCTCCCACGTGGGTGCAGGGTCCCAAAGCTTTGGGCTGTCCTCGACTGCTTTCCCAGGCCACAAGCAGGGAGCTGGATGGGGAGCAGGGCCGTCAGGATTAGAACCAGTGCCATTATGGGATCCCAGCATGTGCAAGGCAAGGACGCCAGCCACTAGGCTACCTCACTGGGCCTGAAAGCTTGAGTATTTATTGCACTGAAAATCATTTCTGGTTATCAGTAGTCAGAGTTCTCTGTGCTTCCTTTCCATAAATACTCTTTTCCTTTTCTGTATTAGGGAATTTATTTTATTGGAAAGGCAGATTTATAGAGAGAAGAAGAGACAAAAAGAAAGATCTTCCATTCACTGGTTCACTCCCCAAGTGAGCCACAATGGCCAGAGCTGAGCCGATCTGAAGCCAGGATTAAGGACTTTCTTCCAGGTCTTCCACACGGGTACAGGTTCCCAAAGCTTTGGGCCGTCCTCCACTGCTTTCCCAGGCCACAAGCAGGGAGCTGGATGGGAAGTGGAGCAGCCTGCGTACAAACCAGTGCCCATATGGGATCCTGGTGCATGTAAGGCAAGGGTGTTAGTCACTAGGCTACTGCACCAGGCCCCCAAGTAATACCTTTTAGATAAGGAGATTCTTACACCTTATAGTTGCTAACTCTGTTGTTAAGGTTCTCCACTGCATTTTATTTGGCGTATTGAATTCTGCATTTCTAATATTTTAGTTTGATTTCTCTGTAGGTGAGCTTTTCATGTCTGGAATGTATTTTCTTAATTCTTGTGTGTGCTTTGTCATTTCTGCATTCATAGTTGTACATTCTATCAGTCTCTTCATCTTCCGATTCTAATATTGCAGTGTTGTGTATTCCTTGCTTGTTTCTTACATGTCTCTGCTTATTTTTAGTCATTTGTATGTACCAGCACGAGTCTTACTCCTTGGGTAGCTTTCTACTTGAACTATGTCTTTTTTTTTTTAAGACTTAATTATTTTTATTGGAAAGGCAGATATGCAGAGAGGAGGAGAGACAGAGAGGAAGATCTTCCATCCGATGATTCACTCCCCAAGTGGCTGCAATGGCTGGACCTGAGCTGGTCCGAAGCCAGGAGCCTCTTCTGGGTCTCCCACACAGGTGCAGGGTCCCAAGGCCTTGGGCTGTCCTCCACTGCTTTCCCAGGCCACTAGCAGGGAGCTGGATGGGAAGTGGAGCTGCCGGGATTAGAACCGGCACCCATATGGGATCCTGGTGCGTGCAAGCCGAGGACTTTAACCACTACACTATCGTGCTGGGCCCTTGAACTATGTCTTTTTGTCTTGACGCAATCACTGCTCCTTCCATGGATGCATGGAAGTGGCAGGTAGATGAAGGTGGCAGACTGTGATCTGTGCTCGAGTGTGGTCCAAGTCCAGGGTGACAGTAGACTGGGCATTGTGGGTCTCCTCTTTAGTTAGTGCAGTGGTGCCAGAGATCATGACTGTGCTGAAATCACTGTCGACCTGCTCTCTTACCAGGTGATTGATTCTGGAGGTCTGTCCACTGGTACTAGAACCCACCCATGCCAACTCACGGGCCATGCGACAGATCTATGTAGTTCGCTGTGTGCTCAGTAACCCAGTCACATACACACCACACACTATTGTGCAGTCCCTGAATTTTCAGTCTGTGTGTGGATTGCTCCCACGGGCATAAGTGCTGAACCTCCCTGCAGTTACTGGAGTCAGCTCCAGCTGCATGAAGAGCAGTGTTTCTTGCTGCAGCCCCTCTGGTTGCAGCCCCTCTGCTTGGGGCCTGTTGAATGCGATGGGGTTGGGGGTTTTGTACATGCTGCTGCCCTCAGGCTCCCTGCTCCAAATAGAGCCTCCCAACTGTGTCAGTGCAGGGTCAGGGGTATGCCATCACTATGCAGTTGCCGGAGTGGGAACGTTCGGATCAGTGGCTTCGTGTCACCTATTTTGGCACCCTACAGGAGATTGGGAGAAAGGAGTGTGCTCCTGCATGGTATCCCCTCACGCTCTTTGCCTCTATCTGGTGGTCTTTCAGAGCCACGGTCAGTGTGGGTTGCAAGATTCTGCGCCAGGCACTGTCTGTGGTTGTTCGCTTGTGCTGTGCCGTCTGCCTTTCCACGACCTGCGATGTGCTGAGTTTCACTTGATGTGGTAGTAAGCTGTGACTCACCCCAGCCGCCGACTGCCCACCTAGCCAGTCACAAGCAGTGCTTCTGTGTCTTCCTGCCCTCAGAATATTACTGTTTTCCTTTGGTCCTTGCTGAAATTCCCTGTTAGTCAAACCTATGGAAATAAACTCCGCTGTCATTCTCTGGTGACAAGGAAGTCTTTTTATTTTTAATTAACTTTTACTTGTGGAATTTATAAACATATACGGAAATGTAGAGATGCCCAACATGTACAGAAGTGTAGTGAGTGAATAGGTTCCCACATGCCTGTCACCTGGCATCAGTAACTGCCATCTTGACGTTGGCCCTCTGAGCTCCCTGCTAATGTGCCTGGGTTTGTAACAGAAGGCGGCCCGTGTTCTCGAGGTTCTGCTACTCATGTGGGAGATCCAGATTGAGTTCCTGGCTCCTGGTTTCAGCTGCCAGGCTCTGGCTCTTGGGGTCGTTTGGGGAATGAACCATTTGGGAACATTTCTCTGTATCGCCTCTTTTTGTCTCTCTGCTTCTAAATTAAAAAATTATCATGGAGTCAGTCTTGTTTTATCTAAATTCCTTTCTCCTGCTTTTTCTTTTTTTTTTAAATTTTATTATTATTATTGGAAAGCCGGATATACAGAGAGGAGGAGAGACAGAGAGGAAGATCTTCCATCCGATGATTCACTCCCCATGTGAGCGCAACGGGCCGGTACGCGCCAATCTGAAGCCAGGAACCTGGAACCTCTTCCGGGTCTCCCACACGGGTGCAGGGTCCCAAAGCTTTGGGCCGTCCTCGACTGCTTTCCCAGGCCACAAGCAGGGAGCTGGATGGGAAGTGGAGCTGCCGGGATTAGAACCGGCGCCCATATGGGATCCCGGGGCTTTCAAGGCGAGGACTTTAGCTGGTAGGCCACGCCGTCGGGCCCTCTCCTGCTTTTTCAATCCCTCTAGAGTTATTTGAATCAATTTTTATTACTCCAACCCTGATTAATTCAGTGTGTATCTCTATAATATGCTAAAACAGCACTATAGGGACTTTATTGTACCTGGAAATATTTATTCCTTAATAAGTTCTGATATCTTTTCCCAGATTTCCTTAATTTTACCATAAGTCTTTTCACTCAAAAATTGTTATATTTATTTATTTTATTTAAAAAAAAAGTTTTAAATTGGAAAGTCAGATATACAGAGAGAAGGAGAGACAGAGAGGAAAACCTTCCATCCAGTGAGTCACTTCCCAAGTGGCTGCAATGGCCAGAGCTGAGCCGGTCTGAAGCCAGGAGCCCGGAGCCTCTTTCAGGTGTCTCATGTGGATGTAGGGTCCCTGGGCTTTGAGGCATCCTCGAATGCTTTCCCAAGCCACAAGCAGGGAGCTGGATGGGAAATGGGACTGCCGGAATTAGAACTGGTGCCATATGGGATTCCAGCACGTTCAAGGCAAGGACTTTAGCTGCTAGGCTACCACACCAGGTCCTAAAAAAATTGTGAGAGCGAGATCTTCCATCTTTCTCTTTTTAAATTTTTGATGATGTTTACATAGTTGAGAAAGATGCATGCATGTGTGGGAAGAGTCGAGGAACAGGGGAAAGTAGATGAGACCATTGCTTTCAATTTTCTTTTCCTTCCTGTATCTGGGGGAAGAGAGGAAAGAA
The DNA here is from genome assembly GCF_030435755.1 of Ochotona princeps. Classification (NCBI taxonomy): domain Eukaryota; kingdom Metazoa; phylum Chordata; class Mammalia; order Lagomorpha; family Ochotonidae; genus Ochotona; species Ochotona princeps. Next base: position 44,101,802 of record NC_080846.1, on the reverse strand, counting down.
TGAGAGAAGCCACACCGAGCATCCTAACTACATCAGAACCTCGGTATGGGGCACAGCCACCCTGTGTCATCCCAGGGTCCCTGATGTGGCGCATGCTCCGAAGGTTCCGCTTAAGTGGTTTCGATAGTTCTGAAATGTTGTTGATTTCATTGCCCCAAAGATAAAGAAATCCGTATCCTTCCAATTGGCTGACACAGTATACCACAGAGTTTCCATTCGCCCAGATACTTGCTGTCAGTACTTGGCTGGGAGAATTCTCCAATTTGTTCTGCCCTCCATGGTACTAGATATTCTCTGCAGGCTGTAATGAACTGGTTGTCATGTCTCACATGTGCGTCTGGATGTGCTGTCCAATGCATCATCTTAAACAACCAAGGAAGTCTGTTCTGACACATGCACTCCATGGTCAGACCACAGACCCTAAGATTCTCCATAGGGTTGGAGTTGAGTCCAGTGGTTCAGTCTGGCATGGCTTGCCTTACCTTGGCGTTTGAGGTAGGTGCTGTAGCCTGGCCTGGCCTTGCCTACCCCCAGTTGCAGCTCATACAGTTGGTTGTTGCAATCTAGCTAAACCTTGGCTGCCCTAAGTTCCAGCCCTAATATGAGCTGGATGGTGCCGTGACCCAACCTGGCCTGTTCTACAACCTATCATGGTTCTCATATCTGCCAATAGGTGTTATAAACTGGCCCAGCCTGGCCTGCCCCCAGACCTGACCCACGTGTATACCAGTGGGTACTGTAACCTGACCTGATCTGGGCTGTTTTCATTCCTGGTTCCTGCACTCACCTGCAGGGACTGCATCCTGATGGAGGAGTTCCCCAAGCTCCTCTGTCAGGCCACCTTCCAGCGGCAGATCTCACATACACTGGTTGGTACTTAGCCCAACTCCTGTCTTGATATGAATAGCGTCCATGCCCAGCTGACCTACACTCATTCCAATTCTTACTGTTGGGTGCTACGGCCTAGCCACCGTTGTCCACTCCCCAGACCCAGCTCTTACTTGGTTCAGCAGGGGGAGAAACCTAGCCCAGCCAATTGTATACTCACCTTGGCTCTTAGGAGCACCAGGGGGTGCTGGAGTCTAGTCCAGTTTGGCAAACCCATGACCCAGTCCACATCCATGCCAGGGTATACTGCCGTCATGTCCAGCCCCGGTTCACCACACCCATTCTGGTTCTCACACCTGCCAGTGGGAACCACACCCAAGCTGGGGTATCTCCTTAGCTCCCCTACCAGGCCCGCTCCCAGATACAAATCTTCCGTGTGCCAAGGTTGCACTAACTCAGACTCATATAGTTCATCCCCCATCTTGGTCTTTGTTGTCTAATGCTGCAGCCTGGTCTGGCTCGGCTTGCCCCCAATCCCAAATCTCATTGGTGGGTGCTGAAACCTAGCTCTTCCCACTCTACTCCCATCCTTGGCTCTCATGCATACCTGTAGGTGGATATCCTCCCGTAGCATAGCCCACACTCAGTCCTGGCTCCTGCACATGTCAGTTGGATAAGCTTGGCCTGGCACTGCCTGGTCTGCTTCCCCGAGAACTAACTCACTTACTGACGTGTGAAGCTGCCTTACCTGGTCTGACCAACACCCAGGCCTGAATCACATGCTCACCAGCAGAAGCTACGTCCCACCAGGGGAGTTCACCAAGATCCTCCACCAGACTCACTCCCAGACCCAGATCTCACATGTGCCAGTGGGTTTTGGGCTCTCACCCACCATAGTCTGCCCACTCTGTCTAAGCCTTTGTGGGAGCTGATGGATGTTGTGGCCTGGCCTGCCCCCGACCCTATTCTTGGGTGTGCCTGTGGGTGCTGCAGCCTGAACCAGCCTGATCTGTTCCCAGCCTCAGGACCCATGAGCATCTTGAGATTCCATGGTCCTGCCTTCCTTAGCCTGTCACTACCCGCAGCATCTGAGCAAACCAGTCGACATTGCAATTCCACAGGGGAGAATCCACATATCGCCTCAGAATCTGCCCCCGACGTGGTTTTCTTGCATGCTGATTAGTGTCATGGCCCAGTCTAACATGATCTGTCCCCTGTTCTGGCACTCACTAGTAGGTACTGCGATCTAGCCCTGCCAGGTAGGCCCCCGGTGTGTTGGTGGTTGTTGGTGGTTGAAGCTAACTATCCCAGCTGAGGTCTCCATGTGGCCAGTACATTGGTCTGACCCAGAAAGGTCCTCCAGCTTGACCTTAGCCCTCTCACTTACCTGCAAGTGCAGTGGCCTTGTGGCAGTCCCCAGCAGTCATTCCTCATCTGCAACATACCCCTCATTGGTCTTTCCTCTCATACAGTCCTCTACCGCCTTCCCTGAACAATCCATTGTCCCTGCACCTGGGAACTCATGGGGTCTGCAGCCCAGACTTCCCAAATTTGTTCCAGTGGAGTAGCATGCTGGCCTGGGGCTCTGCCTGCCCACCAGGGACCTAAGCTCCTGGCAAGTGTGCTAGCCTGGAAACCTATCCCTCTGCTCACCCAAGATCTAAGCACAGTCACCGTTGCTCAAGCCCAGTCTACCAGCACACCATGCCAGCATTGCTAATATAGGGCTCTCCTCCCACATTCTGCCTGGGATCAAGCATGTTTGGAAATCCCCAGGCTCACTTTGCCTGCCTGGGTGGGAGCCCCCAGGTCCCTGAACACCTCCACAGGCAGCATCCTCCAGGCCCCCATGAATAAGTCTGGCTTTCTTGCTGGCTGAGAGGTCTCCCTCCTAATGTTTTACTTCTGATTGCTGCAGCTGGGATCTGACAAGGCCAAAGTAACTGAGAACTCAGTCTTGGTTTGACACATGGGTGACTCGGAACCAACTACTTAAGCTGTTACTCACTGCTTCCGGTGTGTACATTAGCGTGAGGCTGGAATTGAGAGCCAAGCCAGAATTTAAATCCAATCACTGTGATAGAGAATAGGGGCATCCCAAGAGGCATCTCTTACTCAGCCAAGTGCCTGCCTGCTGTTTATTTTTTACTTATTTGTTTTTTAAAAGATTTATTTATTTTTATTGCAAAGTCAGATAGAGAGAAGGAAAGACAGAGAGGAAGATCTTCCTTCTGATGATTCATTCCCCAAGTGACCGCAACTGCCGGAGCTGAGCCGATCCAAAGCCAGGAGCCAGGAGCCAGGAACTTCTTCCAGGTCTCCCAAGCAGGTGCAGGAGCCCAAGGCTTTGGGCCGTCCTCAACTGCAGGGAGCTGGATGGAAAGTGGGGCTGGTGGGATTAGAAGCGGTGACCGTATGGGATCCTGGTGCGTTCAAGGTGAGGATTTCAGCTGCTAGGCCACCACTCTGGGCCCTGTTTATTTCTAAATTTGGCTTCCTTAGGGCCTAGCTTTGTAGCATACTGGGCTCAGCCATTACCTGCAATATTGGCACCCCAGTTTATATTCCTCCTATTCCTGATCCAGTGCCATTAATGTGTCCAAGAAAGCAGTGAAAGATGGTTTCAGTACTTGGATCTGTCACCCTTATGGGAGACCTAGATGCAGTTCCAGGTCCTTGGCTTTGACCTGGCTCAGTCCTAACAGTTGCCAAATACTTGGGGAGTGAACCAGTGGATGGAAGACCTCACTCTATGTGGAAATAGGGGCCCAAGGAGTTGGGTCATCCTGTGCTGCTTTCTCAGGCATGTAAACAGGAAGCTACATCAGAAATGGAGCAGCCAGAGCTTGAACAGGAGTCTGTATGGGATGCTGGCACTGCAAAGTAACGGCTAAATCCCTATACCACAGTGCCAGCTCCAAATTGTGGTTTTTTTTTTTTAATAACAAATATTTGTTATCATTCTATAATTTAAGTGCTCCTTTATGTTATGCTATGGTGGGAAGTATTGGGAATATGTCAAAGGCTGTCTACTCTTTTACAGCTTATATAAATCTGAACTTTTTGAAATGAGTTCTGTTAGTATGGTAGGGTTTTTTTTTTTCCCCCAAATCAGTTTTGATAGAGTAAAAAGTCAGCACTTCCTGATTAGAAGTAAGTCAGGAGAAAATTTTTTGATTCAACATTATTATACCTTTATTTGCCTGCTTTGAAAAATACGTAGTCCTTTGTATCTAACACGGTAAACTTAGCTGCCAACTTAATTGTTACAATAGTAATGATAATAAGCGGCTGTTTACTTCATGTTTGTAGAATTTTTTACATCTCTGAATTCCTGGAATTAAGGTGTTTTTTTTTTTTTTTTTTTTTTTAAAGCTTTATTTTTATTTATCTGAAAGGCAGAATTAACAGCGACAGGGAGAGAGAGTAAGCCAGATGACCACAGCAGTTAGAGGTGGGCCCAAGCCAGGAGTTTCTTCGCCATCTGCTGCGTGAATGGCAGGGATCCAGGTGCTTAGGGTCTTCTACTGCTTTCCCAGATTCGTTACTGGGATGCTGGGTCAAGAATGGAGCTGGCAGGACATGAACGGGCACTCGGGCCTCACAAGTGGCAGCCTAACCTGTTGTATCATAGTGATGGCCCTGGAATTGAATTTCTATAAAATATTGCTTCAAATTATGATTCTGGTCATGTAGTAATTGCTGCAAATGAAGTTACTTTAAGAAATATCTATGAATTGAATTATATTACCCTGCAGAAGAAAGAGGCTTTGAAATTTGTTAAATTGCTGGTTTAAATATTTGTGATTTTATATTTATAATTGTTTATATTTCTCTAAATATTAGGTATTGACTCCACAAAAACTGGAATTGTTAAGAACTGAAATACAGCAAGAATTGGAGGCTCCAATGAGAGAACGTTTTCGGACTCTGGATGAAGTAAGTAATTTCTCTGGGAGAACTGTGTGTTTATCCTTAAGTGTCTGTGAAAGTCTTGATGGAAAGTATCATTCTTTGGTTCAAAACCCTGCAAAGTTTCCCCTTAAAGCCCAGTGGCCACTAAGGCCTCACAGGAGTGGACTTCGTTACTTGTCTGAGCTCCTTTTTTCAATCTGTACTGGCCTCCTGCTGTCCTTTGGTATTTCTAAAGTGCTGCGGTTTTAGATTCCTAGCTCTGCAATCACATGGACCTTCAGTAATCTCCTCTAGCTAGCCCTTGGCTAACCTCTTGTTAGTTTGTTAAAATATCAGTGTTCTCAAAGATGCCATTTCCCTATTTATTTTATTTATGTGTTTTCAAAGATTTATTGGAAAGGCAGATTTACAGAGAACAGTAGAAACAGAGAAGGATCTCCAATTAGCTGGTACATTCCCAAATGCCTGCAGTGGCTGCAGCTGAACCAATCTGAAGCCAGGAGCCAGGAGCTTCTTCTAGGCCTCCCACACGGGTGTAGGTTCCCAAGGCTTTGACCATTCTCTGCTGCTTTCCCAGGCCATAAGCAGGGAACTAGATGGGAAGTGGAGCAGCTGGGACATGAACCGGTGCCCACACTTGCAGGGGGAGAGTAAGCCTGTTGAGTCATTGTTATGGACCCCCATTTCCCTATTTAATATGGTACTTTTTCATATCCTCACTTAAAACACTGGATCTCTCTTAACTCAGTGTATTTATTTTCTTTCTGGTATATACTGCCTTCTTTTCCTTTTTTCTTTTTTTATGTAGATCTACTTAGTTTTATTGAAAAGACAGATCGATAGAGAGGAAGAGAGAGAAAAATCTTCCATCTGTTGGTTCACTTTCCAAATGGCCACAGCAGCCAGAGGTGAGCTGATCCAAAACCAGCAACCAGGAGGCCCCTCTGAGTTTCCCATGCCAGTGCAGGGTCCCAAGGTTCTGGCCTTGTTCTGCTGCTTTTCCAGGTCACAAGCAGGGAGCTGGATGGGAAGTGGAACATCAGGACACAAACTGGCACCCATATGGGATGCCAGCCCTTGCAGGCGAAGGATTAGCCAAGTTGAGCCATTGAGTCGGCCCCCATTCCATTTTCTAATATGCTATAAGGAGGTACTTTAAAAAGTACATGGAAAATGAAAAAATAAATTGAACTCCATGCATTTTAGGAGTGTTTTAAAAGTTTGTGGAAAGCACACACAAAAAAGCTGTACCTCAATTTAAAATTGTTTTCTGTCAATCAAAGGAAAATATGTTGTTAATAAAACCCTGAAATCCATTTTCTTTTCTTAGAAAACTTTAAGGTAGAGAATAACTGAGCTGAGTATTTTAGGAAACATGCCTGCCCTGTGAAGTAGTTTTCTCACGCTAGTTGAAGATTCCTGCATCCTTCTGCCCTATTGCTTGTTTTGTTGAGTGTCTAGCACACCAGTATCTTCTGCGGAGTGTTAGAAAACAGGATGGGACGCCACAGGGAATTGTACATGCTCCCCGTTCATCAGGAAAGATGGCACTACTTACATTCTTGAGGCTGATATGTTGAGTTGAATTTTCATTGTAATACTTGATTGAATTTTAAGTAATTGTATTAAATATTCAAATATTCTTTTACCTACTTAGAATTCATCTGATAAAATTTCTTTTTTTTGTTGTTTAATTTCAAAGTAAACATTTCTGTTTCTCAGTTTTTTATTATGTAGAAAGCAGAGACACAGTCATCTCACACTCACTGGTTTACTCCTCAGATAACCTCCAGCAGTAGGTCTTGGCCAGACTCAAGCCAGCAACCTAGAGGTCAGCCTGGGTTTGCCACTGCATGCTGAAGTAGTTGAGCCATCCTCACTTGTTGCCTCCCAAGGCGTGCATTAACCAGATGTTGGAACTGAAAGTGCGTTCTGACATGTGACTGTCCCTGTCCCAGCTGGTGGCCTAACTGATGGGCCCAGTGCTGATGCCTAGTCCAACTCCAAAAGGCAGTGAAAACTAGCTCTATTTTAAAACATGTGTTACATTTTAAAAATTTTCTTAAGGCCGGAGGTCAAGGTTTTTGGCATGTTGTAGTTTTATTATAATGAGAATCAATGAAGAAATATTAATTGAATGATAATTTGCTTTGTGTGTACTGCTTCCGTATATGGGATATTATGAAAGCCTTTCTGAAGTATGCTTATGTTTTTGATAATTTTTTTTTTTACTTTTAGAATGACTTAGTATTCTATAATTTAAAATTATGTTTGTCAAAGGGAGTTTTGGAGTGTTTATAAATTAATTTATAAATAAGTCATAAAATGCCATCCCCTTTTAATTTAGGAAGTAGAGAAGTACAGAGCTGAATATAATAAACTTCGCTATGAACATACATTTCTGAAATCAGAGTTTGAACACCAGAAAGAAGAGTTTGCACGTATTTTAGAAGAGGAAAAAATAAAATATGAGTCAGAGGTAAGTGATTGATTATACAGTTCATTGTTATTAATAACATTATATAACCTGTACGTCCGAAGTTTGAGTTGATTACATAGTTAAATTGTAATAATTGATGATGTATATATGGTGACAGGGAAAGGGAAAGAATCTTTCATCTGCTTCACTCCCCGGATGGTTGTAACAGCTGGAGCTGGGCCAAGTTGAAGCCAAGAGGCTAGAACTCTATTCGGGTTTCCCACATAGGTTGATAGGGTGCTGGATTTGGTCTTTCTGCTGCTGCTTTCCCAGTTGTGTTAGCAGGCTGGATTGGAAACAGAGCAATTGGGACTGGAACTGACATTCCAGTATGGGATGCCAGCATCTCAAGCAATGACAAAACTGGTTGCACTGTAAATGGTGGTCCCGTTCATTTACTTTTTATCAACAGTTTTCGTGTGTGTGTGTGTGTGTGTTTCTGGAGCTTAAATTTTTCTTTTTCTTTTGTCTTTTATTGTGGCCCAAACAAGATAGGCAGTGTTTGAGATTTGCATTGTACAAAGGACCTTGTCTCTCATAGCCATTGAGATGGATTCTTCTATGCCAATGTGAATATAGTTTGTATGATTCCTTTTTAGTACTGTCCTTTCTGCTTCTTGGAACCAGGCCACATCCAGGAGAGTTCCAGCTGTGAGCCGAGCAACCTCTCCCATTGATAGAAATAAGGGGTTTACTACCATGGTTTGTGCCCATTACCTTCAAGACTTTTTTCTTTCTGATGTCTGTAGCATTGGTATTTCATTTTGCCTAGAGCATGTCTTCTACTTCATCTCTTTTGCTTTTGGCAGCTTTTCTACTCATTTTGTGGTTTGTTTCCTGGTCTTACTAAAAATGAAGTTTTATTTCTTTTCTCAATGGTTTTGTATGATTTTTGGGGGAGGATGAAAAAGTGAAAGCATCAATTTTATCCTGTCACACTGATAAATATATTGCTCAGTGCCAGCAGTAGTTTTCTGAGAACATATGCCTTTTGTATTTATTGCATTGTGTTTATTTGATGTTAAGAGTGAAAAAAAAAAGTTTGCCTTTCCTTACTGGTTACTAAATGTTTATAATGTTATAGGCATCCAATTCAAAACTACAACTGCACTATTTTTGTATCTGCTTTTGTCCATCGATGAGTAGATATTTTATTTGTTTCTGTATCTCAACTTTTGTGAATAGTGGTGCAATCATTTTATGAGTTCACGTTTGCCGTTAGTATACTGATTTCAGTTCTTTGAGATACATACCTGGTTAAAGGATTGATGGAGCATTTGATAATTCTTTGAGTTTTTGAAAAACGTAAGCATTTTTTCCCATAAAGTGTGTGCTCGTTTGCCTTCCACCACACTGTGTGAGAGTTGTTCCCACTCCTTTCTTACCAGTATCTATTTTTTGTTTTTTATAGTAACCGTTCTACCTGGAGAGAGGTGTCTTAGTTTTTATTTTTATGTTTACTTGTGTATTTATTTGAAAGGAGAAACATATGACAAAGAGGAGATGGAAAGAGATCTCTCATCTGCTGGTTCGTATCTCCAGTGCCTGCAGCAGCCTGGGCTGGGCTAGGCTAGAGCCTTGAGCCAGGAGCTCAGTTGCAGATGGATGGCAGGGACTACTTGAGCCATTGCTGGCTGCCTCTCAGGGTGTGCATTAGCAACAAGCTGGAGGCAGCAGCCAGAGCTTGGACTTGATGTTGAACATTCTTCATGTACCTTTTGACTGTGTGTTGTCATTTGATAAATATTTGTTTAAGTCATTTGCCCATATTTCAAATGAATTTTTGTGGATTTGTTTGTTTTGTTGTTGGATTCATTATATATCCTGGAGAATAATCCCTTGTCAGAAAATTGGCAAGTATTTTTCTCCCATTTTGTGGGTTCTGTGTGCAATGGATGTATCTAGAGGAATTCCTCATTTGTTTTGGTGATTTCATGTCTTAAAAGTATCTTATGCATCCAGTGTGACAGCCTAGTGGCTAAATCCTTGCTTTTGCAACTGCTGACATCCCATATGGTTGCTGGTTCGTATCCCAGCTACTCCACTCCCTCCTAGCTTCCTGCTTGTAGCCTGGGAAAGCAGTAGAGGATGGCCCAAAGCCTTCGGACTCTGTACCCATGTGGGAGACCCAGAAGAAGCTCCTGACCTGGGATCAGCTCGGCTCCAGCCATTTCATCTATTTGAGGGGTGATCCATAGGACTGAAGATCTCTCTGTTTCTCCTTCTCTCTGTAAATCTGCCTTTCCAATAAAGATAAAATAATTTTTTAGAACTGTGTCTTTAAGTTATTTGAGTCAGTCTTTATGAGAGATGGGAGTCAGGTTTCTTCATTCTGCATATAGATACCCAGTTTTTTCAGCATCATTGTTGAAGAGGCTTTTCTTCCCCCAGTGTATGTTGGTAATATTTTTTGTGGTAAATCATTTGGCTGTAAATATGTACTGTTTTCTTGGGCCTTCTGTTCTATGCCAGTGAACTCTTGTGTTGCCTCTTTTTATGCCAGTGCTGTGCTATTTTAGTTATTATAGCTTTGTAATGTGTGTGTACATGGCTGTAGATACACACATACATGTTTTAAGGATTGACTTATTTATTTCAAGAGTTAGAGGATCATGAAGAGATCTTCCATCCTCTGGTTTATTCCCCAGATAGGTACAGTGGCAAGGGTTGAGCTAGGCCAAATTTAGGAGATTTATTCGGGTCTCCCATGTGGCTGACAGGGGTCCAACCACTTGTGCCATCTACTGTTTTTCCTAAGGCATTAGCAGGAAGCTGGATGGAGTTAGAGAGACCAGTACACAAACTGATGCCCTTATAGGATGCCGGTATTACAGGTGGTGGCTTTACGTGCTATAATGTTCTTTTTATTTACTTTTTTCCCCAAGATCTTTTATGATTTCATATACATTGTTAGAGTATTGTTTCCATTTTTTAAAAATGTCAGTGTTTTAATAGGAATTGCATTGAATCTGTGGACTGTTTGTGTAGTATGAATTTTTTACTGATGTTAGTTTTTACAATCCAGGAACTTGGAATAATGCCGTTCTTAGATTTCTTTCATTAGTGTTACATTCATTGTAGTTACCATTCGCTTTCTTGGCTAAGTATGTTCTTGGACATTTTGTTTGACTTTGCAGTTACTCTGGGATTGCTTTCTTGATTTTTTTCGTAGCCATTTCACTATTGGTGTGTAAATTATATTTATCTTGTAACCATATTGAATTTGTTTATAAGTTCTATCCCCCCCCCCCCGACACCCCTGGAGTCTGTCTATATAGAATCAGGTTATTTGCAAACTTGACTTTCTGCTTTCCTGTTTGGATTCCTCTAATTCCATTCTGCTATATTGTTCTCACTGATTTTCTATATATTTTGAATCAAGATTTTAATTACCTTTTGTGTTACTTGGAAGACTCAGCCCCGAGGAGTTCCAGAAAGTAGCGAAGTAGATCATTTTGGCTTTATTTAGCCCAAAGAAGCAGCTGAGCAGTCCAGTCTGCTGAAGCCCCGGGAAACAGGTGAATAGTCCACCTATCTGTCATCACCCCCGAGAAACAGCTAGGCAGCTGCCTCTGAGTTGGTTGCTCCCCAGAAGCCCTGGGGCTCTGACAGGTGCCCCCTCTTGGTTCTGTGCTGTGATGCGCCATCAGACTATTGCTGGGCATGTTGGACTACACACATGAGGGCCCACTGCATGGTCTTATCCCCATGTACTATGTCTAGAACAGATAGTAAGCTTAGGCCTTCTGACAGCTCCGTCCTAGCTAGTGGTGCAGTCACACAACCCTTGCAGCCTAGGACACTTGACATACATGCAGACCTCACAAAGGTTAGTTATCTGAACAAATTATACAACCACTACGGAAGCACCTAGCTGGCACAACAGCTAGTGAATTTACCTAACCAGTACTCTCAGACACATCACCAGGAGAAAGTTTTATACTAGAAAGTTACCCTGTAAAATGGGTGAGCCAATTTAATGTAACATATGCACAAAAACAAATGTGATATCAAAAACATGAAAAACACGGGTAACATGGCATCTCTAAAGAAATACAAAAACTCTAGTAACAGACCCCATATGATAAGAGGAACTTGAAGAATTTGATATGATGATAAGGAAACTGATACTGAAGAGTACAAATAATCTAACCAAATTAGGAAATCAGTTCATGATAAAAATGAGAAATTTAGCAAAGTGTTGGTGGGCATTTGGCCTGGTTCTTAAGATAGCAGTTTAGCATCCCATGTAGCCTACTGTAGTGCCTAGTGTACCTGGCTCCAGTTTCCAGCTGATGATGTACATCCAGTCTGGGAGGCACCAGGTAGCTGGGTTTCAGCTGCTCAGGTGGTAGGTACTGGTCTGAGGTCCTACCTCTTGCTTTTGATCCTGGCTGCAGCCTCTGGGGAGTGAACCTGTGCGTGGGAGCCCCCATCTGTTCTTCTTTTCATCCCTCCCCTATCTCTTTGTCTCTCCTTTCTGTGTCTGTCAAGGAAAATCAGATAAATTCTGGTTTTTGAAGAACCAACCAAAGATCTTGAAACTATAAAATTCAATAAATGAAATAAAAAAATGCATTGGAGAGTTTCAACAGCAGAATGGCTCATGCCAAATATGTGAAGTTGAAGACAGTCTTTTAAAATAACCCTGTTGGACAAATATTTTAAAAAATCAACAAAAAGCAGTGAAGAAACTTCACTCTTATGGGACACCCTTCAGAGAGGGAAATTCCATGTAATAGCATTGTAGAAGGAAACTAGAAGGGAAAAGGCATAGAAAATCTACTCAAAGGAGTAATTGCTGAACATATTCTCAATCTTCAGAAGTGTGCGGGCACTCGGGTCATCCTAGTTCTGAGTGTCTCTTAAAAGATTCAACCTAAAATGACCACTTCCAAAATATATTATACTCAGCTGTCAGAAGCACAAAATAGAGTTTTAGAAACAAGAGAAAAGCATCAGTTCACAAAGGAGTTCCTGTTAGACTAAAGACACACATACCAGCAGTAATCTTACAGATAAAGAACAGGATAATACATTCAAAGTCCTGAATGAAAAAAAAAAATAGCTGAGGAAAAATAGTATATCCAACAATGATATCCTTCAGAAATAAGGGACAAGTAGTTTTTTCCAAGACAAGAATAAACAGAGTATTCATCTCACTACTCCAACCTTAAAAAAGAAATGCTTATTAGAGCACAGTGCCATGGCTCAGTTGGCTAATCCTCCCCTTGCAAAATACCAGGATCCTATATGGGCACTGGTTTGTGTCCTGGCTACTCCACTTCCTGTCCAGCTCCCTGCTTGTGGCCTGAGAAAGCAGCCCAAAATGTTGGGACCTGCACCCTCACGGGAGCCCTGGAAGAAGCTCCTGGCTGCTGGCTCCTGGCTTAGGATCAGCTCAGCTCTGACTGTTGTGGCCACTTTGGGAGTGAACCAGTGGATGGAAGATCCTTCTCTTTGTTTCTTCTGTTTTCTGTAGAGCTACCTCTCCAGTGAAAATAATCAATTTTTTAAATGAAATGCTTGTTGAAGTTGTACACTAAAAATGAAAAAATGATAACTGAAATAAAAAATTACATATGAAAGTATCAATACAGCTCAAATCCTTTAATGAAAAGTATTTTATGTTTTAATTTATTTGAACAGCACAGTTAGAGAAATTTTCTTTCTACTGGCTCACTCTCCAGATGACCACAGTGACAAGGCCTCAGTCAGGAGTACACAGGTTCTTCCAGGTCTTCCTTGTGGTTAACAGGGTCTCAGTTACTTGGGCCATCTTCTGCTCTTTTTGCAGGCATATTCGCAGATGTTTGCGTCAGAAGTGGAGGACCCAGGCACTCATTGGCATTCATATGAAATAACAGTGTTGTAGACAGCAGCTCAGTCCCCTGGACCACAACACTGGTGCTATTATGCTTTCCAGATACTGCATTTTTATGAGTTGATGTAATTTATTCTGATAATCTGTGATCCATAACTTCATTGCTACTGTTATAATCATTTGGGGGAATCACAAACTCTATATAAGATGATTAAAGTAATTATTTGGTGCTCTGGCTCCTGTACCGACTAGCTGTTCCTTCATGTATATCACAGTCCTTGCCTAGGCCTCTGTTCTATGAGACCCCATACTACTGAGATGAGGCGGGTAAATAACCCTGAAATGGCCTCTAAGTCTTCTAGTGAAATAAGGAATCACATAGATCTCATTTTAAATGAGATAAAGCTAGAAACGACAACGCCTATTGAGAAAGCCATGTTGAAAGCCAGCATAAGCTGGTAGTCAGGTCTCCTGCCCCCAAATAGTTAACTGAATTGTGAATAGAAAAGAAAAGTTCTTGACAGAAATGAAAGTACTGTTCCCAGGGAACACATGGATCATAAGAGTACAGAACAGCCTTATTACTTATGTGGAGAAAGTTTCAAGGATCTGAATAGAAGATAAAACCAGCCACAATATTTCCTGAAGACAGAGCCAGGCAAGTGCTGATGTGGAAACTGTAGCAAGGTATTTAGAAGACCTAGCTAGGCTGTTGGAGATGGTCATTGTGTATGAAACAGGGTTCTGGTTGGAGTAATATACCAGCTAGGACTTGTATAACCAGAAAGAAGTGACTTTTGACTTTCAAGGCCACACTGAGTCTTGTAAGGGGCTAATGTTGTGTGTAGAAGCTCATGCTTTCTTTCCGCTCGGAAAATCCTGGTGCCGTTGAAGATTACAGTGAATATATCTACTCTGCTTGGATTTTGTAAATGGAAAAAAAAGGACTGAATGAGTTAACATCTCTTCACATGCAGGTTACTGAATATTTAAGTTCATTTCTGGGAAGCCTGTTGTAAAAATATATTTCTTTCAAAATATTACTGCTCATTGACAGTGGTCATGAAGAGCTCTCTTGGAGATACTCAGCAAATTCATTGTGTTTTCATGCCTGCTAACATAGCGTGTCAGTTGCAGTTTGTGGATGAAGGAGTAATTTTGACTTTCAGGTCTTAATGATTTCAGAAATGTGCACATTTTATAAGGCTGTAGCTTTCACAGGCAGTGATTCCTTTGTTGATTCTGCACATAGTAAACTGAAAACGTTCAGGAAAGGATTCATCATTCTGGATATCCTTGGAAACATTTGTGCTTCATGAGACAATGCCAAAATACCAGTGATGACAGGTATTTGAAAGAAGTTGGTTCCCACTCTCAGGGAAGACTTGAAGGAATTCAAGGCATCAGTCTAGGAAGCAGCTGTAGATATGGTAAATAGTAACAGATCTAGGATTAGAAGGGGACCTGAAAATGTGACAGTTGCTGCAGTCCCATGATGAAACTTCAACGGGGAGTTTTTAAAAAATTATTATTTATTTTTATTGGGAAGGCTGATTTACAGAGAGACGAAGAGACAAAGAAAGATCTTCCATCTGCCCGATGTTTTACTCCCCAAGTGGCCACAATGCCTGGAGCTGAGCTGATCCCAAGCCAGGAGCCAGGAGCTTCTTCCAGATCTCCTGTGTGGGTGCAGGGTCTAAAGGCTTTGGGCAGGCCATCTTCAACTGCTTTCCCAGGACACAAACAGGGAGCTGGAAGGGAAGTGGAGCAGCTGGGACATGAACTGGTGCCCATATGGCATCCCTGTGCGTGCAACATGAGGATTTAGCCACTAAGTCATTGCACCTGGCCCAAGGAGTTTCTTGTTAAACATGTACTACTTGCTGCTTTGAAAGAAACAGGTAGTTTCCTTAGATAGTATCTATTTCTGGTAAAGATACTGTGACAAGAAGTAAATCAGCAAACGATTTAGAATATTGCATATGTTGTAGTAGAATTTGAAAATATTGACTCCAGTTTTGAAAGTTTTACTTTGGGAAAAATGCTGTTAGACAGTATTGCAGGATATAGGGTCTCTCAAGTCTTATTTTAGTCAGTGGTACACACTCACTAGCCTTCAGCAGTCACCATTCTGATCAGTCAGTAACTAGCAGGGTCCAACCACAACCCTCCCCATTTAAAAACAGGATTTGCTGAAGACTTAGATAGATGATTGACATTTTTAGCAGTATTTTAAAATATGTGGATACTTCAGAACCCTTAATGCCACTGTATACTGAATAGATTATGCTATAGTTCAAACAAAACTTTTATATTCACTGGGAAAACAGAAAATTCACTACTCTGTCACAGTGTTTTCTTCCTTGCAATGGTATGAAACTGAACCTGCACTGTTAGATTTGCATATAAATGGAGTTTTTGCATTTATTAAGGATTTATGTAATAGTTGCACCATTTTGCTAAAGTAGCTAAGTAAAATGTGTTGGTTCTCAATAGAATATTTTAGGGATTTATTTTGTTTTAGTTTTCCTGAGGATGGTAGGAATTCACATAGCTTTCATGGCATTCTGAGCTAAGAAAGAATATATGAAATAATGCACGGAAGAAACTCTATCTTCGTGTTTTGAAGATTATCATATTCTGCTTGCTTCATGCTTTTGGCTGTAAGAACATATTAAATCTAGAGTTTTATACAGATGACATGCTTTATTTGTACATATATATAGTCACTATGCAAAAGAGGTTTATGACATTTTAGAATTCTTTTTTATTGTATAAATTTTATTTTTGATACTTTTTACATAGTTGATTAACATGCAAAGGGTCAAGGGCTAGAGGAAAGTGGGTGTGACTATTGTTTTGACATTCTGTTTTTAACTTCCTGTATCTGGGGGGAGGGGAGAGACAAGGGGAGAAGCCACAATCAGACTTCCAACCGTCCCAGGGTCCCCACTGTGGGGCATGCTCCAAGGGTTCCACTCAAGTGATTTTGATAATTCAGCAGATTTATTTTGCTGCCAATCTTGCCACTCCAATCACGATGTAATCTCTCCAGAATCCAGCAGCTGACATAGTCCACCTTACAGTCTCATTCACCCAGAAATTTGCTGCCAGCACTTGGCTGAGGTAGTTGATTGATTTATTCTGTCCTCTGTTGTGGTACCAAGTATCCACTGCAGGTTTCACTGTACTGTCATATCCACTTGCATCTGGATATACTGTCCACTGCTCCGTCTAAGCCACTGAGGAAGCCCAGCTCTGACACATGCATTTCATGGTCAGACCATGGGACCTGCAATTTCTTCCATGGTTGGAGTTCTGAGTCAAGATTCAGTTGGGGGGAATCCCCAAAGAAACTTCATCTGAGGTGATCCCAGACCTGATTCTTGTGCGTGCATGCCAGTAGAGGGTCTGGCACAGTCTGTTGCCCAAATTGGCCCATGTGCACACTGTTAGTTGCAATAGCTGGGTCAGTTGTCTCCAGCCCTGTCTTCTACGCAAACTAATGGGTGTTGCAGTCCAGTCCAGTCCTGCCCACTGCACACCCAGCCCCCATGGAAAGCACTGGGAGTTGTAGCTTAGTCGAGTTACCCACAATAACCCCCACCAGGCCCATCTCCTGCCTTGGCTCCTGTACTTGCCAGTATGTACGGCAGACTGGTCTAGTCTGTGCCACATCCTATTCAGCTCTCATATGTGTCAGAGGGCTTTGAAACCTAGTTCAACCCGACCAGCCCCACTGTCCAGCCTACACATATGCTGGCAGGTGCCTCTGTCTAGCTCTGAAAATGGAAAACAGTACATAGTTGTAGGTCAGTTGGTTAAACTGATAGACCTGTGTTGATTAAAAAGCAGGAGTAATTTGCTAGGGAAGAATTAAGATCTCAAGAGAGAGGCCTGAGGAGTATTACATCTTGGGTAAAAGAGTGACAGTGACAGTGAAATGTTGCTCAGATTTCCCTAACATGTTCTTCAGATTGGCTGAGCTCCTTCTTGGCTACTATGGGTCAGATGAGAAGCCCAAATTCCAGTGACAAAGGAACATTTTTCTGGGTCTCTGAAAATAGTTTTGTTTTGTTTTTCTTTCCTTTACAAGACTGGCAGCTCAAAATTGACCATATGCCTCCTGTTCTGGTCTTTGTTTTGCTTTACATGTCAGTAGACATCTTGGACAACCTCTCACCCAAAGCTTCATTTTGTTGTGGTAGATTCTGAAGTTCTAATCTGAAGTACTAATTTAGGCCCAGATACTTCTTTTTTCTATAGTATCCCAAGTTCTGCGACTTGTCAGATTATTCTGAAGCTCACTGAAATAGGCAAAAATCTCCCAAATCAAAAGATTATTTCATAGTGGGAATTCTCTGTGATTGATTTTAGAAGGGTGTTATGAAATCTTACTTGGTAAATATTCTTGTTCTAGAGTGTGATATAGAATATATTAAATACACAGCAATATTAAATATATTAGATATATTAAATATAAAAATATAAAAAATATATTAAAACCAGGGCCTAGTGGCTAAAGTCCTCGCCTTGCATGCACCAGGATTTCATATGGGTGATAGTCGGGTCCTGGCTGCTTTACTTTCCTTCCAGCTCCCTGCTTATGGCCTGGGAAAGCAGTGGAGGACAGCCCTAGGCTTGGGAACTCTGCACCCGTATGGGAGATCTGGAAGAAGCTCCTGGTTCCTGGCTTGGGATCAGCTCACCTCTGGCCGTTGTGGCCACTTGAGGAGTGAACCAACGGATGGAAGGTCTTCCTCTCTGTCTTTCCTCCTCTGTGTAAATCTGCCTTTCCAATAAAAATAAGTAGTCTACGGCCATACCACCCTGAACGCGCCCAATCTCGTCCAATAAAAATAAGTAAATCTTAAAAAATTAATGCATACCCAAACTTTCTGTAGGCCTACTTTTAAAATATTTTAAGTGTTCCTTTGATATGAACTTGGGAGCTAGACTTCTGTTTGTATCAGTGTTCTCATCTCAGTGATGATATTAAAAAAATGGGAGGGGGCTTCTTTATTTGGAAGGACGAATTAAAGAGACAGAGACATCTGCTGGTTCACTTGCCTAATGACGACAGTGGCCAGGGTTGGCCAGGCAAAAGCCGGAAGCTGGAAATTCCATCCAGGTTTCCCATTTTGTGGCAAATGCCCTAGAACTTGTGCCATCTTTTGATACTTTCCCAAGCATGTTAGTAGGGAGCTGAATCAGAAATGGAGCAGTCGGCACTGAAACAGTATCTCTTGCTGTTGTCATAGACAGTGGCTTAACTGGCTAGGCCACAACACTGGTCCCAGAAATGGTTTTCGTGATGATGGCTGTCTTATGTAGTTGTTGTGAGAACTTAGTTTGTTAGTAATGTATGAGTACCTGGCACAGAGTATCTCTCATTAGTGCCTTGCTTTAGATCCCCTTCATGTTGGTCCCGGTATTCTGACTGCTGGACTCTTAGGTTCTCTTGTGGCTTTTTATAATTCACACAGTTGACTTTTTGTTTGTTTGTTTTTGTTACAGTCTCCATGACTTAGGTAGCTTTGATGACCTGACAGAGGTATTGGTTTTATCCTCCCCCCCTTTTTTTCCAATAGGAAGTAGTTTTATTATTCATCATCGCTTGCTGAAATCTTAGTAGAATTCTTAAATTTAGATGCGAAATATTGCCTCATTTTCCAGTTCTTGTGTTTCATCTGGTAATACATACTGTTAAAGTTTTATTTCTTTTAAAGACATAATGATACAGAGGTGGAGACAGAGATGTTTGATCCTGTAGGTTCACTCTTCAAATGGCCTCAGTGGCCAGACGTTGGCCAGGCCAAAGCCAGGAACCTGGAACTTTTATTTGGGTCCCTCATGTGGGTGACGGGGGTGCAGCCACTTGGTCTATGATTTGAAGCTTTCTCAGGCACATGAGCAGAAAGCTGAATCGGAAGTGGAGCAGCCAGGATTGGAATCCATGCTCATATGGGATGCTCATGTCACAGATATGCTGGCCCCTTAACCCGAAGTAATTTTATAACTGTTTTTGGAACAGATGTGTAGTTTCAAGAGTTGCTGTGTAAGGAGGACATGAGGCTTAGGCATTAGGATTCTGCTTGGGACTTTGTATCCCATATGGTACCTGGTTTAAATCCTGGCTGTGCTGCTAATTCCAACTTCCTGCCACAGTGGCAGGCAGGTCGGCAGCAGACAATGGCAGATCACTGCTGCCCACATGGAAAGTCTGGATGGAATTCCCAGCTTCTGGCTTTGGTTTGGTCCAGCCCCTTGTGTTGTAGCATTTGGGAAAGAACCATTGGATGGAAGGTACCTTTCATCTTTGTGTCTAACTTCCACATTAACAAATAAGCAAAACGAAATTGAAGACTTCCTGCGTTCTCCCCCTGCATTTCTCTTACCAGGCAAATAATGGGGATAGAAGGAAAAGAGATAACTCCCAAAATTAGATACAGTATGTAGGTGATTTCAGTGATATCGCCTTAGTGTTAGTAAATGGAAAAATATTTTTGTATAAAATACATTCTGCTATTAATTTAAGAAAAATCAGTTGTACATAAAAAATGAGGGAACTTAGTACAGTGTAATAGTAATTGTATTATTGTTGGTTTTTAGGGATGTAAGACATTAGTTTAAAGACTGTTGGAACTTCAGACTTAATCACAAAATATTGCCAGGCACACAGTAAATAATCAATGGTATTACTACCAGTAGTGTCCAAGAGTATCAATCATGATACTAATACTAAATAAAACATGCATAGTAAATAAATCATTTTGAGGTAGAGTACAGATTTCTGAAATAGAAATTATTGATGTTGAAGAAGTGAAAGAAGTAAGAGCGAGTAGCAAAATCCAGATTTAATGTATTGAAACACTTTGTAAATGCTTCTGTGAGTCCTTTGAAACACCCTGGAAGTTAGATGATCAGCATTCCCATCTCAGACATGAAAAAGCTGAAACACTGAAGTATGAGCTCAAGTTTATACAGCTGGTAGGTAGTACACACTAAGCTGTCTGAGAAGTTCTGCTGTTGCCCAAGGTGGAGAAAAAGGAGCCGATTTTACTTTAAAGCCTTCTCTGGAAATGGGAACAAAATGATGGGAAGCAATGACTTTCTGACATTGGAACATGGATATCTGGACCATGATTTCCTGAAGAAAGGAAAGCAAATGAGATAAGCTCCATGACAGTCCATCATTTGTTCTGGATGGGGTTTCCAGGCTGTGGTACAAAAACAGAAAACTCAGAGTGAGCCCCCACTTTTTCAGTTGATGAGTTGATCTTCAGAACTTGAGAGGCCCAAACCCCTAGAAAATGAGGGGTTGAGTGTTGGGGGAGCTTTAGAGTTCTGTACAGCTATTAGCCTTCAGTTGAGATCTCTTTAATGCATGTTTGTTAAACTGTCCATGGCCACAGAAAGAAAATGATCCAGGTGAAACTGTTATGTTGCAGCCATTTGTGGAGGTGATCAGAGAATGGAAGATTCTCTGTCTCCCTCTAGCTCTCCACCCCACCACCCTACCATAATTCTGCCTTTCAGATGAATAAATAAATAGAGAGCGAGACAATTCCTGTAGCTCATGCAAGTCTAGGAAGAATTTTCTTTTGTTTTTGACAGCCGTGGTAGAATGTGATGCATGATGAAAATTCCGAAGGATTTTGCCTCAGTAGCAGGTCTGAATTAACCAAAAAGGTTACTCTGGCTCTTCCTCACAAGTGTAACAGCGAAATTGGAAAGATACCTAAATTACATCCCAGAACAAGAATTCAGGAATGGGAAACAGTCCAGAACTGAAAAAAACACTAACATTTTCAATGTCTTCCATTCATTAAAAAAAAAAATTACTGGGTAGCCCCAGATTGCTGCGCTGGTAAATTCAACCATGTGTTTAGGAAATAATCTATATCATCTCTTCAAGGAAAAAGAATTTAAAGGAGTATCTTGTACTCATTCCATAAAGCCTATGTGATTTACATAGCCAAAGCCATGGTGTCAAGGTGAGTATCAGGAGCCATAACAAGTCATTCTTAGGCCTCTTCCATTTAGGAAGGTGTCAGTGGAGGCCTCTTTGTGGAGGAAGTTTGAGAAAATTGAAGTAGCCACGGTAAGATTGCTTTAGTGAACAACTTAATACATAGCTAGACCGTGAAAAAAAGGACACTCAAATATAGAGAACAATTGGAAATTTTAGGGTTGAAAATACAATGATAAGAAAACCTCAGTTGTAGGGATCAGTTGCATAATGGAAGGGATAGAGATTTTAAAATCAGTCACCTGGGAGGTAAAACATTACAAATTGCCTAATGTAAATGAACTAGGGAAAACGAAGATTGTAAACACATGAAACGGAAATGATTATTTGTCCACTCTGTCAGATAAGCTTTTTGTGTCCTTGAAAGAACAAAAATGGTAGGGCTGAAAAACAACTGGGAGATGCAACAATCAAAACCTTCCTAAATTTGGTAAAGGTCGGACCTATGGATTCAAGAAACTAAGAAAATCTCACAAAATAAATCCAAAGAGATTCACCATGAGCAAAGTTAAAGCTAAGGAAAACACATAATGAAAGCAGCCTGAGAACTTATGCCTTTTAGGAGAGGAACAATTAGAAAATAAGCAAACATTCTTTCAGAAGCCACAGAACAAGAAGTATTGAGTGCTGAAAAATTAAACTGTTAATCTGGCATCACATCCAAAAATATACTCTTCTGTACTGAAAGGAAAGTCATACCATTCTTAAAAGATAAAAAACTGAATTATGTGGGTTTTTTTGCCAGCAGATCTGACCAAAAGAGTGTCTTAATGAAAGTGTGTGAATAGGGAAAAAATGATACAGGGAACCTCAGAATACGAGGAAGGATAAAAGAACACGACATGCAAACCATGACAATAGACTGTCTTTGGCCTCAGTAGTTTTCTAAGTTTTAGTTTATTGCTGGAGTAAAAATTACAATACTGTCTGGTATTGTAGATGTGTATACAGGGAATTAAGGTAGTTATAGATGAAAACAAGGAATGTCAATGGAGAAAGTTTCCATTTGTCACTGAAATTGATAATATGAACTCAGTAGGCTATGGCAGGTTATGTTACATAATGTACGAAGAACAACCACTAAGAAAACTATACAAAGGGACAAATTAAAAGCATTATGGAAGACAGGCATTTATGGTACTGATTAATATGTTGCTTGAAGTCTGCATATCCAGTGTTAGAGAGCCTGGGTTGAGTTTTGGTGGCTCTGCTTTCCTTCTGGTTTGCTGCTAATGCACATCCAGGGTGGCAGCAGTGATTGCTCGAATAGGTGAGCACCTGCCAACCACATGGAGACCTGGATTGAGTTGCTGGCCTTGGGTCAGCCTGGCCCCTGTGAGGAGGGAATCAGCGGAGGGGAGGTTGCTCTCTCTTCCTCCAGAGCAAGGTAAAATACAAATAAATTTTAAAACATAAATATACTTAAATGAATGCTAAAAAATGTTGAAGTGGTCACCAGCAAAGGAGGAAAAAGAAAATCAAAATAAGCAGAGAAGAAATAAAAACAACTTGAGAAACTCAGCATATCAATAGTTGCAGTAAATGTAAATGGTCAGAATCCCCCAGAATATATAGGAGAGGGTACCTCAAAGAATGCATGGAAAAATAGAATTAGAGAAAAATGGAATAAAAAATAGTGCAAGAAATTTTTAAAATCTCTGCTTTTAATGCATGTTTTCCATTAATTTGGAGAGCTCATTTTGGGTGGAGAAGAGAAAGAAACTCTGTTAAGGGCAATCCACAATAACACACCGGAGTGCTCAAATTACATATACCAAATAGAGCTATAAAGTGTGTCACACAGAAAATAAAAATAGAAACACATTTAACTACACTTGGGACTTTGCATCTTATTTCATAGAACAATTAGAAAATTAGCAAGGATGTAGAATAACTCATCACTGTGAATGAATGAACACTAGAATTTAATGAATATTTGTACAACATTCCACTTAACAAGAGAACAGGATATTGAAATGTCCACTGAACATATAGGGAGGTACTTCAGAGAGCTCATAGAAAAATGGAATTAAAAGCATGAACTCTTTGCTGGAAAATAATTTTGCTTGTAATACGTGCAACATGCCTATTAGGGAGATACTATGCATACATTTCACTTTTTTGTGCCAAAATAAGTTCATACTGTAAATTACATTTTCCATAAACTTTCTGAGATATTCTCATGTAAGATAAACTAGATCCCGGGACTTAAAATAACTTTTAGTAAAGTTAAAGCACTCAAAATTATACAGGGTAAGTTCTCAGACCACAAAAGGATCAAAATAGGAAATAATAACAGAAAAGTAATTCAGAAATATTCAAACACAGGGAAATGCTTCCAACAATTGGAAGTAAAGCAATTTAATAAAAACAATGCAGTAAAGTTATATTTCAGAAAACAATGAAAATGTTGACATGAAAAATTCTTGGACACAGCTAAAGCAGTGCTGAGAGGAATATTTATAACACTAAATATATGCATTTGAAAACAGAATTGTCAAGTCAGTAAGCTTCCTCTTCTAGCACTTACAAAAAGGTTATCAAAATGAAACCAAAGCGAGCAAAAGGAAGGACATAATAAACACGAGAAGAAATCAATGAAGCTGAAAACAGAGGAAATCAATGAAGCAAAGAGCTGACAAACTTCTGGCAAGACAAAGAAGACATTACCTCTATCAGAATTGAAACAATATCCCTCATGACCTTCCAGACTTTAAAAGATATAAGATAACCCTGTCAACAACTCAAATAAATTTGACAATGTAGATGAATTGGATCAATTCTGTAACTCACCTGATATGAAATGGGTAATTTAAACAGGCATATAGTTCTTGGGGAAATTGAATTTGCAATTTAAAAATTTTCCCATGTAACAGAATTCTACCAAGTATTTAAAGAAGAATTAAGATCAGCGCTACAGTGTCTCCCAAAGAACAATTACCATTGGTATTAGCATAGCATTTCTGTATCATTCCTTGCAATAGTTCGTTGCAGGTCAACCTGCTGTTACCTGAAAATTACAAATGTAATTAAAGAGATAACCAGAGGGGAAAACCCATTTTGTACAGAGTAGCAAAAATGACAACAGATTTCTTTTTGAAATACTACTAGCCAGAAGAAAGCAGAATACCTTTCAGATGGTTAAAAGGAAAAAAAAAAAAAAAAGGAAATGTGTGTAGTTACACAGTTTGATTCCAAGGCTTGTTCTCTTACCAAGTTTTTGTGCTGCACCATAAAGGTAATAAGAACAAAAGTAAAGGGAGCGGTCGGATAGACCACCTTTCCCCTCTGTATGCCTTGGGGAGCTGCAGTGTTGTTGTATTCCTTTGAAAAGGAGACCACACTGTTCCTACCCTGGTTTCTTTATTTCAACAACTTTTGAAATGTGAAGTTGGCTAACACTTAATATTACCCATGAAGCTGGTGCTTATCCTAGAAGAGAATAAAGCAAATGTGGAGGTAACTACAGTGCGGGCAGATTTGGATGTTAGTGAAGAGAAACTCAAAGAAAGCTGTGTGGAAATTTAAAAGAAGGATGGAAAGCACAACCAACTGGAGACCACAAGGAGGGTGGCGTATGAGACTGAGTGAGTGTGGAAGAAGAGGAGAGAGCTGAGGCTGTGTCCAAGATCTGTGTCCCATTCACGGGGTAAGAGTGGGGTCATGGTGGTGACTAGCCGTAAAGAGCTCTTCAGCAGAGGATTTTGTTTGTTTTCTTGTTGGATTTTGCCCTTAATACCTAAAACAGCTCTGGGTGCATAGTGAGTATCCAGTAAATCATTGTTACGTAGAAAAATTAAAGGCATTGCTCACCAGTTTTGGTAAGAGGGGTCATCAATATGTAATTTAATCCTCTATGTGTAATTTAGCTACTTGTCATCCAGTCATGGGTTTCAGCTATCATTTTGCTATCATTCAAATGCCTTTTAACACTAATGGAGAGAGTAATAATCCAGGAAACATGCCTATGGAAAACATTAACTGTGTGATTTTATGTAAAATAGGAACTGTATGAGAAAATGATATCACTGTTAAATTCTTATGAAGAGCACTCAAATCAGTATTGATTCATAGTAATGAATATCCAGTGAGGGCAGCATTGTCAGAACCTTAGTTATACCTTCACCCTGAGCTAGAAGAGCTGCCGCACCTCTAATATAGCACATGAAAACTACATGGGTTACCTTTTGCAAAAGTGAAATTTAACATGTTAATTCAGTTCAAATCCTTTTTTTAATGAGATCAGAGTGAAAGTGTAACTTGCATAATGTCACATAGCTAGCTCAATAAAAATAATGGAGGGGGAAAACAAAGTAGTGAAAGACCATTTTGTAAAGTATGAGATGAAAAGTAGCAGAGTTAGTTCATTGTTAGGTTTTTGTGGGCTCACCTGAAATTAC